>NC_061770.1:3810000-4165000 GCF_022458985.1 Mugil cephalus | reverse complement strand
GTAACTCAGGTTTTCAGGTACAGTATTGTGAAACTGGCACACTTTGAGACCATAAATCACCATGATGACCTTGATAGAAATATTGCACAGCCACCACAAGAAAATATAGAGATTCACAGGTCAGTATGATTTTGCATAACAAAATAATTCTCTGAAAGGAAGTTTATTTTTTTTGTGCCTATATGCATCCAACGGTTTAAGGTTAGGGTTGTAAACTACTTTGGATTAACAGTTTAAGTTACATGTGAAGCTATCATTTAAAAGAACTCATCTGTATGATATCAGCTACTTTATTAGTTTACAATACAAAAACACCAAAGTTGAAATGTTAAATAATTAAAGCCATCGTGAAATGATATACTATTCTGAATAATGGATCATTTAAACTTGATTTAGTGAAAATGTTATTTTTACTATTTTGTCATTATTTCTTTACAGCCCGTAGTTCCGGCACTGCTTTCTGCTTTTGTGCGATACCAATAATAAAGCTTATAAGTACAAATCTTACAGGTGAAAACGCTTTTAGCTGAATTAGTACATGGGACATCAACAGAGCCAGTCGGTAAATTCATGATACTGGTGATCCAGGATCATTGACGCGTGACCTAAAGACAGCCAGACTAAGCTGATACAGGCCTCTGATTTAAACTCAGAGATAAACATGACCACAACATTGACACACTGAACAGATCATCACAACCACAGACAGTCAGTGAAGTTTCTCAAGTTTCACAATCAGCCCGTCACCTTTAAAATATTTTCACATATTAAAAAGAACAAGCAACAGATTCACCATATGTGTTATTATTGCACCAGATCCAAGTACTAAATGACTCCACTAAAAAAAAAAGAAAAAACACACACACACACACACAGCAGCACACACAGGACAAGTGTGTCTCTGGAGGGTGCATAGAGTAGCTTGTAGATGTAGATTTTATTTATGAGGCACATGGTGGTATTGGGCATTTTAAAGGGCCAGATGTCCACTCTAGTTTTACACTCGGAGGACTGTGGGGGTGTTTGCCTGATACTGCATCAAGACTTCTTTCATTTGACATTTATATGAAAGAAAAAAACAGCACCAAATCATTCACTACGTTCACATCTACAGTATTTATGTATATATTTTTATCCCTTATTCTGAAAACGACAATATTCCAGTGCAGCAGTTTGCATGGTTAAATGAAAGTGAATCACCCACTACTGTTCCTGTTTACATGCAGCAGCAGATTTCCAACAGCCTCCATGTTCACGTCCTTCAGTTCCCCTCTGCGATACATGAGACTGTTGTGGTTTTATGCACAATACACATGGCAGGCATCTCATTCACTTCCAAATAATGCTCCAGTATCAGCATAGGACACGTCTCAATCTGTTGACAGCAATATTAGAAAAAAAGGACAAATGTGGAGTTGCCTGGACAAGCGGTTGCTTTTACATGTCTGCAGGTTGTTCTGTATATCCGTATTAAATTCAGAATATTGTTGTTTTCAGAATAACTGGAGTATTGGTGTATGTAAAGCTCATGACTATAACGGGTCCCAAACCCACTGGCCAGTTCAAGTTCTAGGAATAGTTTGGCAGCAATTTCAAGTGTCCTAAGACAGTATTCCCACGCCCGTAAGTCAAGTGGAAGAGTTTTGCGGAAGTTACACAGTAGTTAAGTTTCCAATGCAAATTACTGCAAATCTTGTTAGATTTCCAGGAAACTAGCAATTTATTAGCATTTCTCTCCAATGCGGCTATGTAAATATTAAGTTCTATAAAATAAACAGTAGGTTTACAATGCTGAAGCTCAGCAGTTCATCATTTTTAATCAATGTGTCTGTTTTTGTTTTTAAATGAGTCTATGGAGCTTGTAAGGACAGAAGTAACCTATAGGTACCACTACATATGGGCATGTAAATATTGTTTTAATAATACACTTGAATATTTAGAAACTCACAGTATTCGAGGAACATCTTGGATAAAGCTCATAAAGTTTTTGACCACTAGTAGCGCTGTGGACCAATATTTCATTAGTAGAATCTGCTGCTTTTTCGCACTATTTGGTAAGGCACCAAATACAAATTAAAAACTAGTTCAGGGTATCAGATCCGTCAAACATTTTTATAGTTTTTGTGCAGATTAGGGCACAATTCATAAATTAAAAAACATGTAATTTACGAGTCGTTAACCTAAGCTAAACTAATGCACTACTTCATATTGAACAGACAGAAACTAGAGCCCTGGCCATCTTCTTGTCTTACTCACGGTAAGAAAGTGAAAAACTCTATTGTCAAAATGTTCCTATGGAGGTCCAGATTCTGTGCTCCTGTGACTTCCATTAACCAAACCACAGCCAATCACAAACCAAACTTGATCAGTGGTGTTATAATGTAGACACACAAGAAAACATGTTTTATGGCTCAGACCCACTTATCAGATCAAGTTAGAACTGACTGGTTTCACATTGGTTAATCCATCACAGTTAGGGGAGAGATAAACTAGTAGAAATGTTTAAGATTATCCAAACAGTGCTACAAGTCACCTGGCCAGTGTTCAGCACTATATTCCAGACATTTGGCCTGAGCCCTGCATTATAAAGTGCATTTACAAGGGAACTAGGCTGCCATAGGATAAATGTCTCATTTACACAATGACAACAATTTCTAGGATTACTTAAATTAAAAAAAAAAATTAAAAGGCCACTTTCCATCAGTGACGATGACACCTGCTGCGCGTCCTCCTCTAGATGTGCTCAGGGACCGTCTCTAAAGCCTCCGCCGGTTCTCTGTCCACGTCCACATTCTGAGAGAGACACAAATTGCTGCAGTCAGTTTATGTTTGGATCAGGATTAACTCTTTCTTAGTAGATCTTAGTAAATTAGTGTTTGCTCTCATCACTGTTTCAAAGTCGTAATTTTGTCCTCCACGTTTATTTTGTTCACTAGGTTTGTTCAGGTTGACTGGAAGTTCCAAACATTTATTGATTACAATCAGGTCGCTAATTGATCACAATACAAAACACTTGACTCACAACAATTTGTCTATTTAGGATTTACAGCATCTTTAATTATCACCATATGTCCACAGCAAGAAACAAACTACTACTGCTAGTAATATTTTAATTTACCACTGGCTTGTCCCTGTGCGTGTTCACAGCTTCAACTTTGAGGAAGACAGACTCCACTTTACAACCTAAGAGAAAGACAGAGGCCAACAGAGAGAGGATAGCTAAGTTTCCACACATGTTTAAATTTATATTTGACAATATTGTAATATATATATAATATTAGACCACAATTTATCCAGAGGGGAGAATACATTTCTGAATAAAATATCAGCCACTCATGAGTTGTTGAGGACGAGCTTTCCCATCCACAGAAAACAGACGCATAATAACAAGGTTGCCCATAACAACAGATGAGGAAATTAAGGGAAGGAGTGAGAACCCGTTAGCAGACAGAAAAGATGCTGTTATGGTTGGAAAAACTGAGAAACTGACCGTAGGCAACTGGGGTGAGTTTGAGAACGGTGTGGAGAGGACACTTCAGGTAGGGCAGCTCATCTGAAACATATTTGTTTAATCACAACAGGATACTCGTGAAAACCTTTGTCCAGTCCTTACGTGATTATTTATAGAGGACATAAAGTTAAGTTAGTTCTTATCTGCAAATGTTTTTGTGGTTTTCCAGTGACTGAACCTCATGACAACACCTGAAAAATGCATAATTCTTTATTTAAATGATGTTTGTTTTTTTCTTCACCAGCACTTTTGTCCAGGAAGTAGGCGAGCAGACATCTCATGACAGCCTGGTGACAGATGACTAAAACGTTCTCCTGCCTCTCCAGCTCCATGATGACCGGCTCCAGGCGCTGGACGAGGTCCTCATACGACTGGTGGTACGATAGAAACGACGCACAGACATGTCACACAAGTTCAGTTATATAGTGGCTCCAGTTGACACAAATATGCAGCTAAAACACACATGCCACAAAGAGAAGATAGGAAATACTGTCACATACTAAGCGCACGCAGTTAATTCAGCTGGTTTCAACTGGTCTTAATTTGTCCTGATGCCGCTTTTGACATGTGGTTGTTGACAACACTGCAGATACTTAAAAGCATTACATTATATAAAAGCTTTGTCATCTTAAAATGAGTTAAAATAGTTTGTGTGTAATTCATTGTCAGCATGTGTGGGCAACATGTGTTATAAACTTTGAAGTCACTACTGCTCTTTCGTTTGTATTATAGGAAGACTGTTTCCATTAAAATAGTATCATAGTGTAGTATTGTTATGAAGCTGGACAGGCTTAAATCTCAGTCTTTTTACTGGCTGACTTTCATTCAATGCTTTTATTTCAGTTTTAAGGATTTAAGTTTCAGGATTTGTTCTATGTTGTTCAGTCTGAATCAATCAATTGAAATCTCACTATGTAAAATTATGAAATGAATCAGCAGCAGAACTCTAAAGAAATATCTGATTCAATGAGATGATATCAAACCCAAGCTCTTTTCCCAGCCAAGTCTCACCTCTCCTTTGGGGTAGCGGTAGCGATACTTGTCTTGATCCCTCAGTGCAAACTCCTCGGGGTAATGGTCCTGAATCTCCTCATATGTCATCTCCTCACAAACCCCCTGAGGTGACAGTGAGACTCAGAAAGACTTTTCACACAAACGTCTGTAAAATTGTGGTCCAACATGTTTTCTGTAGGAGTTTCCAGCACATGCTTGCGACACTCACAGCGTCTATCTCATTGAGGGCTTTCCACTGCTCGTACTGGACTCCCAGAGCCTCTGCCGTTTGGATGGTCCTCTTCATGTGGCTCGTCCACACCTTCAGGTCACTGATAGACTGCTCACGCATATATGTACCCAGAGCACTGGCAAACTGACGTCCATATGTAAGAAGATAATGCTCAGTCACAACAACAGAAACAGCCTGTAACGTATGCTTTAATGAACCACAGACTTCTAACCTTTGCCCCAGAAGACGAGAGCCCAGAGTCGCCCCCAATGCGACCCACAAGGTTGAGTTCACTCTCTCCATGGCGACACAGGTAGATGGATCTTGGGGTGACGTGGATGTTCATGAGGTAGTAGACGATCCTGCTTTGAATGTGGTCCTGGACCCGGTTTACAAGGTATCTGCTACCCACGTTGAAGATTTTAATGTAAGACAATTTCCTTTATTAAGAGAGAAGAGAAGAAGAGGACATTATCAACAAATATCTACAATGTATTTGTCTTTCAATCAACACTTCCTCTGCTTTGTGTGTGGCCTTCAACCTGAACCCAGTTTTCAAGTTCAGCAATTCTCTTTCTTTTAAACTTGCCAACTGAGGTTAGCATGTTAAAGGTTAGGGAGAGATGGTGGCTTTGGCAAATAAATGCGTTGGTAATCATCCAGTTTCTGATGTAATGCTGAGATGTGCTGTGCTGGGTTTTAGAGATCAGTTGCTGTCACCTGTCCTTGTCGTCATCCAAAGGAACGTAGGTCTGCTTGTAACAGTCAATCCTCTTCAAGAAGTCAGCTACTGCCTCCTCTTTGTCACAGTCTACATAGTCCGGGCTGCTCAGCTTCACTTGCTGTTAGGAGAAAGAGAATATGAGGGCTATGAGTAAGGCAAGTCACGGCCGTGAGAAAAGGCTGTTGCACTGTTGATTTAATAAGGTATTAAAAAAGTACAGCAAACAAGCATCTTAAATTCCCTGAAGAAAACATAAGAGACAGTGCAAGCCTGAAACCAGCTGGAGTTGTGCAAACCATCTTATTTTGGAACAATTGCCACACCAGATCTTGCCAAGTGACACGTGACCTGGCAGTATATGTGACTGGTTCCCCCAGCCAGAGGGTGCATATTTCAATCTGTTCCATCGACAGCAATAAACACACTCTGTCTTGGCATCAAGCACGACTCTCTCAGGGATGTTGTGTCAAGAATGTTCCACGCCCGCTCTTCTCTTACTTTAATATTCTCAGCGATGATTTCTGGATCATTGCATATTGACTCCACGAAGAAAACCTGAACAAATGAGAAGAACGTTAACTGTAGAATTATTTTTATTTACAGATGTCCATATTTAACAAAGCAACAAGAAAAGCAACAAACCTTGTATCCGTTTTCTTTGGCAAAACCGAGAATGACCTCTCTGCGCTCTGGAGTCGTGTTGGTGGCATCAAACACCTTACAGAGACAAACGAGGGAAGATTCTTAAAAACACTTAGGATGCAGCTGATATTCGGTGCAATTATTTTCTACATTTTTAAAAACAAATCAATTTCCTACATGACTGCATCTCTGAACCTCAGCAGAGAAATAAAGGGTTCAAAATGATTAAGCTTAAAGGTATTTATGAAGTCCCCTTCAATTCAGGTTTTTATTTTATTTATTATTTCCTGGTTTTGTTACTGATAAAACCATCAGGACGACAGGAACTGGTGCAGCTTGCACTCATACCACAGATCTGAGATAAAATAATTTGCTGCTTATGCTAAACCAACATTTCATTTCAGTTAAACAATCACAAAAGCATAATACCATTTGCCAGGATGGCACTATCAATTTCAGTCTCAGTTATAAAGGTGTTAGGGAGTAACTGGCCATAGTGAGCTGATAAGTGATCCACCTTTGGTTCACCTTTAACCAGGATCAGATAAATGATTTCTGTCTGGACCAGCCCAGTTTTTACTCAAACATATGCATCACAAAATAACACAACATACTGTAAATGGCCTAAGCAATAGAAATTAAACTGGCAGTGCTGCTGTTGTTTCAGCACCATGGAGAGCACCTTCTATGCGATACAGTTATGATGATTTAATGTATAAATTAATGGATGATGATCAATGTATTTTTTTAAGCTAAAACATGAGACACAATCCTCTGACCCTTATCTATACTCAGCTGGACTTAACTGTTTTAATTTTGCGGACTATGGAATAAGAAATGACAGACAAAACCTCCCAAAACAACCACTTAACTATGCATTTGGCATTTACTAGAACCCTTCCTCCTCAACCTGCCAATTTGCTACTGGTGAGTGGGAAAGGATGCACACAGCTGCAATTAGTTTTGACTCTTAAAACTATGCAAGTGTGCATTGTTGACCTGTAACAGACACACCAGCTGATATTTTCTTTACTTCTCACAGTGTTGCTGTTGTTGAATGAATCTGCAGAAGAACCAAATATCAAATCAAGGTCTGAAATACTTCATCTTAAAGGAGCTGTGAACCCAACACCGTCATCACATTTGAAGACATTACATGTGACCAGAGACTACATATCACTTTTGTGCATTGTAAAATACTGTTATCATAACAGTACTGGCTGTGAGTGTCATTTTAATGGAGGTGTTTCACTCACCACGACCTGACCCAGGTTTCTGTTGAAGTACTCAGAGACATCGTGCAAAGCAGCAAGGGCACAGGCTCTGTGCAAACAAAAGGAAAAAATCATTAATAATGCAGTCTGATTTAGATCACTGCTACACTTTCATACTTGATGTGAGATGAAGGCTCATACTTGCGTATCTTCATGGCCTCAGCGTTGTCTGGTCTGAAGAACTCGAAGCTGTTGTAGGAACGTGTGGCATCCCTTCTATACTGGCCAACATTAAAGACTGTGAAAGAGAGTGTTACACATTGTCATATGACTTTATCAAACAAGACAATGTCTGGATGGATTTCCATGACTAATCCATGACAATTACTGTCAGGACAGTTGAGATGTTTTAGTTTTGTGGTGGACAAACTGGAAAGTGGATACCAAATTCAAAATTTCTACGTCTCTTAAAGCACCCTCTGTGGATGTTCTAGGGCTTAAATCTCTAATGGGGTCCCCAAAGGGTCAGCGGTTCGATCCCTAGAGTATGCCATATGCCAAAGTGTCCTTGAGCAAGACACTGAACCTCCAGTTGCTCCCAGTGCAAGTGGCACTGGTGTGTGAATATGTGTGTGCTTGTGTGAGCGAATGGGTGGATGTGTCTCTGACTGTATAAAATGTGCTTTGAGTACCTTTGAGTAGGTAGAAAAGCGCTATATAAAAGCAAGACCATTTACCATTTAATTTGTGCACTGCAAATTTTGTCAGCACTAATACATGGGATCTAGTGAATTTAGAGGCCAGGTCAACACCTTGTGCTGTTCTTCATGTTTTTGAGTTGTTCCTAAACTGTGTGTGTGTTCAGGCTGCATCCTGCTGGGGATGGCTGCTGCCATCTAGGAGTGTCATTGCTATGGGGTGGGGATTTCTGGTCTGGTCTAGGTGGGTGTTACATGTCACATCACCATGAATGTCGGGTCCAAATGTTGCAGAACACTGAATTGTCACAAGATGGTCAATGTTATTTACTCCTCCATGTTTGATTACTGTAAGTTTCACATAGTTTTAGAGAGGTGGAAAAAATGCAGTGATTTCATCCTCCCACAGAACAATGATAAGATCAAATTAATCACTGCCTTCTGAATATCAGCTGTAAGACATCATACATAAGTAACCTTTACTCTTCACAAGCGTGTAATAAATCATATGACTTCGTGGAAGAATGAATTGCAGATACTAATCTGTTTGAACTAGATTTTCCCTGAGACAAGTCTGTCAAGACTTAAGAGCCGAGCTCTCCCAAATGAAATGGGACACGACATATCCATCAGGAAAATCTGTTTCTTTATGTCAAGTATAAACTTTGCCTAGAGATAAGCTCATTTCCACGTCAAAGTAAGGCATTGTAAACAACTGATAAACGCTAATTCTGTCACTGTTAAGATAAAACAGATCCCAAGTTTTATTGATGCTGTTTTAAGGCTCCGGTATCTTTGTGAAAATGTTGAGGTCAAGCCACTAGAAAAGTGCTTCTGAAATTGTGTTTATACAAGCTAACTAAACTAAACTACATGAAGCTCCCACACATATGGAAGAGAAAAATCAGTGGAACATAAAATGAACTGTTCAGTGAAGCGCTAATTCTGTTGCTGTGCATAGTCCAAGAGTCCAATCTTTAAGTGTGATGACTCAGTGTTTCAGTGAGTCCCAGTGTAATCCTGTGCTGTCGGACGATACCTTTGGTTGTAACCCCGATCCAGTTCAGGTATCTGGTGAGCTTTTTAGAGATGTACGTTTTTCCTCGAGCTGGAAGTCCCACCATCACTATCATGGTGGGGGAGTTGGTGAACTGAGGCACAGACGCTGAAACACACAGACAGAAACAGTGTAAAATGACTTTGGCGACTTCAAGATTGCAGGTTTCTGGAGGAGAACAAATTGGCAGTTAACTGCAACCATGAGAGCAATAACCATCTGCACATTAAAGAACCATCACTGGTTCTTTAAAAGAACCCAAATGCTGCCAACATTTTAATGTTATAGCATAACACGAATCAGCATCAACATTGAAATCACCTGCCTAAGATCTCCCTCCTCTTGACAGGTTCCACGAAGTAAAATAGTAAATGAAGTAAAATAGTCTCTCATATTTCACCACTGGCATTTTAAATTGTCATACTGCTACTTTCACTCAAGTAAAGAATACACACCACGACTTCAGGACAGCAAATGAGATGCAGTCACTGCACTTGTACACTTTCGTCATAGATTAATCATTTCAGTCTTTTTAAAGCAAAAACACCACAAATGTTTTTTTGAATGTGATGCTGCTTTTAAATGGAGTCCCGTTCTTTACATCCCGGTCACTTTCTTTCTCACACACAAGCTTGCTTAACTGTTAGCCTTGATGGATGGCAACTAACACTTACCTAGCAACGGTGTTCTCGCAATGATGGCTGACACTACAACACTAATTATTTTGTGCACAAATATTTTTCTCTCATAAAACTGTTGACCATGTTCGAATTAGCCTTTAACTTTGCCTTTTTCTGACATTTTATAGAATATTTAATGAAACAAATAGGCAGCAGATAAATTACAATTTCAGGAGCTTGAAACTATTTTGGTCGACTGTATGATAGGTGTCCATGGGATTTTTCATTTCCATGCTTTGCATTCACTGTAGCACTATGTTGCATATGCACTAGCAATTATAATCTAAAGTCAAGACAAATCCAGTATTCGCACAATTTCTTTCTCCTCTGTGTATTTTCAGAAAAAAAAAAAACAACAAAAAAACATTCCACTGAAACAATTTCATAATAGAAATGTTTTAAATGAGGCTTCACATTGATCAGGAAAGCCAGGAGCAGACAGCTCATTGAATGCTCATCCAATGAGCAGCAATGCCAAGTGTTTGGGCAGGTGTAGGGTGTGTGTTTTTGTAGGTCAGTAGTCATGGAGTAACACTTGATAAGAGTTGTGTAAATTTTCTTTTGTGACACAGCCTATTGGCATTAAATATCCAAAGCTGCGAAGATCGCTGTTATTACTGGCAGACATCCAAACGACTCTTTTTATTTTTCTTGGTTTAAACAGTGAAAGTGTTTTACATTTCAGGAGCCAGCCTGAATGTCTTTAACGTTCTGATTAGAAACCGTAGAAAGTAGAACATGCTCAGCAACGTATTATAATTTATCTACCCAGCAGTCAGAACAGGTTCCCGAACTGTATCTGTCAATAAAGAGAGCAGCAGCAGCAGCAGGCTGCAGTGGACGACACACAGTTCACATTGAATGCATTGACTGGTTTTATCTAAGCTCTGGTACTGATCAATTCTGCCTGGTGGCCTCTTACAAAACACCTCTGTGTATTCATTTTAGCATTTACACAGTTTCCCCTTTAAATGTTTCACATGGCTTCATTTATTTCTTCTTTCTTCTGCCATCTTGACCCCCCCAGGTTTATCCTTTGGCCTGGTTAAATGTCCTGACTCCCAGGTTGAGAACCCCAGGCTTAACTGAACTGTACATAAAGTTATTGAACTTAGCTCCACTTTGAGCAACTTGCCTAATACTTGCTTAATACTGCTACACTCTGATTCACCAGTACAATAATGTCATATAAACTAAGCGCCAGTCCATTTTGTTGACACTGAGTATACAATAATCAAGTACTTTTATTTAAGTAAATCTGAATATCAGATATCTAATTATATGAAAGCCTGCCCGCATCGTCTGACAGTGAGCGCATGGGGTGAATGGCCATCAGGTCTCTCACCCGCTGAGTCACCAAACAAAAAACTCTTTAATAAGCATGGCTGACCTGAAAAATGTCTCATGCTCCTTTAAATACACAAGTCTGAACGTGTCAAACTACTTTACTACTAACTAAAGTCAGGTAACAGGAAGGCAAACAATGCAGTTATCTAAGCGTGTGTGTACTCACAGCCTCTGCGTTGACTCAGCCTGCTTTTCATCCATGGAACCCATGTCTTCTCCAGAGGATTCTGAGTGAGTTTTCTCTGTGTGTGTGACATGGCTTCAACAGCCAGGTTAGTAGGTTAATGTGTCACAGCTACGCGCCTGCACTGCCTCTGTGTGTATGTGCGCGTTTAACAGAGGGAAGGATTAAAGAGGAGCTTTTCAGGTGAGCTTTCACATTTTGAACCGTCTCCCACGCTGTCACTGAGGGAGGTGTGGGAGGAGTCTGGGTAGACTGCCAGTCAGAACACCTGTTTGGGTTGAGGCAGAAGACGCAGCGTCTCTAATTGGCTGGTTTAGTTGTTTGTCATGTTGCGTTTCCCAGTAAAGCTCAGGAGGAGGTTATTCACCAATCACAGAGTGAAATGCTAAACTTTGCCCAGGGATCCAGGAAGTGGCGCTGTGTGGCAGACCTCTAACGAACATACTGATTTTCTCAAAAGATGCCAAGCTGCCTCTTGTGTGTGTGGTTGTGTAAGTGTTACAAAGAAAAATAAATTATAATATATTCAGTGACTGTCATGACAAATCTGAGGCCGATTGAAAATAAAAACTTTTCTGATGCACTAAATTTTTTCCTGATGTAGTATGTATTTTACTTTATTCAGTTTATTTACAAATTTAAATCTAATGCAAAAATGTGTCCGTTTTAAGCCTGTGTGAAATTATGACTCAAATATGAACTTAGATAAAATAAAGCTTGATAACAACATAAACAGTTTACAGGTTAGCGTCCGTGTCTAGCTTCTCTCATGGGGAGAGAAATGTCTGTTTACTTTGTGTGTACTTGTGCTTGCTGTATGTTTGGTCTCTGTGGATTTAACAGTGACACAAAGACACATCTGTTCAAATCGTTACAGTTAGGAAACTACATTTCCGGAGGGAAAATGGTTGTTTGAATATCTCAGCTGGTATTTTCGCAATTTATGATATTTAAGGCTGTTTTTACAAAGAACTGAAAGAGAGATATCTCATCTAGTCCAACGACAATCCCCTGAATGTCAGTATCACCAAAACCAACAGGTTTGTGATAGACAGAAGTCTTCTTGTGCAACTATTATACAAATATTCTTGTATCAGACTTCAAAAGCTTGATTTGTAAAATCACTGTGACCTTTGACCTCCGATCACCAATTTCTGATCACTTCATACACGAGTCCAAGTCAAAGCTGACGCTTTCAATGAAGTTGCTCATGGTGATTCTTGCTTCCTCTCCTGTTTTATAAAATACCAGCACCCCATCCCTCCGTTTTCACATATACAGAGCTGAGACCGTTTTGGAAAAGCTTTGTTTTTGTTACAGTATGAAAAAACTCCCCATTAACAGGAAGAAACCTTGAGCAGAACCCAACACATATGGAGGGACCCATCTGCTTGAGGTCGGCTGGGAGAGACAGAAGAGACAGAAAAAGAGAGAGAAGAGAGAGGATAGGAGGAATGAGATAAAAATAGATACATATGTCTGACTAAAGCCTACACATAGAGTGTAAACATGAACATTTGCCTTTCCATCATGATATCATCATGATACAAACACATGATTATGAGAAGCTGAGTTGGCATTTAACACATGAAAATACATCCACAGACATCCACAAGCGCTGCCAGCAGAGACCCTACCCCCTCCGCACACTCAGGTCCCTCTCAGTCAAGCCCCAACCTTCTACTCCTTCTGTATCGCAGCATTATTGAACCCGTCATCATGTACTGTGACACCTGTTACTTCACCATGCTCTCCATCACCAACAGAAACACACTACTTAAAATCCCCCACACATGCTCCAAATTAATCGGCCTCCCCACTCCCAACCTACCAGCTTTAGTCAACACCGCCATGACCCGTAAAGCATCCCATTTTTCACACTCCTCCCCTGGTTTTACAGACAAATAACTTAAAAAGTAAAAGGGCACAGCCATATCTGCCCTGAACAACCTCAGCAGGAGGTATAGGGTTTTCCACCATCATATCTCTCCTGCACCGGTTTCTGATATTTGTGATATTGTGACTTGTGCTGGGTATTATATGTTATATCTTCATATATGTGCCATGTGCGCAAACTGTAAAGAAAATTTCCAATAAAGTTATCAATAAAGTATGAATCTGAATCAGATTTTTTTTTTTTTTTTTGGTACCGAGTCATGTCATGCAGCGAGTCGTGTAATTGGAATGAGGTTAGGGAGTGCACTGGTGCATGAGAGAGAGACCTGAATGTTGTTGAATCAAACCTCACCTGTGCTTTCACACCGCCTGCGCCGTTGGGTGCACACCTGGTTCACGCTGGACAGCTTGGACTCCATTTGTTCCCTAGTTTGAAGCCTCACGAGCTACGTGTGTTTTTTTCTTTTCCCACTGCTCCCCCAGTCCCCCACAAAATGCGGGACACCCCCACCGAGCTGCAGCCTTGCCTGCTGTAGCATGCAGTTACAGACCCTCGCCGTTTGCTCCGCGCACGTTGCAGCGGGGGACAGCGAGCAAGCAGCACATGCGTGTGCCATATGTTGGGTAGCTCCCAAAATCTCATAGGCTACCGTGAAAATGCCACAACGCTTACATAACATTGCATAAGTGAAGTGTGTGTTGGCCTGTCGGCGTGCTCGGGCACACAGAGAGAGCTGGATATGATCTGATTCAAATGTTTCCTGACGTTTAAAGCACAGACGAAGACCACGCGCTCTGCTCGTGAATCAATGATAAGGACCAGCGTCACATGGTCGCGCACATCTCATCCCTAGCACAGTGTCGAACAAATGAATGAAATGAGAGGAAGCGTTGATATGCTATGATTACACAACCACTGTTTTCCTGATCCTGGACCATCATCAGCTGTGCATGCGTGTGTCGCCGTCACTCACCGCGCGGCCGCCGGAACCGGAGCGTCTTCCCCGGGGCCCCCTGCTTCTCGGTTCTGTCTTGCGTAATCGCCGCTCCGTTCATCCTTCAAATCTATTCCTGGCGGACTCTGTGCGCGTCTGTATATATATGTTTGTGTGTGCATGTACGGGCTATATGTCCCTGCCACTCAGTTGATGCGATGACGGCTCGATGGGAGCAAGTTGCAGCTTGCCAAATAGACCCTAAATAGCTGCTGTTCCTTCTCCTCCGTGTACTCCGTCCGGTTTAGTATTCCGTACTCGGGCCGATCTCACACACACAGAAACACCGCCGTCTGGGTCCAACCAGTTCTCCAGGTTTAACCTCTCTCACCTTCCGCGGAAATAAACAGCACCTACAAGTCTCTCAGCTAATAATTGTCCCACCATCCGCCACGCCTCGTTCCTCTCTATCTGTCCTTCCTGCGTGCATCCCTAAGCAGAGCGACTCGTACTGAACAGAAACACGCGGACTTATTCATTGTTTTGTTGCCACGAAACAGAAAGAGCAGAACTTAAAGAGCCACTCGACTCATATCTCAAAGGTCAGTTTACTAGATAAGGATGCAGTCAACTGCCGCTGAGTCACTAAGGAGCGCCCCGTACAGTAATGTAATGTAACTTGGATGACTCCCATCAAGCATTAGAAATATCACACAGGAAACACTGCACTTTTCTATTTCCCTTGTACAACAAGATTCGACACACAGAGGATAGTTGAGTATGACGCACCACATGATTACACTGGCCAAGAGCGAAATGAATGAAATATTTAAAGTTGATCAACCTCGGCAGTAAAATGCTGCCTGCACGTCATTAATGTAGCATTCACCAGTTATCTGAATTAAATCAAGATTTAAGCCTTTTCAGATGTTTTCAATGCACAGTTTGCTTCTGTCGGAGCAATACCTCCCTCTTACACACCCATGTCTGATTGATAAATTTAAGACTGTATCAGGTATGTTTTTTAGCTTCATATCCGACTTCAGCAATGCAGGTGGAGTACTTTCTATATTGCACCAGCAGTTTCTATGAGATGTGCAGGAGGGTTTTCCTCAATAAACATCAGGTTCACTCTGTGGCATCTGTGATAAACATAAATATCTGGGATTCTATACGTAGACACATAATGCAGGGATAGTCTGCAAACAAATGATCACTGACTTCAGCAGAGCAGTATTGTTACCCAAGTTTATGTGAGGCATAAATGAGTTTTTTTGCATTTCAAATGTATTTATTCACACAAAAGTAAAAAAAAAAAAAAAGAAGAGAGAGAGAGATACATTTGCTTAACTTTAAATAAATAAATGCTTTAAAAATGTTAACAAAAGCGAAGAGAAAAGGAAGTTGCTGTTGCAGTGTGCAAACACGTGGGGAGTCCAAGTTTTAAGTCTTCATTTCTGTGACAGAACCTCCATCACAGAAACCATGCGCCCCATCAGACCAACAAGTTTTTCATCCATCCTCTGCATGTTTTGGAGCAGAGCTGTTGTGAGGTCCTGGTCCCTTCTGGCCTGCTCCAGAAAAACAATTGAACAGTTACTACATAGCCAACACACACAACAATGCTGTGCTTGGTTAGTGTAGACGGTGCGAGTCGTTTTAAAAATGATCTGCATGGTGTGTTCGTGCACTGGGCCGTCTGAGCACATCCCACCTGATCTGATCTGATGAGAGGAGGAAGAGGTGGAAGAAGAAGTACTGCAGGGTGGAGTTAGCGTGCTGCAGAAGAGGGGTCGAGGCAACTCGGAATCTGCCTCCACCTTCATGGACAACAACCCTGCTAAGAACAAAACAAAGAAACGGTGCTTTAATTGGACATCTTCTCCCCAGTGTGGACAATAACCCTGTGTACTGTAACAAGGTTAAGTTGACCACCCACCGAGGAAACATTGTTTCATTACATTACTGCACTACTGGTCACTACTCTGTGGACATTTATGCCTATAGTCCATCAACACATCTATGTCATACTGTGTATATATGTATGAATTCATTCACTCCACCCATTCTTTTCTGTACTATTCAACTCGGGGTTGCATCAGCCACTTTATGTAGCCTATATTGTATATTGCCATGCGCCATGTTTCTATTTAGTCTACTTTGTATAGGTATACAAGGATATTTTTTTTTACATTTTATATATTCTGTTTGCACTTTTGTTTATATTTTTTTGTGACGCTGCTGCACCGTAGGCCTTTGAGGAAGGTTTAATCCTGAATTGTGTTGCACATAAAGTTGACCTGACTTTTGGAGACAACAACAATACACACGTTTCGGGAATGTTATTGTTGTTAACACACCGCTAGCTAGCGTTTAACGTCCATAACCTTTGTTAATCGCTTTTGTCTCTACAGCCAACTTTTTGAGTTATAAACCGTGCGTCCGAGTAACAAAACTTACCAGTATCGTTTGCCATTGTTTGAACATCGGAAGCGTCCGTGGCTGCTGCATTAAAGTCCCCTAAAAACCGAGTCCAGCAGGTCGAAATGCCGGGTTCTTTTAGGTCGGCCGCTACGTCCTAGTTCTATTTTCCGGTCCCTGTGGTCCTTTTTTTTAACTTCTTGAGTTTGTTCAGAAGCTGTTCCAGGTTCCGGTGGTAGCCCACAGCAGCCATCTCTCTTTGTATTTGTTGGAACACCGGCTTTGTGCGAGAGACTCCCTCCAACTTGTCTTAGACCTCATTTGAAGCCCACAGTGCCAGAAAGCACTGGGTCTCCTCTTCAGTCCACTGCTGCCTGTTTTTAGCGTCCATAGTTCTTTCTCTTTTCGGAGCATACGACCTGCCGCTTTAAGTTTTAAATATTGCGGTTCATGGCTTTCGCTCTTCCTGTTTTGGTCTGGAACCCCGCCCACCGGTTTGGCCCAGCTCGAAGTGGATCCCCTTCTGGAACCAGTTTAGTACCAGTTTAGTAGTTGGAACCGGTTTGGAACTGGTTTGTCCGTGATTCGGCAGTGTAAAAACAAGGAGTCTAAATTAGACACTGGCTCCGAATTTTAATCTAATCTCATTTTATCTTTGTTTTCACTTGTAAAGTGTTTCTTTTTATGTGCGACTAAGCTACTGTGACTAAGTAATTTCCTTCATGGATCATTAAGGTCTATCTAAATCTAAGCTCTAACCTGTATGGTGGAAAGGTTGTGTTAGAGATTTGTCACCCTGTTGCACTACTGCAGCAGTCATTAGTGGTTCTCAACTGGTCATGGTTTCAGGACCCGACCCACCAGTACCCCTTAATGACAAGTTGTGACGCAAATTACAAAATATGTTCAACTCCTCAAATTTACTGAATGAAAAAGACTGTGCAGTTTGAACCTGAGATGATAGAATAGAATATCACAGAATGAAAACACACAAAAAACAAATGTAGTGATAAACCAAAACTACCAGTAAGTGGTGATGCTAGAGAGGGAACTGTTTCCTGCCATAGCGCCCAAATAGCTGCATTTTAAGTCAAACCAAAAGATCAATTATAGAAGTTAGCTAGTAGTTGATAAAAGTCATATTTTGACTGCTCTTTTCTTTATCTGTCATTCGGAGACTTTCATTAATACACAGGACGAGATGTTACAATCCCTTGTCCCATGATCTAAGGCAAAACTCCTTTAGAAGTCCGGTCCAACTGGACAATCAACCGGCAGACCAGTGGTCAGCTACTAACTAACCTCGCCAGCAGCAGTAGGTAATAGAGATGATGGGAATGCGATTACAATCGAACCAGACATCTCTTCCTTCTGCCTATATCAGAAACGAGATACAATTAGCCTAGCTACAGAATTAAAACACTAGAAAACACTAGCTAATTAGCCTAGCCACCAACAGTAGGTAAGAAATGATGGGAATGTGTCCCTACTCGACCAGGCATCTCTTCCTTCTGCCTATGTCAAAAAAGCTCTATCACACGCCAGCTAATTAGCCTAACCGCCAGCATTAAGTAAGAAATGATGGAATATGCAACTATGTTTTAAACAACATTCCTCCCCTCTGCCAACATCAGAAGTTACACACAAGAAAACGCCAACAAACGAGCCTAACTAGCAACAATAGGCAGTGTGCAGTGTGCAGGAGGAAAACATTAAAGTGTCTCGATTGAGACAACAAAAATGTGAGCGCACCATCTTCTCAGTGTCACTTCCCACCATCCTTCTTGGGTTATAAAAGCCTTATTTTAAGGCTTTTATAATAAGGACCTGACCAAGAAGAGAACAAATGTATTTTGCAAAACGCATATAACCTTCATTTAAATCATAGTTTGACTGCTTGGGAATCTGTGACCGGTTGACTTACTTTGGTATCTTTAGGTTAGCATGACTACTAGAAACTGGTAGCCTGAGAAAGTAATATGATCTTCCTATACCAGCATTCCTGAGGCTCAGTAGTAACACTTGATACTGCATTTGATTTATCTGTAAACAAAATGACTAGTCTTACCCTCACTCTTTTCCAGCAGAAATTTCTCATTTAACTCATTGAAAAAATCCTAGACTATACCTTTAAATCCTGAATTTTGTTTTCAATAGTGACATCATGTTTACCACTGGACTGGTAAATGCATGGTCTGATGTTGGGGTCCTACATCTTGGGTTTCATCTGTATTTAGTCATCATTAATTTGACTTAATCCTACTTTTGATTAAACTTAATCCCGAGCCCCTAAATATTACAGGGCACATTTTCATTATGTCCCAGTTAAATTAAATTGAATCCAATTAAATTTTTGCTAAATTATTTTAAGAAACCTGAAACTCCTGGAAAAAACACAGAGCCAAAGATGTCAAGAAACTTTCAACAGGAAGAAACCTTAAACAGAATCAAACTCATATTCAGGGGACATTGTGCTTGAGTGACAGAAAAAAATAGAGGGTGCGACAGAAGAGAAGCAAATAATTCTCTTCAGTGTTTGCTGGGAAGTCCCCCTGCGGTCTAGGCCTATAACATTATCATTATGTGAAGGTCCAGTGTCACCTTAGCTAGCTCCAATTATAAGCTTAATCAAATAGGAAAGTGTTAAGCCTAATCTTTAAAGTGGAGAGAACTGGAGTCTCATTGGTGATGGTTCAAAATCTCATTCTAGTTTTTGAAACCCTAGAAACCACAAGCCTGCACGTTGACAGCCAAGTGTTCTACTAAGGTAATATGGTACGATGAGAGTTTTTTCATGCACTATTCCTCCACTATTTATACATTTTGTATTGTTCTGTTTCTTCCTTATGTTTATAATATCCAGATCAGGCATAACGGTCAGTGCATTTACATGCACGTAAAAAAAATGAATTATTGCCTTAATTGGACTATAACAGGAGAACTTAAGTGCATGTAAACACGTTACTCCGATTAAAATTGGAGTTCTCCTTATCTGATTAAGAGCCCAGACAATGCGATTGGAATTCGATTTTCTCCAGCATGTAAATGATAACTGCAGTTTTCAATCGGATAATGTGTGTGCGCATGCTCCACAACCACTGCGCTGGCGGAACAAAAACATCCAAGAAAGCCAGTCGCAGAAGAAGAAGAAAGTAAATGGAGGGATAGCGCACATCTTATCTGCACCAGAAGTAGCGCGAACATTATGTACAAGATTTAAAAAATGTACTTTTATCCCTATGGTTGTTGTTTGAAGTGTTGGTCTATCACAAGAACGACTCTTTTTTATTATATGATGTACTAGGTCAGCTGGAAAGCAAGCCGTATTGACGTGGTATTAACCCGCTGAAAAGACACCTAGTGTGGTGGAGGAGGACATGTTTCCATCAGTTATTCGATTTTCTTCCGTTGCATGTAAACTAGGACAAGGACTGTAGTGAGAAAGTCAAATTTTGAGCATAGCTTAATTAAGCTCTGCATGTAAACGCACTGACTGTGACCACCTTCCTAATATTGTGTAGGTCTCCCTTGTACCCCCAAACCAGTTGTGACTCGTCAGAGAATGGACGTGGGCCTCGTGGTGTCTCAGTGTTGATAGTGGGGGCGTTTGAGTCGGCCTCTGTGGATCATCCCACAGATACTTGATCAGTTTGGGATCTAGTGAATTTAGAGGTCAGGTCAACACCTTGTGCTGTTCTTCATGTTTTTTGAGTCGCTCTTAAACAATTTTTGTGTGTGTGTCTATGTCAGGCTGCATCCTGCTGGGGATGGCTGCTGCCAACAAGGAGTGTCATTGCTCTGTGATGGGGATTTCTGGTCTTGTCTAGGTGGGTGGTACATGCCTACGTACATCCACACAAATGTCAGGTCCAAAAGTTTCCCAGCATTGTCACAAGATGGTCAATGTCATTGACTGTCAGTGGCTGATTGATTTACCAACCACCAAAAGAAATTCCTTATGTGTGAACATACTTGACAATAAAGACAATTCAGATTCTTGTCCAGACACCCACATACACACACACATACACACAAACCAGTGGAGGTCTGTTCAGGATATGCGTAGTCCATGTTTATTTATTAGTTGTTGACAGCCTGGGTTAGTTTGTCAGATACAGTACAGCGCACAATGCAACAAGCAGGTACAACATCAGCACACCTCAATATTGCAGTACAACCCCCCCACCCCTCCCATATATGTGTGTGTGTGTGTGTGAGTGTCAAACCCCACTCCTCCCCTTCCTCCCTCCCTCCCTCGCCCCTACACACACACACTGTACACAGTGGTCATCCTACCACCTTCACTGTAATCTCGATCGTCCCTGCTGGATCCTGTGATACTGATACATTTCATGGTGCAGATCCTCACTACGTACGACAACACTGGCCGCGTCATCGTAATTGATAGCTGTTGTGGTCATTAGCAGTATTGTTATTATTTATACCTACATTTTTTTTTTGTCTTTTTTATTTTTTCAATTTTTATATTGTCTTTTTTCCCCCAACATGTTCTTATGTATAAAAGAAGGCTACAACAGAGACAGACGGACAGGGCTGTACATACAGTCAGCATTGGTGTTGGAGCAGAGAGGAGCATGGTCGAAGCCTGGTAGATGCTCAACAAGGCAACAAGTCGATGTAGATTAAAACTTTGTGAGATGAAAGAGGGAGGACTGTTTTGTGTTTATTTTATCCTTGAGCCAGAAGAGTACTGTTAATGCTGAATGTGTGTATATATTCATATACTGATGGACTTGATTCCTCTGAACCACTGAGCTCCATTGTAATAAAAGTCTCACTGTTGCGCTTAACGCCATGTTCCTTCATTACCAAGGACACATAGATTGTAGTTTATTTGAGCACTAGTCCCACTGGAGAACCAAAAGTGCTGTGAACCAGTGCCGTTTACATCTGTTTGCATCTACAGTATGAACTTGGAGCTAAGAGCAACAGACACTGGAGAAATCACATCTTCCATCCTGCTGAAACTAAAAGTTTTACTTCTAGTAACACTCACCAGGTCTTTTGAAAACCATGAAATAGATGATGGTGAGGTGTTTTTAAAGCTTAACATCTACAGTATGAACTGACTGGTTTGGAAGCGCCATAGACGCTGGAGAAATCACATCCATCGCCACTAAAGGACCGAATGTGGATCTACTCAGTTTGACTCATCAGGCTCGTCTCTACGGTCCCTCTCTGCTCCGTGGACATTAAAAACAAACTTCAGCTCTGGGTCCAAACACACAGGAAGTCCTTGGTGTGTAATCATTCATCATCTATTTTGTCACACCGAGTTTGTCCGATACAGCTTGCACCTGCAAGTGCAGCCTTCCTGTCACTCAAAGGCAACAAAACAAACCCTCGAAGACTGTTTTTCAGTACTCGTCCATCTGTGGCTGCAGAATGCAGCTTCACTTGTGTCCATTAAAACAGCTCTGCCTTGGCGAAGTGTATAAATGTTAACATTTATGACATAACTTCTTAATAATCAATATTATCTGTTGCTCTAAGCGCTATAAAGAAATTGGATGAAGGGGCGGGTGTTTGTTCACTATGATTCTAGTCATCTCTAAAAGTCTCTAAGCGACACGAGAGGAAAACCTAAGAGGAGACGATGGTGGGGTTGTATGATACAAATCTTACAGCGTAGCAGCGCCGCAGTACAAAATCAAACGGAGCAACGGATAATAAAAAACTTACAATTGTATCATCTTATAAAAGAAGCAATGGAAATAAAAAATGACAATCTTAAGGTTCTATTTACATTCAGAGAACAAAAACATCTGATTCTCTATTTCTGTCAGCTTTCTCGTCTTCCTCCTCCTCTCCCTCCTCCTCTTCCTCACTCATTTCTATCCTCTTTGTCTTCATCCTCCCTCGCTCCATCAGAGGGTCCGTTTTGCTACAGAGGACCGACCCTCACAGTGTCTCCACTTTATGTATTCATCAGTATGTGAGTGTGCATGGTGTGTGAGTGTGTGCATAGGAGTGTCTTTCTGTCTCTGGTTCCGTCTCATTCTACAGTGATCCTGAAAGTACTGGTGGAGGAACAAAGATTTCTAAAGCAGCTGTTTGGAAAATTGTGAAATCCATTCAATAGAATCCCACAAGAGAAGCCCGCCCTCTGTTCAGTGCAGGACACCTTTCTGGGAAGCATGGGACGTAAAATGGCGCTGATTTAGATGATGAAATACTACATCTGCTTTGATAGGTCAATACTGTGTTGACTTATTGTCACCGCAACCCATAAAACACATGCAAATGAACAAAATATTGTCTCAAATTAAAGACAACTGAATACAGAGACATGTTTTCTTACTATTCAGCTACAGTTCTCTGTCAGATTTATGAAGCTGTATCTCCTTGCATGTGTTTTATATGTTGCACTGCTCTCAGGGCCACTGTATCCTGGTTCTGCACAACAAGATGTTGATGGGAGAAGGAGGAGTGCAAGGAGTAATGACTGACAGACAGAAAGTGAGAGGAGAGATGGAGGAGGCTCAACTGGACTCTCTTAAGGCAACAGATTTCTCCTCACTGCAGGTCAAAAGGCAGGGACGGAGAGCGTGAAACAATCGCACACAAAGACGCAGTCACACTTTAAACTCATGTGCTAAATAACAACTAAATGATTGAGGAATGCCTCGAGGCCGGCATGCATCTTAGATTTGGGAGCTCTGACACGCACGTCAGTAAATATCAAAATCATTCCCAGACGCATGCACACGAACAAATAAATATCTTGAAAATGAAGACACAAAGTGGTGACCTTTGAAGTAAAGATAGATAGATATAACTGAAATCGGGGACATTCATATGAAAAAATTAACATAACTGCAGCCGTATTTGTAAAACAAGATGAGAGTTAAATGCTTTTTCGAGATGAAATAGTGTGGTTGAGATATTCGGTCACAGATGATGATCACATCGGCCGCAATCTTCCTCTCCTTGGCTGAGCTGCACCAGCTGTTCTTAAATTCCTCGTTAAGTCTGTGTTTAAAGTCCTGGCTAAACTCTTAGAAACTGTTGAGAGCTTTCAAACAGGTGAATTAATAAACTTGTTTGCAGCAGTCAAACACTAGCACTGTGTTTAGTTACAGAAAACATTACAAAAAACTAAACAAAGCCCAAACGCACCAGCTACTAATTGAACCAAGACAGAGGTAAGACCTCAATGCCACTTTTTATGATTGTTTTACTGAGCAACACACAGCTGAACTCTGTAAACGGTCTCTGTCTTCTCTCTTACAGGAGAGTGAAGGACCATCTGATTATATGGATTAAGAATTTGCGTGTAGTTGTGATAGTGCATGTGTATGTGTGTGTGTGTGTGTGTGTAAACCTGGAGTAGAAAAGGCAAGACATCCTGTAAACAGCTTCACTGCATAAACATGTGGAATGTATTGAGACAGTGTGTGTGTGACAGGTGTGTGTTCTTACACTATGACATTACAGGCAGTGGAGTCAGGAGTGGTCTGTCCCTTTATGTTGGCATGTGTGTGTGTGTGTGTGTGTGTGTGTGTGTGTGTGTGTGTGTGTGTGTGTGTGTGTGTGTCTAGCTGGGCCGGTTGAGGATGCTCGACATGGATGGAGCGATGGGAGGAGGCGGGACTGCACTGACAGGGGAATTGGGACTAGAGCTCTCGTTGCCATGGGGAACAGGCCCCCGGCCGCTGTACTGGCCGATGAAGGAGCCGTCCTCGTTGAACTGGATGTCCACGCTGTCTCCGTATTCAGCCAGAGAGTCGTCACTGCCCAGCTTACTGTCTCCACTCAGAGACGGTTGGCTGTCGGAGCGCTTCTCATCTCTGTCACTGAAAACACAGAGTAAAAAAAATGTCAGTCATTACTGGAAACATCCAAAGATTTAGACAATGTTTCATATGAATAAGCAAAAACTAAAATAAAAAAACCTGAGTAAACCAGACATTTTATTGGCATGTTGACGGTAAAACACGTCATTCTTGCTGTGCTAGTAAATCAGTTTTGACAGGAAAAGTTAGAATAAAATAAATAGCGGATTGGCAATGGTTCTGTTTGACACAACGAAAATAGCAACAGTTATAAAGCTATAATGTCACATGCAGTTTGATGTACACAGAATAAATTGTTGAGTGGCTGAGATATTCTGTCTAGTTTAATTGATCCCTGCTTTAATGCAGCACTTTGTGAGCACAAATGGACCCAAATCAAATCCAGTTTCCTGGAGGCAGAAAAACAACCAGTTGTTTGAAAAGATGACCAAAGCCGGACTCGGTGTGATCAGCACTTTGAACATGTCGGTAGAATTCAGATTGATCTTTCGGGTCATGTAAAAACAAGCTGTGTACGTCTCAGAATGATCTGCGTTACTACACGTAACTTTATACATAAATTCTTGGAATTACTTCACAGCTTCAAAACACAAAGCATGTAAGAGTAAGAGTTGAACATCAGGTTAGTATTCTCACCTCTCCAGAGATCTGCAGGCAGAGCATTAAAAGGAGAAAGAAAATGAGATGAAGAAGAAGGAGAGATGGGAGTCGTAAGATCGAACAAAGCAAGCAGCTGAAAATGTTAGTACATGACAAAGAAAAGGACATAATTTGAAGGGTTCATTGCAAAATAAAGGTATTGAAATCTGAAATTAAAAAATGGCTGCACTTTATTTTGAAATGACATATTACGGAATCAGGGATACATTAAGCATCAAGCAGGGCCGGATAAGCAGCTAGAAACTTGGAACACGGAGGAACGGTTTATCAGTGGGTGTGTTAGAGAGAAAATTAATCAGTCAGCTAATGAGTGTCTCCTCTCAAATGCTATGTACTTTTCACCCACAGCTCTGGAGTAGACAATGACTTCTTATAGTGTTAGGCTGTGGTCTGGCTTCCTCTGCTCTCTCTCTCTCTCTTCCACTGAGTGATTGCCTGAGTGAGTGTGTGAGATCGATTAAGGTCAACTCTGCCCTCTCCAAAGGCTTGAGGCTTGGCACCCCTGTGTTTCATCACCTCCTCACATCTTAAGAGCCCTGGTCTTCCATCCACTCATCATCAGATCATTTCCTTCCTGCTAGGACATGTCGGTCCAGTCTTCAGCTTTTCTCATGATTGCTTGCTTATCAGTAATTCTCTTTATCTTGTGCTTCAGATTTCCCTCGAGCCATCCAGCAGCTCTCTCTCTCTGTCTCTGGACTGGAGGATCACTTTCCAACCCACCATTTGCTCATATCTGACACAGACTACTTCTTTCAACTCTGGTTAACACTAAACCCCCTCAGGTGTGGTGTGGTCTGTGTATCAAGAATAATTCAGTAGGGAAATGCCGCCTGGGACCTAAGGGCCACCGATTTAAATAAATAAAAGCTAACAGGAAGAAATTAGTGAGGGTGGAGTGAATAAGCAGTTCCCTTCAGCATCCATGGCTTGTCGTGTTGCTGAGTAATTAACTTAACCCCCCTATTTTGGATGGGTAAACTGCAAAGGTCAAATTTCCAAAAGTGTAAACAAAACCACATCAAATATTCTTCTTCTATATTCCATGTTCCCATTTAACAATGAAACTATTAGCTGCAGATGTCAAAGACACCTCTCTCTTATAAACATGAAACTATAACAGCACATCTGAAACTCCAAATGCTGTTGGAGTTCAAAAAGATCTGGCATCACAGGACAAATTTTTAAAATGTTTTTTTATTAAGACCCACCTGTAATCTCCATAAGCCTCATCTTTCATCGGGCGAGCTTCAGAGTCAACTTTTTCTTCTTGGCCCTTCACTGTAGGGCAAAAATAAAACACCAAACATCAAACTCTGGACTTCACGTTCACTCCTGTATGCCTCAGTGTGTGTGTGTTCAGCTGTGAGAGTACCTGCGTATTTGCCGCCCTTTCTGCGTTTGATGAGACAGAGGATGAGCAGTATCAGCACCAGCAGCACGATGGCGCTGATGAGGCCTATCAACCAGCCTTGGGTGGCGAACCCGCCGGGCATCTCTGACGGTCCTGAGAGAGAGAAGGAAAACGAAATATCTATGACAGAGGGAACCAGGCCTTTATTTTCCTCATACTGGAGACAGGCCTCTTTCTGTGCTCATACCTGGTCCTCCTGTCGAGGCCACGTCTTCCCACTGAGTGACGTTTTGATACATGATCATAAGGTGGTACTCAGTTAGTTGCTCGAGGCCTGTCAGCGAATAGAAACCCTGATGGGAGCTGACCTGCTCTGACTTCTCCCATGGCCCTCCAGCTGTTACACACACACACAAACAAACATTGAGGAATGCGGCAGATTAGTGAAGCTGTATCTCTCCATGTTGACCTCAGAATTATTTCAGCGGAGACGATTCACAGTTCTTTCACTGCTTTCACCTCATGTTCCTTCTTTTTACAAAAAAAGTTAAAGCATTTCCCCTTTTCTCTCTTGCCTCCATTTTTCTCTTACCACTCTTCCTCAGGCAGCGGATGTAGAAGCTGTGGTCTCGGCCCCGCTCTCCGGGCACCCAGCTCAGGTTGAGTGATGTCATTCCAATCGCTACGCTGACATTTGTTGGAGGAACTAGGAGGAGAGGAATGCAGATGGAGGTTTCAGAGAAAGTCGAACTGACCGTTTGAAAGCACCTGGCTGCATTGGAAAAAAGAATAGGAGACGAGTCAGTGCAGCTTCACCTCCGTCGAGCAGGGTGGCGGCCCTCACTGTGATGGGAGGCCCGTCTCCACTGGCAGTGCGTGCTATCACGCTGAAGTTGTAATGGCTATTGGGGTCCAGAGATTCATATGCAGTTTGTGTCTTCGTGGGATCAGGGAAGAACTCCATCTTCACGTCTTTCTTCTCATCCTCTGCAGATGAAACACAAACCAGTGAATACTTCTTATTTCTAAATAATTTCTATTTATTTGACAGCTACGGTGTCGGCAGTTTAACATATTTTGCTCCCTTCATTTGTTGCAATAGTTATAGTTGAATGTGTCATGTTTATTTCACTGCAGCTGGAACTTGTGTGTATTCCGTATTCAAATCTGCATGTATCTTTAAAACGTACACTTATTCTCATAAAAGAGCTCACCCTTTTGGTACTGCACCAGGTATCCCAGCAGTATGCCGTTAGTTTCACGTGGAGGGGTCCAGTGGAGGATCAGTGACTTCTCGGATGGGCTTTCAAATCGAAGAGATGCAGGAGGACCAGGAGCTACACAGACACACACAGAAGGTTAGATATGTCCACTAGAAAAAATTGGAAGCACTAATGCATTTGTCCATGCAGAAGGATGATTATAACTGGAACTTGGCCACAGAATAGCATAGACTCACCTCCTTCTGGGGTGTTAAAGGAATGAGACACTGAGGGAGGGCTCTCCCCCTTGCTGTTGAAGGCAGTGATCACCACATCATATTTAGAAAACAGTCGCAGACCAGTCAGTTCCTCTGAGGTCTTTGCGCCATCAACCACCACCATCCAGTTATCCTTGTACTCCTTGGTCCCTCTGCTGTCTCTCTCGTCCTCATGGTGCTGTGGTCTGAGTGACCTCCGACTCCGTCCTTTCTGAAGACCTAACCACCTGATGTAGATCTGTTGAAGCCACAGACAAATTTAGAAGTGCAGTGTGTCTTCAGCTTGGCTGCAACCAACGCTGCAATGATCAGTCAAGGCAGGAAAATACACAGATTTTTGGAGGACACCCAAATCTCTGCCAGATATTTTTAGCTTTGTACCGGAATAAAATGTGAAAAAATTGATCTCATTTTAAATATTTTTGAGCTAGAACTTTTTTCCAAGAAATGCAACTGTATATTGCTTCTAAGCCTCATTGGCTAAGTAGCCTTGTGGTCGTGACATCTGTGGTAGTAGATGAACTCCCCACCAAATCAATAATAACTGGTACCTTGTATCCTAGCAGCAGACCTCGGACCTTCTGAGCTTCGTTCCACCTAACTATGACTGTGCTGTTCATCACGGTGGTTGAAACTCCAGTGGGCGCCTCCTCTGGCACTGAAAGAAGGAGTACAGAGAGGATTGCACAGGATGGACTCATCATGGTTTCATCAGGAATAACAACAAGGAAGGATTTAACATAACAGCAGTATATTTGCACTTGTTGCATTCCAAGCTCTTTTTCTGTGGATGGCCCTATGTCAAGTTAGTATGCTTCATTACTATATGTTTTATTCTATAAGTTTGACTTTATGAACTGCTGCTGTGGAGGAAGAAGAGCTGGTTGCCAAGAACAACCTGCAGGTATAGTTTTCCACATTACCTGTCTATCTACCCTGGAACTACATGCATACTAAGATATTTCAAATATAAAACCTACAATTCCACAATGCAAGAAATAACTATTTATCAGTGATAGTGTTGACAAGACACAGTTGAGGTGTGGCATGGGTCTGGGAATCCATCACTCATGGCAGTTTTTGACCTTTGACCTCAAGACATTTTCCCAACATAAACCAAATGCTGAGAGCAGGTCAGATCTCACTCTGCAGTCTGCTCTCAACCATGAACACACATATAAGCAAAGCACACATACTGTCTTCTCCGGAGTGTCCAGTGGCGACCTCTGGTTCCGGTCCAGCTCCCATTACATTGGCAGCCTGGACTCTGATCTCAAATGGTTTGTACGTTCCTGTGTTGTTTACAATGAATGGCGGGGACTGTGCGTTGCCAGTCGACCACTGTAGGTTTGTTACATCAGCCTCCCGATAGAACACCTTGTAATAAAAACCCTCGCCATTGTGGAAATGCTTGTCCATCTCCTGCAAACGCAACAGAAAAATGAATTTGGGTCGCGCATGTGAGCATTTTAGACGGCGCTCACGTGCACGTGGGTGCAGGCTGAAGTACTCACATCCCAGGTAATGATCAGTGTCCCTGGCTCTGAGGGGGCGCTGCGAACACCAGTGGGGCTGTTGTCGGGAGCTGAAGGGAGATGAAGTGGGAGAAAGACATAAAAAAAACTTAACTTAGTTTAGCACTAAGACAAGAAGCAGGGAGTCCAAAGCTAACTTTGCTTTGTTTAATTGAACTGTAAAAACAACACGTTGTTCACCAGCTCAAACACAGAGGATACTAAAATTCAGATTCAAAGCAACCACACCCTAGTTATGCATACATTTAATGCTTTGATTTACTTTAAACATGTAAGGTGTATAAAAAGGTTCTGTGTACAGATGTCATGAATGGAGACATGAGGTACGAACAGGTTGGAAACATGTGTATTTATATTTTAAAGTTGGACGTTTTAACCATTGTCTGTATGGAGGTCTGTGGAGATTGACTCACTTTTGGAGGCAACCTCAAGCGGTCATTTGGAGAATTGTTGTTTTTGGCACATCTGCGCTGGGTTCATACAAATAAATAATTGATCGTACATGGGGAAATTCATTCTGTTGATCCTTTTTTTTCATTCACACAGTAGTACGTACACTCGGATCAGTGGGTGGCCACCTGTGCTTGCTCAAGGCACCAGTGCCATGGATGTGGGGGGTGCCCACCTCTGACCCTTTGGCTGTAAAAGCTGTTTCTCTAACAAGAGCTCCTAAAAGATGCTGACTTAGTAGGGGATAACTTTCGGCCCTCAGCCTCTGGGTTACGGGCCCATACATTTCCCCACTACGCCACCCTGCTACATACCCAAGATGGAGCTTAAACCCACAGTAACTGCCAGTGGCCAGTGCCTCATCCATTATGCCATTAGGGCAACCTCAGAGGTTGCTACATAGTCTAAAACGCAATGCCAATAAAATGAAATGTTCAGCAGATGATACAGCAAAGCAAAAAAGATGTGACTTTATTTTCTGCATTTATTGCTCATTCATCCATTGAGCCAAGCTGCAGCTGCTGTGCCTGGCTGTGTTGAATGAAGCTATAGTATGTGGATATGGTGAATGCTTGGACTAGAAGAGATCAAGAATTATCCACTGCCTGTTGTTTTTTAATTATTATTATTATCTTTACAGTGCAACGTACCAGCTTGTGGTGTTTTGTGTCTTTCTGAGTGATTGCTGGGGTTACTTCGGCCGTGCTTGTTGACGGCGACGACCCGGAAATGGTAGATGGAGAAGGGGCGAAGTGTCAGCTCTACATGGTCGAAGTCCCCGGTCACTCTCTTCAATTCCTCCCACCTTGATTTCCCTGTCTCCGTGTGTTGCTGCTCCTCCCGGGCCTCGACAATGAACTCTGAAAGGACATTAGTTATGGATGGCTTCTGAACAAACCAGAATATCTTGTTGTTTTTGGGCATTAAATTGCATGAACTGGAAAAACAAAGGCTATTATCGTATCAGCGTATTTGCTCAGAGTGCAGAATTATCTATTTAAATATGCAGGTGGAAACTAGTTAGGAAGAAACATCAGTTTGAAGGTAAGAGACACAGTTACTTTGGCTCTTAAATGAATACTCGAACAAGATCTGTTCATACCACTTGACTTTTCTTTTCATTCATTTGGTTAAAAATTCTTTAATTTGCATATGTAGGAACAATATTCCACCTCTTGTGGAATGTGTTTGCTCAGATTCTATGATTAATATCACCCTCCTTAGATGAGACTCAGAGCGCTTTCCTGTATCTTTGCACTCATCCAGTTGCTTCCATCAGCGGCGGAGTTGTCAATAAATGCCAGGGCATTTACTTCCATTAGCATGCCCAAACCACACCACAAGCTCCACCATGCTTACCAGCTGAAGTGGTGCTTTTGGCTCATGAGTTGCATATTATTGTTTTACTGTTTGGTAGTGTTTGTGAAATGCTGCCTTGTTTCTCAGTTTCTGAGACTTAGCAGGAGTTTACACCTTCAGCTGAATCCTCAGATCAATCATAAACTGTTCTTCATTCCCACTGGAGAGAATTCATTACTTGCTGTGTCCTATTAAGAGGTTGTTTTCTTTCAGCTCGACTGCATTTTTTCTTCTTCTTTTTGTTAATGAATTGTGTTAGAATAACACTGCTTGGTGATAACAGGTGATACACAAATTCAAAGCATGGCCATACAGCGTATTGTATGAATGTGTGTGTATTCAGTACCTGTGATGGGGCTGTTGTGTGGGGATCCTGGGGTCCAGCTGAGAGTCAAACTGTGGTCCTCAATATTAGATAGAGATAAATGGCTGGGAGGGTCCGGTGGTGCTGAGGGCCCAACAGAAAACGGTTAGTGCTAAACAGAAACACAGACACACACACACACAGTGACATACCTTCCACAGTGATGGATCCCACGGCATTCACATGGTCCAGTCCAGTGATGACCTCGCAGGAGTACTGTGCGGTGTCGTCTGACTGGATGTTTGTCACTTTTAACGCATTATTCTCCAACATAGTGTACCTACACACATGCACAGAAGTGTAAGGACAATCTATGGCAAACCTAGAGTATTTTGTGTTACTTTAACAATATGTTAGTGTGTGATTTTCCATTTCCCCATTAAAAGCCGTTTAAGAAAACAAAGGGGCGGGATTGTGATGTTGCTCTGTTTAAATGTGCTTCAGTTTTGGGGTGGAAAGAAACATCACAATGTGTGTTTACTTGTCATCTAATGACGACTCCAGGAGCTTGTGTCCGTCTTTCTTCCAGACAACCTGGTAGTCGTGCAGCCGAGGATCTCTGTAGAAATGACAGTCCAGCTGAGCGCTGGCTCCTCTGAGAACACGGATGTCCTGAGGACCCGTCAATATAACAGTCCGATCTGATGAAAGGGGAAAATACAATCAGGGCACATTCACCTCTCATCTGAATAAACCATCATTGTTTTTTTTGTTTGTTTTTTTTTTTTACTGGCGATTGCCTTCCACAAAGCTACATGTGTGACTCACTAAAGACTTCCAGGTTGGCAGTGATAGAGATGTTGGAGTTTTTGATATAACAGTTGTACTCTCCACTGTCAGCGTAGCTGACGTTGGAAAGCTCAACTGTCCCATTGGTCAACAGGGAGACACGAGGGTCGGACAGCAGAGGAACCATGTCCTCATTCTCCCTGCAAACAACACACACACAAAGACGGTAAACATATAGATCCTTACATACATTAAACAGTATCAATGCACCTCTGGCTCTCCTGAGTCTCTCAGGATTCACTCCAACCTCAGATACACAGAAATAAATACCACAACAACAGAACAACTCGATCAATGCAAGAGTGTTTCCTGGCTGATTAGTGAATGGATGATAGACTGAAGGAGATCAATAAATGATGAGACAGGAGGGAAAAAGGCAATATCAGTGTGGAGTAATGGATAAGGCTGTAAAATTGACATTCACTCACTTAGAAAAAGCACATTTTGCAAATTTTCAGATCTATATATGAAAAACAAAAAATAAATATAACCCAGCACTCAAATATATATCTTTGTTAAAAAAAATAAATAAATAAAAACAGGATTTTGAATATCAAAATAAACTTTAAGGGTAACATATTTCTGCACTTAAAAGAGAGCACTGAATTTCAGTAAATTTTGCCCCTGAACCTTTGCTTCAGTAAGATTTTGAATGCAGGACATTTACTAGTAAACAGAAATCTTCAGAGTGTCGCAGAGCCACGTTCACTTTAGTAAAAGTTCTTCACACTTTTTTCACATTTGGAGATATATTAAAGTATTAAAGAAGACATATCTGTACTGTTAGTGGTCTGAGTAGTAAGTGTATATAATACTCTATTAGAAATGTGTATATATTTGTGCATAAAAACACACAAAGAGCTACTTTATGGCTGACTGCAGCTGTCTGATGTCCTGCTTGCTGCCCTGTTAGTCCAGACATGGGTGTGGTCAGGTCCTGTATGGGGCGCTGCAAGAGCTACAGAGGCGTTTCTGTCAATGCGACCACACGAGGGCGCCGCTTCATCCAAAGTGGAGACCAAGATGGACTCGAGAGAAACTAGTCACCATTGTTTAGTGCCAGATAATTTCAGACGGATGCCATGCACAGAGCTAAATTGATTATACAAACAAACCTTGAATTTGAAGTTTCAAATCCTATTTTTTCAAAACATATGTAGTACAGTACAATGCAGTCAAAAATAAACTGCCTACCACTAACCCACATTAGACACAAAAGCACATTGAAACTATTTAAACTGCTCTAATACAAATCCTGCATTCAATATCCACTTAAGCAGAAGTACAGATGTCTGTCTATGTAAAATATGTCTTTAATACGAAAAGTAAAAACCCCTTTTCTGCTGAGAAATGTCCTTTTATATTTTTAAAATATTACTTGATTATTATTAGTCTACAAATATCATTTAAAAACCTTTGAAAGATGTACTTTCCCTGGTTACAGTGAATATTTTCAGAGATTCATACTGTGTGTATCTCACCATGTAATGTGTGGTCGCGGGGAACCAAAAGATTCACAGTGCAGCTGGATGTGTCCGCCTTCAATGACTTTGTACACCACCCCGTCAGAGGACAGGATCTGAGGAGGGAGCTCTGACAGGCACAAGCACCACTGATCACTAATCAATCACATGTTAGAAGTAGAAGCAGTCTGGGCAGACAGAGAGGAAAGTGAGACACTGGACTGTGTACATACTGACGACGTGGAGGAAGGTGTTGAGGAGGATGGAGCCGTGCACGTTGCTGGCTTCACACTGATACACAGCATTGTCGGCCAGTTCAACGTCCCTCAGTATCAACACGCCGCCTGAAATGCTCCGACGAGGTTCATCGTCAACGTCTGCATCGAGGGTGAGAAAGAAGAGGGGGAGGTGGGGAGGAGGTGAAGAGGGTCACAAAAGGAGTTTGGGGGCTGAACAGTTGGACAATAATGTGAGTTTGTCAAACAGAAACAAACTGAGACAATGTTTAACCAAGAAACAGCAGCTGGTCCACAGCCTGACCTCCATCCACTTCCTGCTCCAGCTACAATACATTTACAGCCTCTTTTTCCGCCCAGCTCTTTCTCTGTTTTTCTTTCTTTCTTTCTTAGTTCCTTCATTACTACTATCTTCCTTCCTCTGCTCAATCCTTTCTCCCTTTCTTCCTTCTTAGGAGGGAACTTTCCCTGGGAGTTAATCAAGCATCTGAGTTCATCTGACCCAAAGTTTCCTCCCTAATTCATTCGAGTTAAGAGGCTCTCTGTAATAGTGGACAGATGGACTGCCTGGAGCCAGGAAATGGTCACTCGCTTCCCTGAAATCTATCTGTGTCCATCAAGCTTTAATATAATGATCCAGTGAAACTTAGAGAGAATCGAAGGGAGAGATGGGTGGCGATGAGTGGCCCAGCTATTTAAGTTATTTAAATATTCAAAAGAATAATGAACTTCCCAGTGGTCCACAAAGATCACAGTAGATCAATCAGAAACATACCTGACAGCAGCTCGCCGTTGATTCTCCAGGTGATGGTGGGGGTCGGGATGCCTTCAGCCTGACAGTCCAGACGAACTGTTTCCCCAAGAGCATACTGCAGGTTCTGGGGCTCCTTCACCCAGTAAGGAGCCGCTTCAAAAACAAACACACACACAAAAAAAAAAAAAACATTTGACAAGTGAATCATAAAATCTAATTATATTTTAATAAAACCAGGAAAGAAAGCAACAAAGCTGAAGCAAAGCCATGAACAGTAAGCAGTCAGCGGCATCTCTAATACATCTTTGACCAATGTACTCTAGAGCATCAACACAGATATGCATCTGTAAAAGTATGATGTTTTATAAATAGAGTCATGAATAGGCCTTTTCCTGGCAGACATTATGACTTAAGGATGAAACTAATTAGTCTAACAATAATTTGATCGAGTGCTCCACTAAGTCCTTTTTTTTATAACTTTGTCATGCCAATATGTCTGCCAGGACATGTGTATTACTCAGAAATAAATGAGGCCTGTGAGATTAATAAGGATAGTCACATAAAAGTCATAATCATAAAGTGCCAAGAATATACAAGGAGTCACTGGTTAGTGGGAGAACAGGCTTAAGTTCAAAATTCCTCTACTAAATGACTACAGTGTTTTCTGGCATATTTGACGATCCAAAATAGGCAGAAAGGTTTCTTTTGACAGACATTTCTTGTCAGATAAATTCATTTAGTGTCCTTCTAAACAATTGTGCTGGAATCTACGATCGTAACATTTTCAGTCAGTTGAAGAAATATTCTCCATATAGACGTAACCACTGTCACAGTGGTGGTAAAAAAGTTTTTGGACACCCTAAAAATTTTATCACAAAATATTTGTGGAAAAATCTTGTGCATTAGACAGACACAAACAAATATAAATTACATTTATTTTGTTCATTGTTTACAAGAAAAAAGCAACAAACCTAAATTCTTGACAGTTTCAGTATGTCAGTTCTCAACATTGTTGGTATCAAAGTCAACAAATAACAGAGAATGTTTTCAAAACTGAACAAATTAAATAAACTATCACATCATCAAATGAATATTTAGTTCTCCTGCCAATAGCAGCAGTAGAGCTCTAATCCTGGCTGGCATGTTGCCCACGAGCCTTTTACACTGTTGAGGTGTAATCTTGTCCCAATCTTCTTGAATAACTACTTTTAATTCTTCTAAATTCCTTGGTTTGTATTTTGAAACAGACCTTTTGATAATCCACCACATTTTCAGTGGGACTCATGTCTGGGGATTGAGGTGACCACTCTAAGACCTGGATACTGAGCTCCTGCAGCCAAGTTCTTCTGGTCCTGGATGTGTGGCAAGGAGCACTATCTTGTTGAAACATCCAGTTTCGATCTCAATGGAACAGAGCATGTGTAAAAGGGAGAATGTGGGTTTGGAGAATGGCACAATATTTGGCAAAGTTCAATGTGTCATCACAAATAGAGAGATGACCAACTCCATCAGCACTCATTCATCCCCAAACCATGATACTCCCTCCACCAGTTTCGACAGTAGGTACTGTACATGCTGGAGATAACTGTAGATAACTGGACTCATCTAACCACAGAATCTTCTTCCAATTCCTGACTGTCCAGTTCTTATGTGCTTGGGCCCAACTATGCCAGACTAACCTCTGTCTCTCATTGATCAGGGGCTTCTTGACAGCCTTGTAGGACCTTAAACCATGATCTAAATGTTGACCACGTACAGCGTGGGTGGAACACTGGACACCAATTTGATTTGACCACTACTGTTGGAGCTCCTGTGATGTTATTCAGCGGTGTTCCCTGCACATGCGGGAATCAGTGCATCACTTTCATATGTATTTTTATGAAGTTTTTAGTGGCTGTTTTAGGATTTGTTTAGTATTTTGTCTGTCTTGATTCCATCTTAAGCTCTTTTGCAGCACTGGAAACGCACATTTGATTTGAAAATGGTATTTTTCTCCATTTCACAACTAGCAAACTAAAGTCCCCCAACTCCATGTTTTTCAGCTGTTGCTGCTCCCTGTCTGGACTGTCAACACAATCAAAGATTTACTGCCTTTGTTTTTAGTCTTTGTTCAAAGTTCAGTATTTTGTGGATGGTCGTCTTTACAACAGTGTCCTTTTTATATTAATTTATATTACTCAGATGATGACACAGAGCAAAGGAGCACGTCTCTTTGTGCTGAGCAGCCTACCTTCCACAGTGATTGTGAAGGTGTGTGTAGCGACGCCGTATACGTTGGTGGCTTCACATGCGTACTCCCCATCATCATCCTGAGTGATGCTGGCAAAGTGAAGCCGGTGGTTATAGTTGATCGTCTTACCAGTTGTTTCTTCCAGACTACCATCCTTCTTTCTCCATTCCACCTTGGGCGTTGGTCTGCAGAGAAGGAAAAGAAAAGCACAGAAATGGGCAGAGAAAGAATAGATCAGGCAATCTGAGGTGCTTTGGAGGAAATCAGATGATATTATTCAGGATGTAAAAAAGGATGTAAAGTCCATTTGTTGTCATGGAGAAGGACTCCCATGAGATAAAATGATTAGCAGCTGTTTATTTGCCGCTCAACCTCTTGGTTTATGGATGTCTGCTTCAACTTGTTCAACAAGTTCTTCAACTTGCAGACATCCGAACTCATTATAAGGGACTAAGGGTATGACTCAAAATGTATAAAAGGTGGAAGAGATGTAATCATGGACAGCATGTCCATGCTGCATGTGCTGCACGCACTTCTAAACAAACACACACTGAGATCCTTACAGGCCTTTGGGGATACATTCAAGGTTGACACTGAGACCCCTGAGAGCAAACACTGAGCTGTGGGAGGGGTTGGTGGGACGCAAGAGGTGGGGCTTTCTGCCGTGACTGACATCGTTACCTGTCGAGGGGAAGAGAAAGAAAGAGCAAGAGACAGCGTATGGAATCAATAGACATAGAAGTGTAATTTGTGGCGCACATAAAACTGAGGTGTTATATCAGTATAGTATAGTACTGAATCAGATATACTTTTATAAACATGCTATAAATTGAGCAGTGGCCTTATACTGGAGGTGTAAGGTTTGAAAGTGTGGGTGCGGGAAGCAGGAAGGGTCTAATGAATTAAGTTGCATCATGGGAAATGAAGGAACCTGAGTATTGAGTATACAGATGTACCTGTTAGTCAGGCTATACGGTAGCTGCCTATGCTACTTCAATTTTCTGTCTATCTTTATGATTTAAGATGTTCATCCCTTCTGTAGTTCCTTCTATTTGCAAAAGCAATGACAAAGCGAACTGAAGCTATTCTCTTGTGTGACATTTGTTTGGCTTCCTTCATTTCGTCATTAGTATCTACTTTTGCAAAAATATTTTAATTAAAGTAGGTCAGCATTTGCTTTAAAGAGCTGAATCATTCACTAGGAAGAAACATGTATCTAATGCATAAAACTCTTCACAACAATTTTATAAAATCTGGCCTGTAGCACATTGACTTTCACCCACTTCAGTGCATGCACAGAGTTCTGTTAATTGCAGAGACCTTTATTTTCTTCAGTAAGTTTTTTTTTTTAAATGTGTGTTTAGTTTTCCATCTCATATGTGTGTGCACTCACTGGGCGTCACCGTGAGTGTAACAGAAGTCGCAGGGAGAATAGTCATGGCCGCTTTGTACTGGGCGTGGCAGATGTAGTCGTCTCTGCTGTCATTCTTCAGGACATTGGCAAAGTACAAGTTCCCATCGAGGCCGATTGTCACTCGGTCGTTCTGTGCGAAGTGAACCATTCCTGAGAGGAACAACAGAGCCAGGAGAATTAGATTACAGCAAAGGCAACAGGGTAAAGACCAAACAAAGCAGAAATATTAAAACTGGAAGATGGATTTTTTATTTTTTTTTATTTTAAGTGCCATGGACAGAGTACTACCACAAAAGGAAAAGACATTTTTTTAACCTGTTTGAACTGTGTCATGACTATAGTGTGAGTTAAAAAAAAAACTGAAGAAAGATTTAGTTTTGTTTGCGCATCATCTCTCATCACCACCGACTACTTTAAATGTGTTAAATGGTGTCCAGCCTAATTGGTGCAACCCATGCATCTGGTGCAAATGAACACATAAACACATAAGACACTTAAGGGGCATGTTCTGACCTGGCCTGAGAGGACCAGACAGCATCGAAAATATAAATAGCAAACATCAGAGTAAGCTTTATCAGCTGTCCATACATGCCTCTAATTGTAAACAGTAACTCACGCTCCACCCAGAGACACTTGTCTCGCCATGGGAAGGCTGGTGACGGTGTAACTCTCTTTAGTTGACTTCAGTATTGAGTTTCAAGTATGCGACTTAAACTAAACAGACAATTTAAAAGGTTCTACTTCATCAGGATGAGACACAAAATGAGAAAGACAGGGGAGGACATGGAATGAGAAAAAAAAAAAGTCCAGAAGCATTAGCTGACAGTGCTGCATTCATTAGTCTGAGTGGAAATCGCCTGCAATGCAGTGCAGTGATGCAAATCCATCCACCAGGACTCTGAGCTTTAAATAATTCTCTACAGCGACATCAAATCTAGTGACTTCCAGAGGCAGCTTGCTGAGAGACATGGTGACTGGACAACAAACAGGTACAAAGTGTCTGTCTGTCACACAGACAGAAAACATCATGTCACAATGACAGGCAGACTCACCTACGTCCATCCAGTGGAGGGCCGGAGGACTCTTGCTTTTAGGAGGGTGGCAGGGCAGGATGATGCTGTCTCCCTCGTGAGCAGTCTTGAATACTTTCTGTTGTTTCTGAAGGACTGGTTGAGCTGAAACACAAACCGACAGAATATAAGCTTAGAGGAACTTCACATATTTCAGTGCAACATCTTGACATATTTCACGTTGAACTGATTTAAGATGATCGCCTCTCGCTTCAGTTTGATTCTGTAAAGAAAAGAAGGCTGCGCTGCATTTACTTTGCCCCAGAACAATTTTGCTAAGGAAGCAGCGGATGATGCAGCAAAACACTGCAGGGAGTCTGCAATGAGTCAGAACTCCTTCTTAGGTGAGGCCAGCTCATTTTTATGGCAACACAACTCAAGGTGATTCACATAAAACAGGAAAAGAGACACAAGACAACATAAGAAGACATGAAACAGAAGATTACTTCATGGTTTTCTTATATACTCATCTCTGTTTTTTCTGTCTGTAATGGTATGGTGCACACATCCACCACGGTTTGTGGATGTGCAAAAGTACGTTAAATCATAACTGATTTTTTTTTTGTTTACAAATCCACCAGACACAGAGCAATATCAGTTTCAGTTTCCATCAAGTCCAACCTCCCCCCTCTTTTAGTTCTGATTTTAGTCTCTGCCAACTCCTGAGGGACATATGTGGCTATTTATCAGTACTATGTTCACCAGCTGGTTGCTGGTTACTGACTGTGGCCGTAGGTCTGCTGTTTGCTCACAGAGCTGATGGAGCAGTGAATAATATTTCTCAGTGGGTCCCCTACACGTACTGATCAGGCAAGCTTTAAAGCTTTAAACTAATTCTAAATAATAAACCAAAAGTTACCATTTGCCATCACACAATCTGCACCAGGCACCAGGCTTCCCCCTATCCTGATCATTTATGTTAAATAATGTTTTTCCATATTTCCATATATATATTTTAAATATCTATAACCTTAAACTACAGTATTATTGATCAGTTATGAATTTTAACCTGTGTAAGGCAATTAACATGAATAAATAAATAAAATAAAAAGATTCATAATCAAACATTATGAATGTTGGTTGAGGCTAGCCCTTTGCCCCGAGCAGTGCCTACAGTTTTAGTCTTAGTTTAGCCTCCACCAAAAAGCTACTGCTGAGTGCACACTATCTCTGGGTGTATCAGCATATTTTAAAATTCCTGTTTCCTTCCCATTTCAGTGCAGAGGAACATGCAGCCCTGCATGTTGCTGCTGAGAAATGCTAGTGAGTGCAGTAGTTCAGGTAGACACAGTAATCCTCACAATCTCCTTTCTGTTATTTCCAGAATCAGTCTGACCCACACAGTTAGCTTCATAACTCGTTCATTGTTCTGTCCTCACCACTCGTCTGCATAGCCTACTCTAGCATTAGTAACATTTTACTTCAAGGCCAATGGTGCGTGGCTCTTTCAGATCTTGTTTTGTGGGAACTGCTATGTTTGAGGTCCATGCCTGTCTCTCACTGTGCCTGTCATCCTGACCCATTAGACCACTGCCCACTCCCACTTGTTTTGTTCTGAGCCATATTTGAGACTGAGCCATATTTAGTTAATGTTTCATCAACTATCAGTTATTAGATTTAAGTGGAGTAAGGCTGCTGTGACTGTTTTAGCATTCTGGTTTACACTGGATTTAATTTAGGTTTATTTATTTTATTGAGATATATCACCTCTTTTATACACATTTTTTACAGTCTTGTTTGTTGCTTTGTCAATTTACTGACCAACAAAAACATAAACTGTTCCACGGCCTTAATCGAGCAGACTCACCAACGTAACCTGAGACTTTAACAGAGACGAATACTCTCCTCCCCTATCGGTGACCAGTGTGTGTTTATCGGAGGTTGAACACGGTCAGGTGAAACACTGACTTCCCAGCACTGCCTCATCCTTGGCAACCCCTATGCACCCTCCCGACCAAGTGATGTCACAGCTCTGTTTCCAGGAAATGGTTGCCACGGTAACAAGAGATGAGCGAGCAGAACAGGTGGCCCCAGTCAACCTCACTGACTCAGTGAAGTGTGTCTTACTGTATATCCCTCATAGCATTTCATTCACGTTAGATCCATGAATCAGCACGTGTGAAGGCCACAGTGCGGAGTGTATTTGTGTTTACAGTCCACGGTATATATGTGATTGCGTGTGACTCACACTCAATGATGATTTTTACGGTTTGCGTCATGGCGGTCCCCAGGGTGTTGGAAGCGTAACACTTGTAGTACCCTTCGTACCAGTCCAGGGACTTATTCAGATCCTGGTCTTGCAGCGTCCCGAATCCTTTACGCTCCAACACAGGCGTCCCATCCTTCACCCAGCGGAAACTGTAGCCAGAGGAGACAACACATTTTAAACACAATATAACAGCAACAAATGCTTTAAAATGGCATAGAGTACTCATGGAGTGCTGGATTTGTTTATCCTCTGAAGCTGTGTCGGCATGCTAAGAAGAAGTTCATTAAAACAATAACGTACAGTAGCTGATTTTTGTTTTTTTTAGAATCTGTGCATGCTTTTTTAATCAATGCTTGTATCCATGGGTTCACCTGTGACTAACTCCTGATTGTAGAAATAGTTTCTTTGTGTAGTCAGGCTACAGAAACATGCTTCAGAGATTCTGACTTGCAGGGCAGCTAGATCTTTATCTCACACAACACTCAACCTTGATTCAACCTCTGTGTTTGTGGCTGATTTATAGGGAAGTACTCACTGCTACGAGTGCCTTTTATGCACCAAAAAAACTTGTTCTCTTCTCGTTTTTTTTTAAAACTTAAATGTGACTACGTCAGTTTAAAGCCGAGGAGCTTTCTGTGAGAAGAACCTCTGGAGGCTGTGAAACTGGGACGAAAACAGTTTGACATTTTCATTCGACTTATTGATCTGACTGCAGGGCTTCAGGGTAATAAACATTTATGGCTCCTCATGTGAAGGCTATATTAGTAGTACTGTTGTCTGATGATGGTAACATTCCTGAAACACGTCAGAACATTGTGTCTAAAGCAACATTGTTGTTGTCTGGACACTGTCTTGTGAGCATTTCTCTAAAAGGCAGTCAGAAGAGGTGGATTACAAATCATTTTGAAGGAACATAGTTAACAGGAGAGCTGAAGGTCTCACAGACTGTACATCCAGCTCTGATAGTTTGAGGTCACTGACAGAGTTTTGAATGTATCAGTGGAAGGTGAATGCTGCAAACGGAGTGATATAACACTGACGAAAAACCTTCACTTCCACCTACTGTAGTTCTCTGAGGATGTTCAGTTTTTGTGAAACAAACCTGTCTTCAGCCTGGAGATAATTTGTACCTCTTCTGCAGCCCTTCTCCACCATGGCTGGGAGTCATTCGTGAATTGCTGGTCATTGTGAACTCATTAATGTATCGTTTGAGGTGTCTGGCAATGCAAAATATTTGCGCCCCTAAAGGGGGATTGAACTTAAAAATAAATCGTAAAAGACAGTTGATCTAAAATAATAAAAGATGATCTTGACTTAAATAAAGAAGCAGGTAGTGGGGTGGAGAGAGAGGGAGAGAGGAGGGGGACTGAGGAGAGGCAGAAAGGGGTGGGAGGTATGGAAAAGACAAAGAGAAACGGAAAAGCAGAGATAATTTTGTTTTCGCTGTAATTTCATTAGAAGAAAATTTATCGCCATGCCAACAAAAGGCCAGACGGAGGAAGAGGACGAACATCAAATTTGTCCTCTGCGCTGCATATTGCGTAAACACACACACACACACACACATTGACTTAGTGACACACAGGTCTGGCTGGAGTACATACGTGGGTGTCGGGTTTCCAGACGCCTCACAAGGCAGATTGATGTCCTCTCGAGAAAAGGCTGTGAACGATTTTGGCGTCTCTGTCAGCAACGGAGGCTGTGGCACTGAACACAGACACACACACACACAGTAATGAAATCCTCTTTGGTGTACAAGTGATTGTATAACAGAGCTGAGGGAAACAAACCAACAAGTATAAATAGTGTCAGAGATTGAAAATCTCACACACCCAGCGTACAGCACAGACATACCCAAATAAATGATTCAGCAAATGTAACAGCAAATGTCAGCAACCATTGTGTCTGTAGTGATAATCATGATAATCAATGATCAAATCAAGCCCCTAAATGGAAAGATTTTTCTTCATCAGGTGGCTAGACTAATCTGCTAGGACTAACAAATGAATATTACGTTGGCTGAATAAGTGGAAACAGCAATGTGCATTTGAAAACAGTTTCCTGCCAACTCAGTCTATTATGCAATAGAGTGAGTAAGCACTTACTGGAAATCAGTTTGTCTTACGTTTGCAAAATATGATACAAGTAAAGCTTCTATGACAAAAAGCAAAAACAAGCAAAAAATAAAGCACTTTAGTGTCTACATCAGAGTAAAATGGCATTTCAGCTTTGTGTCGTGATCAATCTGAAAATCTGTGGTCGGTGTAAAAAAACATGCACAGTGATGCTTCACATATATTGAAAAAAGAGTGCTGAGATTTCAGCAATGATAACCACCACACATGGATTATATGCATTATTAGTTATTTATTTAGTGACTCATACAGGTGACACAGATTTTATTTGTGTTGAACTACTTCTCACAACCTGCCAATGTGTTTCACCTGCATGTTATTGACAGCAACAAAAATACCATCTTTAATTTTAATTATTTGAAATATTTATCCATAAAATTGTTTCTGTAATTGGTTAATTAAATCATAAATGTGGTAAATTGTCGATCAGAAAGCATAACACATTTAACAGACTGTTTAAATTGTTATCCATTACTCTCGCCCAATTGTTTGTTAGAAGATCTAGATGAACGTATGAGCAGTCAATAATGTTTGATTTCTAGATTAGATGTAATGATTCCAGTCATATATGATAGATAAAGTCATGATCCAGAAGAGGCTGGAAAAGGCTTCTTATAGTGTTGCTATTTTCAGTTGTGACTGTTATCGTGTTAAAGGAATATTCTTTCTGACATTTTGTTAAGTACACTTTGTTAAAGTTAGATGTGGACATAATTAAAGGATTCATCAATCAGTTCATTTGACCTTTGCATAAATCCAGGCAGTTTCCCATTTTCAGTTTCAATGCTAAGCCTTTATATTTACTGTATGGCCATACTGTATATAGTAATACTTATTCCCATCTGGCACCTAGCAAAAAAATACTGGATGTTACTTGAATTTTAGTTTTAATATAGAAAGGTGCATAATTCATGTAGTTCTGGAGAAGCACACAAGTAGGAGAAACATTATTATTTCTCCCTGAGGGCGATATCATATTTTTAACTTTCCTGTCAGTGAGGAAAAGAACAGCCCAGGCAAAGGAATATTCTGCTGTGATCGCTTTAACTTAACTAGTCCCTGTCTATGAGGACATTGTAATCAGGCGCTGGCGAGCAGGTCTTCACATTCTGCAGAGACAGATGACGGTAAAACTGATTGGACTGATGGACTCTGTCAAAGATGACAGGTTTGTGGGAATGAACTGACGTAAGTGGTCCAGAGCACACACACACACACACACACACACACACACACACACACACACTTCTTCATTGCTTCCACAAGGAGTGTCACTTACTGTCATGGTCATGCATTTTATCTGTTTGTCCACACGAAAGCAGTGAGAGGAGAGCAGAGAGGAAACAGACAAGGTTAAACATGTACCAACACTGTAGGTTTAATCAGCTGATGAAGACGTGTGATGCTGTCTCCAGAGCCGGAGCATTTATTTGATTATGATAACCAACGGCATTAATGACTCGTCTAAAGGATTCGCCTTCCTCTTGGTTTTCCGACTCAGACTCATTGGCGTCCTGTATCAGTTTCCATCTTTCCTCTCTCCATATTTCTCCCTGCATCTTTCTGCTCATCTCGGCTCATCTCTTCACCTTCCACATCCTTCAGCATCACTCCAATTCCACATCTTCTTTCTGTCCCTCTCTTCTCCACTCTGTCTCTTCCTCTCTAGCTCTTTCTGCCACACCCAGTAGAGGAGGTCGTTTACTGAAGGTCGAGCTGAACCTGATTCCTGCTCTCTTCCGCTCTTCCTCTCCTCTGGGACCTTCAGGGCTGAACCTGCTGACCTTTGAACCTAACCCCTGGGAACACAGGTCATTCTAATCTGATTGTGTGGATTAGTTTATTTAGGTTTGTGCTTATGTGGATGTGTTTAAATTGTCCCCTTTGTCAGGGCTGCATTTGCTTATTTTTCAAGAAACAAAGAACAGAACAAACGAAAGGACATGCAAGAAGAAGAAAATAATTCATTCATTTCCAAATGTTGTGAAAATATTAAACAGTTGTCATGGACAGCAGCTTGCTATCATTTAAAAAAAAAACTTGAGGAAAAATTAAAGTTCTGACTTAACCAGAGAGGTAAATGGTGTATGTGTGTGTGGCACATTAGAATAAGTTTGATTTGTTTACCCACAATGACTTAGCAGGGCGTGGAGGTTAAACATGATTATATATTACTAATATACTGTTTCTCTTTGCGTTCCTTTATATTTGCTTTAGGTCATATGTCACAAAATAATATGACTAATAAAAGAAGAGTCCTGTGTCTTTATGGCTGTGACGTGTGAATGCATGTAGGGATGATAAATGGGATGAGCTATTCTGAGCACCTTTGGTTTCAGTAGTAAAACTTCCGTTCCTTCTCTCATACACTGAATTAGCTCAATGAGATTTGGGGCACTGGCGAGGGAACGCTTGTAGTGAATGCTTGAACAGGAATGAAACTCTGGGGGTTGAATCAAATAATGAACAGCTCCTTTTCTTTGATAAGAATTAGGACAAGCCATAAAAACGGAAGCTGAGAAATCAGCTGAGACTCCCAGAGAGGCATTGGTGAAGAGCACTTAATCGAAGAGTTACAAAGCCAATTTTAAAGCATTCTGACTCTGACACACCTCTTAATTTTTGTGTCTCAATAGCATCAGTGGCCAAAACATGAAAAAATTAAGACATCGGGCTATGTGACTGCTGCCTTGTCCGGGGGCATCCTGTGTGTCTGTGTTAAGCGAGTCGTGAAGTGGGAGGAGCAATTTCAGCACCAGTGGCTCTAGACTGTAAAAAACATATTCACTTTGGCTCTAGGAAGGTGGGTTCAAGCTTGTGTACATACATTTTTCAGGGGAGACGTTAACGACTGGAGCGATTCAGTAACTCAGTTTGAAATGCAGTCATATGAGCCACCAATGGCTGAGACGCAGTAAACGTCGCCGTGTTCAGAAAACACAATCTGCAGCCTAAATTGACTCACATTTAAATTCACAGCTGTGACCCGCTTCCTCACCATAGCAACAGCAGCCAAGGCCCGTGGGTATTGTAGTATTTAGACCTGTCCCTAATGTCAAAATGCTAGATAAAACATGGCTCCATCTGGGAGAGTGTTGTTTCTGCATGTGTTCTGTAACAATATAGATAACGTTTAAAGGAAAACCAATCCCTGAACCAGCGGCCCCTCTCACTTATATTAACATCTCCAGCGCAATGAGATTGGAACGAGTTCAAACTATGTCTGAAACAAGCATCTCCGTGAAGTCATATTTCTGATAATGTGTGTGGACGGGGGCACAGTACTCACATGTTTTGGGGATGTGGATAGCTCCTTGAGCAAACAGAGGCAGGAGGAGGATCAGGGGGAGGGCGGAGCACCACAGCCCCCTATAGCCCATCCACCGACGCTGTGACACACACATCTCTCAATGTCCCATCAAAAGTGATGCAAGACACCCACACGCTCATCAACGCATAAAAAAAAAAAGCGCACACACACACACACCCTCCCACCTTATGCACCAAACCAGACACACACTCCAGGGACCTCCCAGACCCTCTGGAGAGCGGAGAGGAGTAAACAACAGTGTGCTTTAAGTTGGTGGGTGTGTGTGTTTCTTTCACAGTCCAAAGTGAGTGACTGAGTGAAGCTCCCGTCTCGCTCTGTCAGATCCACAATCCCTTCTTCAGCGGCCGACTGTGGAGGGGAGGAGAAAGAAAGGAGACGAAGGAGGGAGGATTGACCCCGAGAACAAAGGAGGGATCAGGGGGGAGGAAGGGAGGGCACATGGGATAGGAAGAGAGGGAAAAAGAAAGCAAAGAGATCATTAATTTCACCAAAGATAAGTCAACAAACAAGAACAAATGTTATAATATATTCCAAAGTGGAAATTTGACTTAATGTTGACCTACAAATAAAAGAAATCACAATTAACCTGGCGGTGTGCATGGGAATGAAAATTATAATTACATGTAAATACAATTTGAATATTTTTTAAATAAACAAACATTTCAGTCAAAAACGCCTCTCTCTGTGTCTTTGCCTCATTAAAGGAAAGTGGGTAAGGTCATCCTGATAAAGCCAAGATCAGATCAAAGCAGCAGGAAACATCTCCTCTACTAATGACATTACAAAGAGAGAGTGTGTGTATGAGTGTGTGTTTCTGCCACACTGACTGCATTTCCATTCATCTAAACATCTTCTCTTTTGTCCCAAGCTGGTGACTGAACACTGACCCGTGACAGCAGGAGTGTTGGGTGGGGGGAGACACAGATGGATCAGGCCTTCTCCCTTTTGTTCCCTCATATTGCTGCCTCATCACACGGCCAAAAACCTTGCAACTCCAAGTTTGGACGTTTTCATGTTTTTCCTTGAAGGGGGGGGGGTTACCCTCCTTACACCCCGTCTCGGGTTAATCTTTGAAATGAGCTTATGAAATTCTTTCAAAATCCGCTCTGCATTTTAAAGACTCACCGTCGCGCTAAAAATAACCAACTGTGCCACTTCAGATCCCTTGAAATCAGACTCCATTTATGGAAAGACAAAGCACGCATGAAATAAATTCAAGGAGTTCCCTCAGATAAACCAAAAAAACAAAGACAGACTTTGCAAAAGTCAGTGGGGACCATTAACCATCAACCATAACAAGTACATGTTTCCTTTATTTGGTTGAGGCAAGACGTATAACTGATGTACTTCATTTCGCATTCTAGCTGTTCCATGAGGCTAAATTACTGCTGACTGATGTTCAATACCACTGACTTCCTTTCCGATCTGATACTGAGTTAAATTCAGGCTGGTATCGGCAATATCGATTCGATAAGACATCAGAGTAATTTGTTTATTTATTTTAAACTCAGAAGTATATTGAGGTAGTGGCTTCGTTTACTATATAGCCAAACTAATACAACGACGGAGAAAACACACAGAGGACACAATCATACAACATGTGTGAAAATGCTGTTTCTAACACTAACACAAAGTAAATTACTTTTTAACTATTAAGAAATACAATAAAAAGAAAACTTGCATCTTAATTCTGACACTGTGCTCTCCTCTTCTCTCCTCATCATAAATGCCTCTTATTCTGTGTTGCTGATTAACCTGAGGGTTTTCACAAGGTTTGTTGTGTTGCCACAAGTCAATAGTTTAGTTACTTTCCACTGTGTTCCTACATTACCTCAAATCACTGGTACCTGGTATCGGAAGTATCACACATCACGAGTGGTTAGCTGGTATTATAGATATATCATAATCATATCTTAGATTAGCATGCTAACATGCTAACATTTGTGGACAGATGTCAACAAATTAAACTGTTGACCTGGTGATGGTACAAGAATAAAAGTTTATGGATCACAACAGTCATTCAGTAATATTGCATTGTCAGAGAACCATGAATATGTACAGAAGACACTAACCCTCGAACCCTCTAAAAAACTTCACTTGCAGAATTCCTAAAAAGTGGTTGTGAATCTCGACCATTTCGACAATATCTAATCTAGTTCAGAAAGGATCAGAGAGGTGGAGTGTGAATGCCCCTAAGGCCGGTGGGTGGCCTCTAGGAGGACCCTGTCACCAAAAGCTGCCACACAGTTACTTACTTTGCAGTTCCTGTAATTTCCCCATTGCAGGTTTTCTTATTCTTACAACCTTGACTCACATCACGTTTCATTTTTTTTTGGTACCAGGCTGTAAACATGTTTATATCTGCTGTATAGAGGAACTTCAGTACTTTTCACATCCTGCTTTGCTAACTATTCATTCCCATAGCCACTTACAGAGAGGGTCCTTCACATAAACCACAACCTCAAATCAGACATCACCACGGTCTGTAGGATAAATTATTTGCTTTATAGGGATCTCACATTCTGAATATTTCCACATATAAATGGGTCCCACATGTATCAGCATGCATCTTTTGTGTGTCATGAATGTGTATTTGGTGACATCCTCTGACCAACAGAGCCATGCTCTGAGCATTATGACAACAGGCCCGGTGGATACATATGGAGATTCGTTGTGGCTACACAGCAGGTTAAAGCTGGTCAGACTGTACTGACACCACGCTGATACACTGGAGCCCTTAAAACAAGAACAGACAACAAGGGCAGAGGAGGTGACAGGAAGTGTCATAACTTATCAATCTCCGACTGTAACGACCAGAAGTCCTCAGCCGAGGCTGAGAGGCTGCTCTTAACATGGGGTGAGGGGTAACGAGTGGCAGCTGGCTAATGTAGACCCCCTCCAACATCTAATAATTACACAACCTGTCCCCAGCACACATCCCTCTCACACACGCATTCGTCTCTCTGTGCTTGTGAGGACTCCTATTGACGCGATGCATTCCCTTGCCTCCCATAGAAGTCTTAACTTTTAACATGACCTTTAAAAGTACGTTTTAAAGTGAGAACCGGCCAAAATGTGGTCTACATTGAAGCAGGTCCTAACAGTGACATGAACACACACTGGAATATACACACACAGAGAGGAGAAACATACATGAACCTAGAATCAGCTCCCATTGTTGTCAGATCTGCACACATATTGTCTGCTACTGTTGTTGTTCGCGAGTATTGACACACACACACCTGCCCCGGGCCCTTGGGGCGGCTGTTACCTGCCAGGCTTATTTACAAAATAAATGACCCAAACAGAGCAGCGCGACAGAAGGTGTGTGAGAGTGTGTGTTGGGCATTAATGGGGGAAAGATAACGACCAGCGGTAGGGGCTCCCCAGATGTAATGAGGGCAGACAGAAACTGTAACAGACATAATAAATGACGTGTGAGGAAAATATCCCAGCATGCTCCAGTCCTAGTGATAATATTCACCTCACACTTGACGACTGTATATTAGCTGGATAGAAAGGATATTTATGCAGACTTTTTAAAAATTTAAATATTCATGGACCTCCGACTGGGGTGCTGAGTTAAGGATGGGGGGGAAGGTCTGTGCTCATTAATGAATTAAGTCTTAATCTAAAGACGGCGGATGGCGGATTGCCTCCTTTTCAAGCTTGGAGTGTGTCTGTGCGTCTGTATTGAGGTAGGAGCTTAAAGATACTTGACCTCTGCTGACAGACGCCTCTTTCAGCTGCAATACGCTGTTTAAACGCTCAGTATTGTTCTCTTCTTATCGGCCTTTTGTCACTCTGGAAACTGGACACATTATGTCCACTTGAATTAGAGTGAGGAAGTCCTCTCAGTGCTCAAAATCTTATTAGTGCTGCAATTAGTGCTTGCAGGGTCCTGTGTATTCTATAGTGCAATGTGGCATACAACAAAACATTATCTTTGTCTATCTGGACATTATAAAAGCTAAATCAACCAATATTTCTTTTGTTTCATTTACAAACACTAATATATAACGTGGTTAATTAACTAACCAAGAAAACTAAGGATTGATTTAGATTTTGAAATTAGTTCAAAAAACATAAATGTGGGACATGGGAGGCAAATTCCAAAAGACAAAAAACGAGTCCAAACGACAAAAACACATTTGGACCAAGGCCTAGCTCTCACTAATCTCTCAGCAAATAGAAACTCTTCCTGTTTTGTGGTCTATCCCACAGGCACACATCATTATTTGCCACATGGCAGTTGGCTGTAGTCTCAGTAACGTGTTCGTGTGCAACTTCTTAGTCCAGTCAAAAGCGACGTATAGTGACGTCAGTGTGTCCTTTGACGTCAGTTTGGCGAGTCTCTAATTTCGGTAGCTTCTATACGTCAACAGTTGCCTAGTAGCAGATTTCTAGCAAGTCATAGCTGATGTTACCATGTTGTTTGACAGTATTTGTAAGTAATTCTCAGAAATTTGCAAAAAGTCAAACTGAGATGGCACAAGCTAAACATTACCTTTACAAGTTGTCTGCTCAAGTAAAATTTCTGACAAAATCATTTTAACACCTGCAGTAAATTCACCAGTTTACAGAGTGATTTCAGACCCTGAGGGCAGCCATAATTCTGTTTTGTCCTGGTTAACATTAAACATACTGTACCAATTTCCTCCCCGTGCCCCCCTCGTCTCCTTCAGGGTCCTGAGATGTCCCACAGAACCTGAGGGGCTTTAGAGGGCAAAGCAGGAGGACCAGCCAGTCCACTGGGAGGCCTGAGGGGAGGCATGGGAGGAGGGGAGGCAGGGCGGTCTGCTGGGAGGGTGGAGGCGGGAGGGGGATCAGAGAGTGAAGGGAGGGGATGCAGGTGGACGGATAGAACGCGACAGAGCGAGAAATTAATTCATTGATAGATTCCGATCTGCGGAAGAGAATTGGGAAGTGTGGATGGAGAGATTAGGCAAAGGCGAGGAGGAGAAGGAGGGGAGACAGGGGAGGATGCGTCCCCTTCACACACACAAAGAATTACAAACGTGAAAAGAAAGAGCTATTCTCAGTTTGTCCCTCCCTGTTGGCCGCGTGACCTAAATTCACCTAAATTCATTATTCATTACATACCTCACATTTACTGCTCCACACACACACACACACACACACACACACACACACACACACACACAAACACAAATAAATGCTGACCATGGCGCCTGGAGCACAGAGGAGGGGTGAGCAACCTATAGGTGATTTCATCTCAATGTGTGTGCGCGTGAGAGAGACTGTGTGTCAGTCTGGAGATCATTCCTCTGATGTCCTTCACATCAGACCTCATGAATATGTAATAGAAGTGTCATTTTAATAAAGCACCACTGAGTTAAAGATGTCTCTGTCTGTCTGTGAATGGGAGGGAAATAATATATGTGTGCAACTCGGCTCATAGAAATCACATTTATAATGTACTCATCTGCAAAAGCCAATATGTTTTTAATGAACCAATAAACTGCCTGGATTACGTTACATGTGGAAATGTTTTTAATGAACATATCTAACAAGGTGCAAATGTCCATGTACATCTATTGATATGCTGTACTTTATTTGTCTCTCTGACAATATCTGCCTAACAGCATTTAAAAACATTATTAATAGTTATGATTAAGCACAGAAAAAAATCTCATGAGACATGCTGCTGTTATTTGCCACTTGACAGACTCTTTCACTGTGTCTGTATGTTAACGTACTGGTGTTTGACTATAGTAGTGTTGTCATTTATATTTTTGAGTTTAGTTTTCTGTGTGTTACTGTGGAAAATAGGTTAACCGATTAGCCTTCTGCTGACTGGTACAGCGTTACTACGTCTTATATCTCTGTTAACATATTGTAGTATTTAGTGCTCTAATGCTTGTGGTTTGAGCTTTTATCGGTTAACGTATGGACTGATGAGCTTCGGAAGCTGCTCTAATCTACCAACACGACTGACGTACCTGCCCTGAGTTGGACTTGTGTGCCATAGGGTGACAGGGTTCAAACTAACTTGACTGTCAAAGAGGAAACATTCCTCCTGGCTGTAAAGAACTGATATTGGTTAGTATGTAAAAATAAATAAATAAATAAATAAAAATAAGGAAACAAATACAGATAGATAGATAGATAGATAGATAGATAGATAGATAGATAGATAGATAGATAGATAGATAGATAGATAGATAGATAGATAGATAGATAACAAATATGGGCGACAAATAGGTTCTTTATGACGTTGTGACACTGAACAAGTCATCATGACCTAAGTTGATGACCTAAACCCGAGGGAATCAAGGACAGACACACACGCACGCACACACACATGCACACACATATACACAGACACACAGACGCACACGTGTCTGTGTTAAGCTGCCTTTGTGTCCATGTCTAACTAGACTGTGATTTCCCTGTGGAAGAGATGAATAACTCAATAAACACAAGGAGGTTTCTGACCCTGTAACAAAGCATATCCACTGACAGGCCTCCAACCACCCGCTGTCTTCTCCTTCTTCCCTGTCTTTGTTTTCTCCTTGTTTGTGCCTGTTTCTCCATCATTACCCACTTTTCTGCCATTCTGTTTGTCTGTGCAGCTTCTGGATTCAGTCCACCCCACTGACATGTCTCTTAAATTGCTTGAGGGGAGGCTTTGCCGTGAAAACTCTCCTGTCTTATCAGCGACAACCATAAAAGAGATGCAGTAGTGAAGACTGGAGCGTCCAACCCCCATTAGCGGAGACACTGTATTTTCAACCATGCCTTTACCAAGCCTGAAATGTCTCTGCTGCTATGAACTGGTGCCAGAACCAATTACTTTATTGTGTATCGTATAACCTTGTTGTAGTCTCGCCGGTCCATTCACTTGGTCTAAGACAAAGAATTTGAAATGTAAAACAACTATCCACTTGGACATGACTTATTATAATTGAATACATTTTAGCTAGACTTTTTAAACTGTGTGCATCTATTTAGTTAGTGACCGTGTTGTTTTCTAACCGATAAAACTATTTGTTCGTTTTTAAAACGGAAATAACTGATAAAAACGAATGATTAATCATTTCAAATCCACTGTCTATAGATATGTATGTCCAAGTCTCCCCTTTTGTCATTGTGTTATTTTATGTCAATTTGCTTTCAGATGGGATGGGGGAGACATTTGCCCGCTGGTCCCAGAGCTCAACCCGACGCTATTCACATTCAAATGAGCCCTTATTGGTGTGACATTGTTTAGCCACCTCTGGATTTCCACCGCCCCCCTCCAACCGCCCACACACACACACACACACACACACAGTATCATGTGTTTGTTTCTGATTCGCACAACAACAAATGAAGCAACCGTACGCAAGCGCATAAATCAGTCATTAGTGACGGTATGTTCCTGGAAAAACAAGAGCTCCCACGCTGGGTGGCTCCAGCCCGATTGGGGTCTATTAAGATTTAGCTGAGGGGGGAGTGGCACCAGCTGTGAAAGGCCACAGTGTAACAGAGCACTCCGGGCGGTATATACAACACCCCCAGTCACACATCTATCACTGCCTTCACACAGATTAAACACTATGGAGAAAACTGACAGGGGAGGTGACATAAAGTAAAACAGGGTCATACAGTAAATCAAATATTAACATATTTAAGAGAGAATAAGAATGATATGAAGGTCTCGTTATAGCTCCTTAACATTAAATTATTAATCTGATGTGAGTTTATTAAAACAGCCTGGATTCAGACATGGAATCCTGTCAGCATTGTTACTAATGAAACCTTTAATAATACTGTGAAGCCTCGGCCTTCACTAACAGGGCAAAGTGTCTCAGTAATGGCACGGTTCTCTGCATTGCAATGTCAGTCAATACGTGGTACGATCATGTATCACGTGTTTGTGACGGGCGCACTTAACGGCACCATTAAAACACTGCTGACCGGCAAGATCAGTGGCTCAGATTCTTCTCTCCTTTCATTTTAGAAAGAGGTGATAACCAGCATGGCTGAAACAGGAAATCACACAGAGGATGTTCATCGTCTGAGTGCACTGGTTTTGTTTCCTCCGTGAGCATGTTACAATGCTGTCTGTAGCCTGGGCGTCTCATTATGTGATTTTACACAAAATGTAGTAAAGTGAGTTTGAGGAATAATAAATATAAGAAATAATAAACATGACTGTTTCCTTCAGAGTTTAGTTTATACTTTCAAACCAAAGATCTATGTAGAGGCTACATTGTGGGGACAGTCGGACTGAGGTGCACATGTGACGCACAAATCTCACTTCATTGCGCCAACTTGAGGTGTTTGGTTGCTGACAGTAACTTACAGGCAGTATAAACATTTGTTAATGTGACTCTGACATATCATTTTCGTTTGGTCTCCACCAACCCATGTGAGAAACAGTTGCCTCTACAGCTATGTGCTGAGCAGATAGTGTATTGTGGGTTGTCAAGTCATAACTTTTTTGTGACATCTGCCATCAAAAACTAAGCAGATGCAAGTTAACTAAAACAGTCATAAAACCAAATTAATGAGCTTAAAGATGCTAAAACACTTATAAAGCACACATGAGATGCACTGAAATAGCTACTATAACTGGATCTGCTTTGATCTAAACTGTTATTTTTTTAATATAGAGAAATTATAAAATTATTAATATCAAGCAGCATTTTATCATCATTTCTAGGTTAATGTTGTATGTAAAAATCATCTGAGTGGGCGTTATTGCTTCTCTATGAAGCGTGGCTGTAAAACTTTGAGTTTCTGCAAGATAACGAGATAGTAGTATCTCGTGCCCAAGAGACATTATCTCGCGAGCCACATGCGTGCCACCATCTTCGCACGCACGTCATCCTCCATACAGCGGCGCACATCCTCTCTAGTGTTCAACACACTCACCCACGCACAACCCACCCAGTGGCGTCCTCACAGTGGCTGACAACCCACTAAGACTCACATCCCGCCGAATCCCCGCTGGCAGGCAGAAGACATTACGCTCAGCTTTGATTTTGGGCTCCTCACAGTATAACATCATCCTCTTGATCTTCAAGTTGTGAGGCCGAAGGAAGCTCACGAGGATCGGCAGGGAAAACGTGATTTCATTTTGAACGCAGACAAGAGCCACAAATCAGAGAACGCAGTCTTAATCAAATGAGAATTTTTTGTTCTTGCTAACTTTAACATTTTATACAGATTGAATAATTCAAGTATTGCTGCCATAAGCCTCAGCTGCTTATCAAGTCTCCTAAATGAAAGTGAAAGTGTTTGGTTCAGGTATCTGTATTTGTTTTGTTTTTTTACATTTAAAAAAAATAAATAAATCCTGCTCATGGTATTTTTTTTATTTTCTTGTATTTTCTCTATTTGACTGTATTTTCTGGAGCCTCCAAAGAGGTGGAAAATAACAGTTTCACCGTATGTTATCAAACCTCTTCGCCCTTCTTTCTCCATAAGCCACAACTCTGTCTCCCAAGTTACACCGCTCCCAGGTGGGAGATCGCATTTCTTCATTCCTACTCCACTCTGAGAGTCTCTTTCTCTATCTCCTGCTCTCCTTCGTCCCTCCGTCTGTCCTCCCCTCACCCCACCCTGAGAGAACAGGAAGGAAGGTTTAAATTAAAAGGAGATTTGCTGCTTATCGTTTTATTTAATCAGTCGGCAAATATGTCAATTTACATTTTGCGTGTGCGTGTTTCCAGTCTCTCCCATCCCTTTCTGTCGTTCCCCCATCACCATGGTAACCCTCTGACTCCAGCAGCAGCAGCGCAGCAATATTTCCTATCCCCCATCCCCCACGCTGCCCCTCCTTCCTCTCTCCCATCCCCCACTCCGTCCCTCCACACCTCTCCTCGCTTTCTCCCGGGTGCCACTCCCTTCATCTCCTCGACTCACCTCTCCCTGTCTCTCTCTCTGTTTCTGTTTCACACACGAATACATGGAAACAGCAAAAATGCCCACATGCACATCATCTTCTATCCCTATTGTTTCAGTGGCCACCTGCCTCTTTCCTCGACAGACATGCAGTGTGTTAAAGCATCCGCCTTGTTTTGTTTTGTGCTTCTTTAAGCTCGGCAACACACTCATGCACACGAACTTCTGCAAATGTCCCACACAAAGAAATGTGACACGTGGGTCAGTAGAACTCTGGAACCAGTGAAAAATGTATATGTATGAAGAGAGAAAAGAAAAGATGGAGAAGGAGAATGATATAGCACTGCAAAGGATGGCACAATGTTGAGAAAAACAAACAAACAAAAAAAAAACATTCACACTCACTCACACCTACGGCTGAATTTAGAATCACCAATTAAGCTAACAAGCATGTCTTTGGACGGTGGGAGGAAGCCAGAGTACCCAGAGAGAACCCACACAGACACAGGGAGAACCCGCAAACTCCAGACAGAAAGGCCTGAGTTAGATTTAGACTTTCTTGCACGTATTTGAATCTCAGCAGAGGCAAAAGATGATTACACGTGTACAAAAAGTTGAAATATGCAAAGATCATTGTGAAGGAAATGAGAAAATCTTTCCTGAGGGATGACGCAAAGACAGCTGGCAGCTTAATTTAATTATATCAGACAAATGTATGGCTGCAAACCAGGATTCATTTAATTACAGATTCATCTGTTAATTATCTCCTCAATTAATCAATCAGTTGTTTCTTCATAAAATATAAAGTGAAAAACGTCGGTCGTAAGTTCCACTTTCACATGTCTTCTTTTGTCTGATGAGTAGTTTGAAACCTAAAGGTATTCAGTCTGTGATCACTGTGATCATAGAGGCCAGAGGAAACCAAAACATGGAAACAGCTGCAAGTCATTATTATTCTGACATATATTCCACTAATCTGCAGATTATTTTTTAATTGTATGATCAAGAAAAGATCAGAAAACTAGAGAAGAGAACTCAAGATGATGCTCGCCCATCAGTGTGAAACATAAAAACGCACACTTCATTTAAGACAAAGAGTTTGTTTTCGTTTCAATTTTTCAGTTATAAGACATATTGATGCGATGAGACACTGCTGGCGTATTCCACAAAAAAATCTAAACCCTAAAATCAATTCAAGAGTTCCAGTAGTTGATATCACCTTGTTAGTTTGTGAGTCAGGTTTTTGTCATGTATTACTCAGCTGCTGGTCACTGTACTTTATGTAATGGGGATTTATTGGACATCACATGTCTGTTAGTCATTCCACTGATGATGTTTGTCAGATATTTGGCTGATAATGTGTCCTCTGTGTTTGTGGTCACTCCATGAATGGACTCTTGTGATGGTTCAACCACACTGTCCACAAAAGCAGACAGAAGTCACATACTTCCTACAGGATGTGAGTGTGTGTGTGTGTGTGTGTGTGTGTGTGTGTGTGTGTGTGTGTGTGTGTGTGTGTGTGTCGTGTTCACACATATGTGCTCACTGCATGTGTTAGAGCCACTGAAGTTAGATTAGCTGTTTCTGTGGGGATTAAAGCCTCAAACACAGAGGGGCTGTTAAAACCCGCCTATAGTCTCTAATCCGGGCTAATAGATGCACCCCCAACCCAACCCAGCACTCACACACACAAACACATGTCACACACACACACACACACACACACACACACACACACACAGGAAGAGAGGGGTTGAAGGAGGGAGAAGAAGGAGAAGAAGAAAGGAGGGAGATAGTGTAAAGAACATTCCTAAATGTTTCTCCACACAAAGGGCTCATTCTGTAGAGGGAAAAAATGGAAGAGGGAGAGGGAGAGAAAGGCCAAATGAGGCTACGGATGGATCGGAAGGGACGCAGAGGGGGCATGAGAGGAATGGATGAAGATGGATGAGAAGCAGACAATGCAAAATAAAGAGGAAATCAGTAGCAGGGGGACAGAGAGAGGAACTGAGAAAGAGCAAAAGTCAGACTAATTTCATTTTCTCAGCCCAGACATCCATCTGAACAGTGGTCCTGCAGCTCAGACCTCTTAGTCTGGCTCCAAACTGTATCGTCAACTGTTCTCCTGAGACTTTTATTGACTCTGTAGACCTGCCAGGATGAGAGAAATTCACGGTGGCCTTTAAATGCGCACAACATGGCTTAAACCTAGTGCTATTAGGAGGCCAGACAGACAGTCTGACTGCTGCTCCTGTCCAGTTTGATGAACAGTCAGACAGAAACTAACTCTCAGACTATGAGTCAAATATGAGATACAAGGTGAAAGGGGATAATGTCAAGGCCCAAAAACAAAACCTTTAACATGAGTTTGAGACAGATTTATGAGCCATTTGATTTGATTCAAGTCATCTGTTACATGCCAGCAACCTTTCATAAAACACTTTAAATTTATGATTTGAGTTTTAGTAACTTCAGTCCAACGTTTCATTTCCAAGAATACTAAAAATAGTGATGCTGCTGTTGATTTCAATGCCAGTAATGTGGTATGTCATTGCTCTTCTCATAACTAATAGATTAAATCAAATATGGTAAGTGTTGTCAGACGATGTAATGCATTACTGCAGCTGATGGGTGTACAATAATGATCATAGTTCAACAGTCACATGTGTTTAGTGCAAAAAAAGGGAAAACAATTAGAAAAATATAAAACAGGATCTTATCATTTACATTTCTGCACACAGTGAGGAAACCACTGCTCACAACCCCTTAAACAGTGCCTTGTACATGTACATTCATTTTGGGAACTGTCATTTTTTGCTTGTTATAGTTCACGATATAAACCACTTCTCAGAAACAGACTTTCCATCACACAATTGAGCATTAGGTTTCTAGTTCCTCTTTAAATAACGTCTTTATGCAAGGAACTGGTTTGTGGGTGGTTAACTGTTTTGTTGCAATGCTGTGCCCATTGGTTTGATAATAAACATACTGAGTCTTTATTTCTAAGATGAACTCTTGACTTCCTTTGAAATCACTCCTAAAAAAAACCTATTTCCAACAACTTGCTTTTAGGGGACATCATCTTTTAGCGCACTTTACGGTCTACTTATAGTTGTCTTCATAATTTTGGCCTTTTTATTAGCTACATTCTTTTTCTCATATGCATTCTTTTTTATTTGTTTGGCTTTTTACCGTTATTAAAATCTGTGTTCAGTCTTCTCTCTGCTGTTCATTTATCTTCTTTTAATGTTTCTTAACGCTGCTCTAACGTCAGCCCAACCTTTGCTAGCATTCAATCTAAAATATGAATAAAGTCATTTTGTCAAGGTAAGACGGAACGTTATTCAATGAATAAATATAATACTAAGTTTGTGAAGTCTTTGTGTCTCGGCTGCACATTTGTACATGTTCAACTAGCTAACTGCTGTATTTTGCATGGCCACAGGTGATATCAATGGATGGATGAGTTAAGGCTAATTTTAGCGAATGTGCTTCGCGAAAAGTTTACGCTCCAAACTCCTTTTATAAACTGCTGTGTGTCCTTGTGCCTTTTAGTCAGTTGTGAGAAGAAGTCCTAATCAGTCAGCTTGATTACAGCCAAGGATGCAAAGGCTAAAATCCTCCTATGCCAGTGAACTTTCTCTCCTCCTGATCCACATCCTCCTCCGCCTCATCCTCTGTCATCATATTCCAGACTTTCTGTTCATGTCCCTCTCTTCTTCCTCACCCTCCCATTTCTTCTGCTCTTTTTGGATCCGTTCTCTTTCTCTTCTGGGTTTAATCTTACAACTTCTATTCCCTCCCCTCTCTCCCTGGATTATCAGCTTTCCCTCACCCAGCCTCCCCCCTGCTCCTCTCCTGCTTTATTTCCTTCTTCTCTCCTGCTCTCGGGTTCTGGGCTAATTTGAGGTGATGCTGCCAAAGCAACCACGGTGAGAAAAGCCCACAATGCAAGTGACAGAATGACAGAGAGGCCTAAATGATGTTGCTATGAGGAAAACAAGGAATTCCAGAGTAAACAGGGAAACCGAAACCTGGTGAAAAGTATGAAAAGGACAGACCCATCAGAGAGTAAGGGAGACAAAGCAGGAGATTTTTCTTCATTTAAAGGAAAAGAATAACAGAAAATGAATCAGCAAATATTTTCAGAATTGAATGGTTTCATGATTCAACTAACTTGCCCTCTCATTTCATACCAAGTAAAACACTGGAATACCTATACAGTTTTATACCCAAAAAACAATAATTAATTGATTAATTGAGAAAATCATTTACAGGTTAATCATTGATGAAAATAAGATCATAGGCAGAGTGATGTGTAAGGAGAGCCGTAGCACTCCAACTACTCAGCACAGGAAACACCAGTCTCACTCTACTCTAAACACTCTACCGTCCCATCTTCAGAAGGAGATGCATCTTGGACAGTAGGGCCAAGTAACCCTGGTGGACGTGAACGGGCAATTTCCACCACCACATACGAAGGCAGAACGGATCTAAATCATTTGTGGCATAAGAGTTTTACCATGAAAGGAAGCAAGCTACAAAACAGCTGTGAATAATTTAACACTGTAATGTTTTATAGTGCAGCATTTCATTCAATATTCATAAAAAGCAGCTGCTGCAGATGACATATGGGATATTAGGAAGCTGAATCAAGTCAGTCAGACACTCCCTGATGGCTGGGTTACTCACCCACTGCCTGTTTGTCTGCACATGGAAAAACCATGAATGACATTTGTGTAGTTCTCATTTAAAAGGCGCAGACATACGAACATACACCCCTACATTCATGTGCATACAGTGCACACACACACACACACACACAGTGCGCACACACATTTTCATATCTGAAACAGCACCAAGCATAGTTCCTTATACCTGCCACCGTATTATGTAAGAGATCAGTAGACCCTCTGGCCCACATCTAGTGAAACCCACTGACACACTCATGCATGGACACCGCCGACACCGGCAGCATGGAGGGATGCTATTGTTTTCTCACCTCTGCAGGTGTTGCCTCTCTCCCGCTGCCTCCTCTTTTCTTTAATTCCTTTCTCTCCTTTTCTGCTCCTCACACTCGTGTCTCGGTCTTCCTCCTTGTCTGTATTTTTTCAGTCCACTGACTCGTGTCGTTTCTCCAGTTCGTTTTTGCACTGATGCTGCAGTGGTACATAAAACACACCCTTCTGAGCTCTGCCTCTCCTCCCACCCTCCTTTGCCTCTGCTGCTCTCTGATTGGCTGCCTCAGAGATATGACATCAGCCACTCTCATTCCAACCTCTCTCTCTCTTTCTCTCTCTGTATTCCCCTGGTACCTCCTGCCCCTCCCTTCTTCTTTACCTCCATACCACCTCCCCTTTTTTCTTTACCTCTCTCCATCCTTATCTGTTTCCCATGTTCTGGTTTTCTAGTCTTGCTTGCGACCAGCTGGTTGGATTGTAGGGACATCAGCGAACAGAACCTGAATAAAAATGGAAGTATTTAAATAAGTAATTAAACCACAACTTAACAATATATTATTTTAAAAGGTGTGTGTGCATTTTGTCTTTATTTTATTTATCTACTTTATCAACAGGATCATCCATTTCAAAATGTAAAAGTATGTTTGCCCAGAATTGACCAACCATATTTATTTATTAATGATGTTATTGGCTAATTCAAAACGCTTTACAAAAACCGACCTGAAACCTCCAGAGCAAGAGTGTTGTTCATTCAGGTAGGAGTGGATAACTGCAGGCCATGATGGCTGGGCAGGTTGATGAGACCAAGACAACAGATGTGGTATGGAGCTCCACGGCTCAGAAAAAAAAAACACCTCCAGGCCAGAGGGTCACACAGCAACATGCTATACAGTGGTAGCACAGAAATGCCTGACTAGTATCAGAAAATAAATTAGATAAGAAATTAGAGGACAAGAGCTCGGTGCCAGAGAGAACACCACGCCACAAGTCTGAGATATACTGTTTTAGAAGTGAACATCTGGTTCTTGTAGACTCAAAAAAGGGCAACTATGGAGAAGCTTTATATTCAAGTTGCAGAACTTGGTGTCTCCAGAAGTCTTGCAGAATCAAGGTCTGATCTGTTTTTATTGTACAAAAAAGAGCAACACCTTGGGTACAGGGGGCCATAATGTTTTGGCTCATTAGAGAGGCTGTTTAAATTCATCTCCTGCGACAAACAAATAAATGTTGTCACTTGTTATTACTTGTTATCACCATAACAATAACTGCAAATAAGATTTAATGTGATCATGGAAACAGTTCATTTCTCTTTGTTTATAGGAAGCAAATAGAAATGTGTACGCAACATGGTACAATCTCAATGCAAATATTAAAGGTGCATGAATCTAATGTAGCTATTTAACTTCAATTACGACATAAAAACAAGCTGTGAAGCATTTTTGTTTGTTTGTTTTTTCAGCAAAATTACAAAATGATGCTTATCTTTCTCTGCGAGCTGCACCAGGCGCTAACAGTTACTCAGATATCTGCAGAAAGCTGCAGAGCTCAGTGATGAGAGTTAAAGAGTTTTATGAAAGTGTTTCCTCTCTCATCAAAGTAGCCTCTGTTATGATCAGTGTATCAATGAAGATCTAACAAAATCTCACACTTTACCCTAAGAGGTCGATTACTGGGTTAAAATGGGATACACCATGCTAAAAAGCCCATACTGACTTGACCAGCGCCTGAGTACTATTATGATTATTAGGTGGAGGTTAGAAAGCTAGAGAGAGCTACAAACTGTACAGAGCTGGACTGTCTGTGTTAACTCAGTTCTGTCGATCAGTTGTTCTATAGTGTATTCTTTATAGATGATGTCTTTGTGAAAATACTTGTATGTTTAAAAGAATTCTGAATATAATAGTTTTGTTCACTTTTGTCACCTCCATTCTCTGCTTGCGCACTGATTCAATCATTTTCTATTTGCTGATGAGCATATGAGAGAGTGCTCTCTCCATGACAAACCCCACCATCATCAGCCATATCGTTACTACAACAACAACTGGTACCAATGATACAGGACACGCCACCACAACTAGGGCACAGAAGCTCACCAACGTCCCAATACCAGAAAACAGTTTCCGTTTTATCACTATATATTTTTATGCTTAAGTGCTTTTCTTGTCTTGACTCAAATTCCTTGTATGTGCACTCACATTTTGCAGGTAAAGCTGTCTCCGTCATCTTCTATCAGACTTTCCAAATGTTTTCCCGCTCAGCTCCTCCTCTGCTTTTTTTTATGAAACAACAAAACTAAATTCCTCTCTCCTGGTTTTCTAGCTAAATCCAATGACACACATGTGGCATTTTGTTATCTGCCAAACTGAGCCGACAGCCAAAAACCCCCCCTCACTTCCTTTTGTGTGCGTGTGTGGGAGAGAGAGAGAGAGAGAGAGAGAGAGAGAGACATAGACAAAGAGGGATGTGAGAGAAGACAGATGGACAAGGAGTCTGTCTGTTTTTAAGGGCTTATATTTGGCAGGAGGCTGCATAAGGCTGGAGCAGTGTAAGAGTGACCAGTTTGCGCGTGTGATTATTCTTCTGCTAATTTATTCATATAACACACAAACCAGCAGTCAGACTGTTGTGAATCTCCACTGTGGCTGAGAGACAGATATTTGAAACTGAAATTTTTGGATCTGATTTGAAACAGGTTCGTGAAAAACCTCATTTATTCCCAGAAACCTGCTTTGAATAGACCTGGGGAGGATTAAAGGAGGGGCCATTCATCAAAAAGCAGTCAAAAGGAACAGCACCATCTCCAGCAAGTGGGTGAAAGACAGAAGCCAGGAATTTTAAAAACAAATCTAATATCTGTAATCTGATCCTTTAAAACCAGCAGGACATAATTTCCCCTCGGGGATCAATATAGTATATCAAAATAATAAAAAAAAATAATAATAAAAAATATTTCCAACTGCTGTAATGACTCAGCACCTGAACTACTGATTGAAGCTTGGCCTTATAATAGCTTGAATGTGTCCAAAGTCTTCATATTGCCTCAGTGACGACATATACAGTACACATGTCTGCAGAGTAAGTAATTACGATTCTCAACATCTATTTCAAGGATAAGGAAAAATATTCAGGATTCATCGCCAATTTGGCTGACTGTACACACTAAATCTGAAGCGTATAACAGTCGAATAACAGTCAGAGTGAAACAGTGAAAACACCAGCCGCAGAGGCCTTTAGACAAAAAACAGGTTACTTCCATGTCCTCATGTCTAACTGTCTCAGCCTCTGTTTTATTTTCATCTTTTGATCTCCCATTAAGCAAATTGAGTTTCCTCCCAAGAATACAGCAGTTCCATTATCTCCTCCACCTCCCACAGGTTGTTTCTTTCCTCCAATACCTTCCCTCCATCTTCATGTCCTCCCTCACTTAAGGCCTAATTCACTTAACCTGTGCATGTCTGTGTGTGTGTGTGTGGTGTGTGTGGTGTGTGTGTGTGTGTGTGTGTGTGGGCGAGCACCAATGGTTGAGATAAAGTGATCAATACAATAGATGAGGATCATTCCCTCTCCACTCTCATGTCCTTGTCTCATGTCTGGCATTGTCTGGGACATGTCATCAACACACACACACACACACACAAACACAAACACACAGACACACACACACACACACACACACACACACACACACACACACACACACACACACACACACACAGGTCCTTTCCATATGGATAGTGTTTACCGTAATTGTGACTCAGCCTTCCTGACTGGAATACAGAACACCAGCAAAGAAACTGCGGCGCGCTCGCACACACACACCACTTGTAGATTAATGACGGCCAGTCCTCTTAAGTGGGAGGGGCTGCAATGGACAAGGGCAGAGAGGAAAAAAAGATGGAGAGCCACACTGACGGAGAAGGAGCTCAAGAGCAAAGCAAGAAGGTTAACAGGTTTATTTTATTCCACGTCAATAAATCCTGTGCAGCAATTGGATCCATCAGAGTTATAAATTCTACGCCTGCTGCAGTTTTTATTCTTTTTGTGAAGCTCAAACAACAGCACAGACAATGTTGAACTTCGATTCTTAACTTGTATTATAAAATAATTTTCATTATCAGACTAAATGACTAACTTTCACCTGCAGCGCTTCCAAAATTTTGATGTCGCTAGCTTCACTTTTCCATCAAATAAACCGGTAAACAGAACACATGAGATGCAGTGCTGCACCGAGGAAGACACAGTGAAAACAACAGAATAAATAACAGATACTCAAGCAAGCAAATGCTGATGTAAATATTAGATTTGATTCCATGTCCTCTGACTTGGTAAACTGGTGCAGGCAGCAGTTATATCTGAGGAGTCTTTATGTTTTGAATGAGCAAGTATTCAAGTACTTTATGAAACTTATTACAAAGAAATGTCAGAAAATATTTCTGTCTGGAAAAAAGTTCTGCTGCAATTATCCATGGGAGGAAACAACACACCTGTCGTGGCAGACACACCACCACCACCCTTCTCCTCAGAATACAAAGCATACAAAGTCAATTTAACTACAATGATCTGAAAAGTTTCTCCTGCAGTGGTTAAACTAGAAATGAAGATACAAAATGTTTACTCTCTCGCACATGTCCCTGCATGTTATTTGCAGATGATTTTTTTTCCCAGCTAATCAATACAAACAGTAACTTATCAATATCTGATCACTGAAGAGGTGCACACTGATGAAATATCAGTATGATCACATGGAGGAAACACTTTCAGGAATCACATGAAAGAAATTACACAAACTCAGCACGCAACAGTCATCTCCTCTCGTTAGCTGACTAATGTGAGCTGAGCGCTGACTGACAGAAAATGACAATTGATTATTGAAGAAACTGAGCACACAAATAAAGTCAGTTTTGAAACACAGGAGAGCAGGCACACCAACAGATGTGCTAACATCGCCTCCTGCAGGCCTCTCTCTGAACAGCACTTCCCCCTGGCTGTTAGGAAATATCCTCGGATGGGACCACACCTCATGAACGAGTGTTTGGAGCAGATTCCCAAGCCTGCAGACACGGTGAGCGCCGACCAAGACGGACCAATTTAATTATATTCACAGGAAGAATGAAAATAAGACCGGCCGTAGGTGTGAGTGGTTGTCTGTCTCTGTGTGTTGGCTCTGCGATAGGCTGGAGACCTTGTACCTTGCTCTCGCCCGTTGACAGCTGAGTTAGGCTGAGCACAGCATCCAAAATACAAATATCAAAACCCAAAAGCTAGACAAGAACTCAGGAACACAGAGAGGCACCAAGAGCTGAACCAAAACACTAGAACAGCGATCTTCAATGTTTTTCAGGCCAAGGACCCCTAAACTGATGGAGAGATTAAGTTATTCAAATAATACACATACTTGAATCTGACAGAGTCCATGTGTAAGGGGCGGGGCCTACTGTGTACAGGAGGCTTTTAGATTGACAAGTCTAGTGTGGCACTCTGTGTGACACAGTGCACTGTTGAAGGACTGAAGTGCTGAGTGAAAAATAGCATCTTCTGCCTCCATTATTCCCTTTACTAAAATATATTGTGTGTGCATGTGTTTTTAAAGAAACCTATATTTGTAGGGGACAATTAAAATATATATATAAATATCTAATCAACCAAAGATTTTGCAACACCCCTGGTATTTCTATTTCTAATCTATTTCTGTCTTTCTCAGTCAGCTAGGTCACTGCGTCCAGAAATAAAATCTGGACTTGTTGTAGTCCAGTAGACTTTATTCAAGCTCTGTTTTGAAGAAATTGAATAAATAATGATGACACACAACTCATCCTTTCTACATTGCATTACTTTGAAAATGGCTCGTAATGCACATGTGTAACCCCAGAAAACCATAACTTAGACCAGGGGTCCCCAAACTATTGGAGTGGCCCACTTAATGATCCCAGACAATCCCACTAAACTTGGCCATTTTTTTTAAATGATCATTTTCCTACCACATATCCCTATTTACAGGTGGCCATTCTATTTTTTATTAGTATTATTTATTTATTTTCAACATTCAAAAGAAAAGAGATGCATCAAATGCATTTACAATTGAAAAAGAAACAAAAGACAGAAAAATAAAAATACTTCTAATAACTAACATAAATTACTGGTAATGTTCAAAAAGGAGTGGAAGGAAGCAACACGCTTATCTAGTTCTGGTTATCTGATTCTGTTCCTTACTTTGAACATTATATGTTTAGTTTTGACTTCCACCAAATTACTAAATTTAGGTGCATGTGACTTTAAAGACAGTTTGTTGGCGTGTTCCCGGTTTCCCACGTTATTTATGATCCTGATGGCTTTTTTCTTTTTTTTTGCAGTGTGCACATTGTTTGTAGATTAATTTTGTAGATTACATAGTAATCTAAATATGGTAATACCAGAGAGCAGTGCAGAATATAGAATGTTTTAAGGTCCAGTATATCTCCGTCTCGTATTCCAATACTCTTTACTAACTTATTATGTACGTATGTTATATGAGTTTCAAACAGATTTTATTGTCAATGACCACAACCACAAATTTAGTTTTATTCAGGCTCTGTATTTACATCATCAATCATGATTTGTATTTGAGCAATTGATTTATTATTATTATTATTCAAATAAAAAAAGAAGATTTTTTTTTAGTCAAACCATTAATTACATTTTAATATATACAATTTATATTATTATACATACATACACATAATATATATACATATATTAATTATACTTATAAAAGTGGCATCATCTTCACCCCTCACACAATGGTATATTCTGACGTGACTTTGCTCGTGACTGAGCCAGACGAGCTAACTGAGGAACATCAGCAAAATGTTGAAACTGTTGGGGAATCAGAAAATCGATTTGGAATGTTTTCAAAGAGCTTTGGACAGAAGAACATTTTCTTTGTCCACTGCAAGGAAAAAGCAGAGTGACATTATAAGACCCTCCAGAGAGAGCAGTATGCTAGCTTGGCCCATGTAATTTCCTGTTTCAGACCGACCCTGGCCCCCCATCATAGAAAGGAAAGTTGTTGTGGCCCACTCTGAAAAAAGTTTGGTGGTACCACATTTCATTTTACGTGGGATCGATGATGTGCAATGAATCCAACTCTATCCAACTCACACAATTCACAATTTAAATGGCCTGAAACTTGTATTGAAATTTTGCTGTGTCTCTTTGTCTCACTTAGTACAGCAGATCACCTACCATCAAAGCTTCAATCTACCCGAGGGACAGAGTAGATAACATCACTGGGGTTATCAATGGGAGCTCTGCTGGGAAAATCTATTTTCATGTTGGAAAAATTCACTTCAGAGTAGATGAGTTCACTCAAGTCATCTTCAGCCTGAAAAAAAGAAAACAGACAGAGGTCAAACTGAAACAGATCTTAGCACCTGAGCACTGCTTGCACTTGGATGTACTACACCTGAAAGAGCACGTCGAAAAAGTTCAATTCAGCAGAGGAAAATGTTACAAAGGTGATGTAATTTCCAACAGTCCTACGCTAATGCAGACTCAGTTTTGGAGGCTTTGATAACCCACATCCACTTATCTCCAGCTGGTTTGGAAAGAGGTTTTTAAAGTCTTTACCAAAGGACTGCAGACACATATGGACACACGTGACCCAGACCACCTCCAAATGTGATCTCAGTGCATCCTGGGGTGTCTTGGATCGTCAGATCGGATCTTAATGCAAGGTCTAAATAGGCCCTACTGTGTCAGGTCCTCAACATGGACACACACAGTTTACAGTGGGTATAAAGAGTCTGGAAAAAAAATGTATAAAGAGGAGGATATGGGCACATGATTTATTTTACAGCTAGAACTACATCACTTAATGAGCTGTGTGAATCCTGATGTAAATAGACATTTCAACAAAATCAACATTTTTATGCAGCATAAAGCTGTTTCTGAGCCCCAAAGCTGACTTCCTGTAGCTGTTATTCCTTACGTTGTGCTGAATGAAAGAGATGCAGTCATCATCATCATGGGTTCCAGCTCCAGTTGGTTTGCTGTATGTGGCATACGTGTGAAGTGTATCATGTCCCAGAGTAGGAGATGTGCTCCATCGGTCACCGTCTTCTATGATGTCCTCACACACCGTGTTGGTCTACGGGATGAAGAAGAAGGATTTCTTTTGTTTAATATTATCTGGTTTCAAAATGTTCTTTAGCCTCACCTCTGCGACAGCAGCATAATCTCCTTCCCCAGCAGGATCTGAAAAACAAGTTTAAGTCTTTTCAGATGAAGTAGAAGGATAGTGTAGTGATAGTAAAATGCTCTGGTTTTATCTCAGTAGTGAAACTCAGTTGCATTCATACATAGACATTTGTGTATCTCTGTTTAAAACCTTTGGAAAACAATGATAAAACATCCAGATGTTGACTGTGTAGCTGAGGGATCCGCTTTGAAGACCCCAACAGAAGTCATTTGTCTATTTGATTTTCCCACAGAGGGTTTTACCTCTGAGTTCCAGCTGTAATTGGAGTATTTAACTGAGCAGCACTACAATTCTTCTACATTGTGTGTAATTGTGTAATAATTGGTACTCTTGAAACCAGATTTTCAGTCTTGTGTCTCTGTTCTTCTTAAATTCACCGTTTCAGTTTTTAAACCTTTGTTGCATTTTAGTGAAAACACTTGCATGTGTGTGTGTGTGTGTTTCCAGTTGTCTTACCTGTAAATTTAGAAGATCTCTTCCTGTAGATAATTAACATAACCACTGATATCAGGATGACAGTGACAACAAGAGATGGACCCACGTACAGCATAACATCTGTAGCAGATTAAGAATTAGAATCTGTTTGTTATATGCGGGTATGAATTTGGTTTATGTACATTAACCTGTATAGTGTGCAGCTGTATTTTCTGGCTAGAGAATCTGTTTGAGGTTGACATTCTCTATTAGCTTGATAACACGTCAGTGGATAATACTCATTTCTAATTGGCTGGCAGTGGCAGTTGTGAAAGAAATCACCTCACAAGACACCACAAGCAATGATTTGGTCACTTTTTATCATTACTGAAGTTAACCGCTATGATTTATATTTATCACATACATACCTGCGCTTGTTCCACCAAGCTGAAGTTCTCTATACTGAGCAGTGTTTTGAGTCAAGTTTGGTTTAGAAGTGGCTGAAACTGTCAACAACAAACACAGATTGATACTGAAACCATTGGATGAGAGAAATTAACTGTCTTTAACTTTTACGCTGTCTAACAGGAACATTTTTTTTTTCATATATGTCTTTCAAATGTGAAAAGATATTCAAGTTAACTATGGTGTGTGTGTGTGTTACTGTTGGAAGTAAAAAAAAAAATATTGAAGACTACATGATTGTTAGATTAAGTAACAGCTTCTTTAAAACATCAGCAGGTCAAGGAACATTCCCCTGAAAAATTGTCCAGCTTCAGTAAGAACTCACCATCTGAGACAATTATCTCAAACTCCCTGTATGAACTGCTTGTAATGTTCCTGTTCAGATAACATCTGTACCATCCTGAGTCAGACGTGGTCAGCTCTCTAAGAGTCACATACAGAACAGAAGGTTCCTCATATTCAATGCTGTATCTGTCTCTTTCAGCTCTGATATTGTTTGTTTCAACAAGAATCTCGTCTTCTTTACATTCCCCCCTGCACAAGGACTTTTTTTTTCCGAGGACAGAAAATTGGCATGCAACTGTGAGAGAGCTCCCAGGCTTGGGAAAGAAATGTGTTTGAGAAGGGTTGTGGTTTTTATCCAGCAAAGCTGTGGAAGAGAGTACAATCAATAGTTACTATTTGCTGTCTGTTCATGTAAAGGTTCAGTGGCACAACATTGCTTTTGCCAGTTTTTATCTGGTCAAACTAACACTTAAAGAGAAAAAGTTAACCTCAAATTGAAATCAAGTTCTTGTAATCTGAAGTATATAGTGTATGCATGCACTCCTTTAATATTCAAAGCAAGTATTCATCAGAGTGTGTAAGCTCCGTTAAAACCTAAGCAGCTGTCAGTGAATACTGAAACTTTTCATCCTGAGACATAAAAAACAAAAATAAACAATTTTCATGGGTCAAACACAAACTCACCATCTGCAACTATGATTCTAAAATTTCTAACTGTAAGTGACGACAAAACTCTGCCCGAACCACATATGTACAGTCCTGTGTCAGACTTTGTCAGCTTCGTGATGCTCACAGCCAAAACAGGTGAAGTCCCTCCGTTATATTTAATGCTGTATTTGCCACTCTGAGCACTGTCATTAGTGGTTGTAATGAGAGTGCCTGTTTCACAGCTTTCCCTGCAGAAGGCTTTCCATGTTTGAGAGCGAGGGACTGGGCATTTAATTGTGATATTTTGTCCCATCACTTCATAGAAAATGTTCTCGGCAGGATCGGTGTTTCCACCCTGCAGACCTGTTGAAAAGATGAACCATCAATAGTTACTATTTGTTCTTCCTGTAAGATGCTGCAGCCTGATCACAACGTGGTCTGCTTTACGTTTGCATACATCGCATACATTCAAGATAGAATATTCTTGTCCACAGTGGTAGAAAACATGCAAATCATGAACACTATATACAATGAAAGCTTGACTACAAAAAGTGGCAGCTGCAAGACGTTGACAAACCATCAAATATAAAGAACTACAAGCCACAACGAAACAGGCTTGTGACACACCAAGAGCTACGGGCGACTTTCAACATCATCTTCTGCTTCTCTCTTTTCTTCCCTTTATCAGAACAGACTCACACCTTCAGTCATGCTGTAGTTCCTGCATTATTTGTTGTCGATTTGTTAGTTGTCACTGATTAAGAGGTAATAAGTTTTAATTCACCCCATATCATTCTCTTCTTTTGAGCTGCAATATTGTCAAGGATGAAGAGAATGACCAGGAAGCCGACAAGTCAATAAGGATATTTGTCACAAATTTGTGTAAGGTTCTAAAAGATGATAGTTTTATACTGACTTTAACTGGTTGGTTTATGTTTGTTTGTAAACAGAACAGAAGCCTATATTTCACTGACCAGTTTGCTTTCAGTTTCTGCTCCCCCTGTTTCTTCATGGCTATGAGACCCCATCACTCATAAATAAAAGCTATTTCAGTGTCTTAGATCCACAACCTGTGTCCAGTGTTTCAATACGTTCAGCAAATGTGGAGCTTCCTTTTAAATACAGGCTTCATCAAATCACAACCCATCTATCACAGTGACTCCTGCCTGACCCTGAGCATCATGTTCAACATCACAAACAAAGAAAAGTGAATGCACTCACGAAAGAAGAAGATGCAGATCAAAGTGTGTTGGACTTTCATGTTGAGGCCCTGATTGCTTTAGTTTATTGCTGCCTCTCTTCATTCTTCAGTGAAACCAGGAACTTCTGACGCCTCCCCTTTTAAACTGAAGATATCCCTCCTCCAAACATGACAACACATCTCTACACCCCTCCTCCCTCTGCATCAGGATGTATGTCCGACCGGTGACATTTAAGTAATCCTTCCTTAGTGACAGTGAAATCATTTATTTTAATGGCTATATGGGAAGATAGATTGTATTTAGGTATTTCACTTTAAGTTCTGGATCATTAAGACAATGACTCGGATAACGGGAGCTAATATTTTCCTGTTTAACTGATTATCAAAGGTTTACACCACACCACTCAGTCTGACTGAAATCATGCCAAAAATTCATACCTTAGATTTTTGCACTATCTACAGTATGTGAGCCAAGAAGTTACTTCCAGGTTTGTTTAAGGCCATTTAGACTCAGTGTTCATATACAATAGTGTGAAATAGTGTCGGTCCCCTTCCTCATTTCTTTTTTTTTTTTTTTTTTGCATGAAAACAATCCAACCTTACAAGGTCTTGTGTGTTGCTGCTGTCTACCAAAAAATCCTTGTGGCCTCAAGCTGATCCAAAACACACCAGCAAGTCCACCTCTGAATGTGTGAAGAAAAACTACATGAAGACTTTGGAGAGGTCTAGTCAAAGTCCTGACCTGAATCCTATTGAAATGCTGTGGCATGACCTTAAAAAGGAGCTGGAAAAACTGTGACTGAATTACAACAATTCTGCAAAGATGACTGGGCCAAAATTCCTCCACAGATCTGGAAAAGAGTCATTACAAGTTATCACAAATACTTGATTGCAGTTGTTGCTGCAGGGTGGTCCAACCAGTTATTAGGTTTGGGGCAAACACTTTTTCACACAGGACCATGTAGGTTTGGATTTTGTTTTCCTTTGATAATAAAAACCTGCATTTAAAAACTGCATTTTGTGTTTACTTGTGTTATCTTTGCGTTATATTTTAAATTTGTTTAATGATCTGAAACATTCAAGTGTGACAAATATGCCAAGAAATAAGAAATCAGAAAGGGGGCCAACACTTTTTCATACCACCGTATGTGGGGAACAACCACTGATGAGACTGTCCAGGAGACAGAAGAAGCAGCTTGATTTATTATTCACCTTAATTCGGTGACAATGTTACATCACTTATGCATTTATATTTTTAACCCCCCTGTCAGATGATTGATGCAATAACAAAATTGTCTGATTTCTGCTTTGCAGCTGTGAAGAGCTCACAGTTTCCTTTGTCACATACAAGAAATCAGCCCCAACAATATGACCACTAACTGATCACAAATAAATGACACTGACCATCTTGTGACAATTCAATGGTCTCCTGGGAAACTTTAGGACCTAGTATTCATGTGGATGTTACTTAGACTTGTAACACCCACCTAGACCAGACCAGACACCCCCACCCTATAGCAATGACACTCCTTGATGACAGCAGCCATCCCCAGCAGGATGCAGCCTGACACAGACACACACACAAAAATGGTTTAGGAACAACTAAACAAACATGAAGAACAGCACAAGTTGTTGGCCTGGCCTCCAAATTCACTAGATCCTAAACTGATCAAGTATGTGTGGGATGATCTATAGAGACCCCCACTAACTACATTCTGTTATCAGACACCACAGGACACCCTCAGAAGGACCATGTCCATTCTCTGATGAGTCACAGCTCAGGGGAGAGCTACACAATATTAAGAAGGTGGTCATAATGTTATACCTGATCAGTGTGTATTGAATATGTATACCGTTAACATTGACATTAACAATGACATTTAGCAAACTGAGTTCAGGATAGAATGCAAGCTAATATACAGGTAAATAATAGCCATTGCGATTATTGGAATGATGCTTGAGTTGATCCATTCAGTGGGTAAGAAACAGTGTAGTTAAATGTTGTCACATTAAACATTTTATGATTTTTGCTTTTCAACTCATGGAAAGGCAATGCATAGACTTCTCTTTAATTGTTGATATAGTATTTCTGGACATCCATCCAGGGGTTTGGCTCTGCAATCAACAAACATTCCTCAGTGATCACTTTTTTATCTATCCATAGCCATTTATCGATTCATTCATTCAAAAAATCAACCAATGTTGTTGATAAGTGAAATCACTGAGTTCAGCCTTCACAGAAAGCATGGCCTTATCGTATTTCATAGGAATTTCTTCATGACTAGTTAAGTGGGCGTCTCAGAGATCTAAAGAAAGCAACGGTTTCATATCATGAAAGCACATGACCCCAGAACCCATTCAGACCGCAATGCAGCATCTGCGGTTGGAAGAAACTGTCTTAATAGGTTAAATTCCATGTAAGACTCACACCCGAAAACAGGGCTCAGAGACATTTGGCAAAAGTTTAAGAGGAGTTTTTAAGTTCTCTGTTTTGCCCTTGAGTTCACTTGTTTGTCCAGACACTTGGCCAGTGAACAGTTTCCACAAAGCCAGTTTTGCTTTCTCAGATTAATTGCGGTATATCGCAAGCAATGAGCTTATCACTGGTACCTAAGAGGTTGCACTGCATTTTCTTAAAATAAAAAAAAAATAAAAAATAGAACTTTGAATTGTGGTGAAATATGTGGAACATTAACTTGAAACTGGAGGGTAGAAGAAAACACCCTTTATAACCGTGCCTCAACTGTGTTTAGTGTAAATACTTGTTCAACTGCCAGCACAGACCAGCACACGGCAGTTTTCTTGACCAAACCTGGAAGTATCCATATATTTAAATTAGTGTTATATGGACAATTGCACAGTTTTCATCATGTTTCGCCTATTGTAAGGTTGGAAATTCAGTTCTGTGAAGTCAGACTTGATCAGTTGAGGAAGTGTTTTTGGCACTTCTTCATTGATGCTGCTTGGTGTAAAATAGTTAACACATCAAAACTTCCCATCAGCAAAAACACATACTTTTTTTAGACAACTTCTCAGTTTGTCACCTTTTTGCCTTTGGCCATTTTTCATTTACTTATTTTGTAACTCTGTTTCCTGGCCTCCTATGTTGTAACCCTCAAGTTGCTCACTAATAACAAGTTACCAAAAGTGAGTCTGCTCTTACATACATCAACAGTGTTTGTGTTATTGCTCTTGCACACAAACGCCTTGCAGTATTCATATTTACAGCTAACAAAGGAGGTTTTCAGATATAACCTGAGGACTATTATTTCATCAAGCTTCTAGAGCAGCTACAGTATATTAGTTTCGAATGAACCCTTTATGTCTTGTTAGTGAGCAGGAATGTCATGTTCCTCTGTCAGTAGCTCAGAAGAAACAACTGAAACACTCTTAAGTATTTGTGAATCTGTCTCACTGACTCTTTTTGTGGCTCCATGAAACTCATCTTCTTTCCAGCACAGACACAGAGACTGTGACAGCATGTGGTCATAAGCTACAGACACCAGCTCTATATGTGTCCATCCATGCTGAGCTAAGTGATCAGACTCCTCTTCTCACACTCTGCTGCATCTTTTCAAATTCGAGTAACCTTTATGAACATGCCCCACTTCACATATACAGATAATGCTTTCCAACATATTGCCCATACTAATGTGACAGACTTTTTATGGAAAGATGCTGTAATTAACTGTCCATGGGCCGAACACACAATTTCCTAATGCAAACAAAGTGTGTTTAGTCTTAAGATAAAGACTGTAAAATGTTACTGCATTCGTCATATTAACATTAAACTAACACTGTTTCTTAAGTGAGTCATTTAAGATATGCAGTGATACTGCAGAATCATGTCAGCATGTGAAAGAGATCAAAGAGGAACCAAACTATTTTTAACCTTTCAGTCTCTTACTTTAACTAACTTTGTGGTAGAGCTCCCTGATTTAATTACAGCTGGACAATGCACTTCAATACATTGCTGCTTTTGTTAATGATTCAATATGATCTCTAGTCATATTGCTCCCAGAATAAAATAATCATCAACATATTGTGGTTTAGTTGGGCACCACACAGTCTCATAGCACCAAGAGAAAGAGGAAGACAAGAAGGCTGAGGCTGTAAATTTCGAACTGAAACAGCATCCTCTCTGTCTGACCGGAGCGAGTGAAGTGGACAGTTGAGTGATTCTCCATCTGGATCAAATACAGAATGAATATCCACCACATTCTGCTCTTCTGCTTTCTCTCAGGTGAGGATATTTCCAGTTAAATCCTGCGGTTCATACTGCATTGTGTGTATTTACTGATTTGATTGAGATCCCCTACAGTTAAGTCTATATTATTTTGGATAATTTGGATATATATTATTTGTCCATTGTTGCAAGCAAGAAATACTTAGCAGCATGGGAGCTGTGTGGCAAGTACCTCATGAGTTAAGCGACAGATACAGGAGAGAGACGTGTGACAGATTTACGTGGTGTCACAATCATATCAGACTTTTTATTGACCCAAAGCTAATGCAGGAGGGAATAATTGGTTTAATATGTTTGTTTTATTGGCACAGCTACATGTAATTATGCCCTTTTTTTATGACATAACTTATTTATTATTTATTACTAATTATTTTGCGGACCCCCAAACTGAGGCTTGGGGAACCCATTTTGAGAACCGTTGCGCTAGCCTATTTAAATGACGAGCTGGAGTGGATCACTGATCAATTAATCAGTGGCTTGCCACAATGAAGGAAACTCTCATCAACAGTTTTCACTATTTATCTCTTCAGCAGCACTCTGGGGTGGAGACACTGGGCTCGTCAGTGCAAACATAAATGTGTTTTCTGGGACTGAAGGAAAAACTTCATCTGTTATATGCTACATGTCCCCCTCTGGAAGCACAAAATTCTTCTGTAGGAGAGAATGTAAAGATGGAGACATCCTGATTGAAACAAACCAAAACAGCAGTGGGAGCGACAAATACAGCCTCAAATACGAACACAGAACAACAGGAAAAGCATTTCTGACTGTGTCCATCATGCAACTGACCAAATCTGACTCAGGACGGTACAGGTGTGGTATGGGCAGTCCTTTGACTCCAAATAGATATGTGGACTTTGATGTCAAAGTCATTGATGGTGAGTTTCTTTATAAAAGCTGATATATATGTCTAATGATATGTATTGTCATTGAGCTCTTCCTGTGGTACAAAACTATGATACCATCAAAATCCAAATACTTTCTTTTTAATCATAGGACCATTATTACAAACTGAGGAAGATTTTTTTTTTTTTTTTTTTTAATCCAGTCCTGAAATTTAGATAGATGTTTATATTCTGTAATGTAATTGTGTTTCTACATTTATGCTACATTCTGTTCTGGCATCCAGCAGAGTAGGTTGGTGTGAAAGGTGGAAAATACAATAATAATAATTATAATTATATAACATCTGGTGGCCTGTGACACTATGATACAAGCCAATTGTCCCTGAGATCCATGCAGTCATGTGAACAAATCACTGCAACAAAAAGCATGGAGCTAGGTTTCACTTCAGGGTGACAAAAATAAAATAGAATAGATAAAACAAAAGGCGAAAGAGGAACCTATTCAAAAAATGGTGAGCCAAGGACATCTTAATTTGCATAGGTTCTTGAAAAGGTTTCAACACTCATCCAAGCAGTTTCTTCAGAATGCATTTGACGATGATCGCTGGGGCAAATGAACATATAATTATAAAGAAAAGAAGTCTGAGACCCCCACCAGAAGCTCACTGACAGAAGGAAGTTACTGTAGTCTTTTCTCCTCCATAATGTCAAACATGGTGAAAATGGTCAGTTTCCAGGGGGCTTCTTGGAATCGTGTTAATGCATTTCTATGAAGAATGATTCTTAACTAGACTGCAAATCTTCATTATTAATTGTGTATCTTTTCAGTGCAGAATACAAGCTCCAGCCATGTCAAAGAAGAAATAGCCATCCACAGGGGTTCTGAAGGAAAAGATCTGAGAGTGTTTTGTCACTTCAGTATGTCTAAAAGTGCAAAGTTCTTCTGTAAGAGAAAGTGTCAAGAAGGAGACATTCTCATTGAGACAACCGATGTCAGAGCTCAGAGTGGCAGATACATCAGTGAATATGAAGAAGGATCTGGGCAAAATTCTGTAGCTCTGTTTGTGACCATCACACAGCTGACCGCGTCCGACGCAGGAAGATACAGGTGTGGTTTAGGCACACCTTTGTCTCCAGATTCCTTCAGGGATTTTGAGATCAGTCTCATAGATGGTGAGTGTGACAAGCCAAGACATCCATCTGTGTGTGTGTATATACAGTACTGTACAAAAACATGTAGGCAGGTGTGAAAAAATGCTGTAAACTATGAATGTGTTAATAGATATTTTCTGCCAGATTTTTGCCTTCACGACAGAATCAATTCAGCTAAGTACACTTGTTCCAAACATCTTTGGAGAACTAACTACAGATCTTCTGTGGATATAGGCTTCCTCAAATCTTCCTCAAATTCCTCAAATCTTCCTCAAGTCTCTTCATGTAATCTCAGACACGCTATATGATGTTAAGATCAGTGCTAAGATTAGATTAAAATTATCATCTAGCAAAATAAACAAATTTACTGAATTAGCAAGTAGTTGGCAAAAACAGTGGCCAAGATGATGTGGTTGTCTAGCCAGTTGCATAGCAACAGTTGCATGGATCGTGTCATCGCATGGTGTTTCCTTGTCCGCTGAGTGTGTCAACCCATAGAGTACACAGACGTACCGTGGTTGGTATGAACCAGGCATGCAAAGCCCTTCTCATGGCACACTCCCTCTGGGTCCCATCAAGTGCACACAGTCCATCCATTCTGCCACCATATACCTCACGCTCCCCGTGAATACAGACTCCAGCCTGGCAACCGCGGCACTTCTTCTGAAGTTCAGCAGGGATCGCAGGCCTCACTTCGGCCACCTATCTGCCTGTATTTCTCAGCATTGAGGACACCATTAATCCTGACCAAACCCCCAACTCCATTTCCAGAAATGTAGACCCAAACTTACAAGTGACCTCCACCATGATTCACTGTTGCCTGCAGACACTTATTATTATAACACTCTCCAGCCCTTCAATGAACAAACTGCCTTCTGCTATAACCAAATATTTCATATTTTAACTCATCCATCCAGAGCATCTGCTGCCATTTTTCTGACTCCAGTTCCTATGTTTTCGTACATAGTTGAGTCTGTTGGCCTTGTTTCCATGTCAGAGGTTCGGATTTTGAGACTTCTCCAGACAGTAGATGGGTGTACTTGGGTCCCATGGGTTTCTGCCAGTTCTGAGCTGATGGCTCTGCTGGACATCTTCCAGTTCGGAAGGGAAATAATGTTGATGTGTTTTTCATCTGCTGCACCAAGTTTCCTTGGCCCAACCACTGCGTCTACCATCCTACATCCCTGACTTTGTGCTAGTGTACCTATAAGGATTGATGCTGGTTTGAAGGCAAAGGGTAGTAACACCAAACATTGATGTGATTTAAATTTTTCTTTTGTTCGCTCATTTCGTATTTTGTAAATTGATCAAAATAAACAATTATTATATTAAAATGTTTTTGAAAGCATCCTTAGCTTACAGAATGTTTCCATACCTGCTGTAGCTTCATCTAGCAGAGACATATCTCTGCTAATCTCATCCTTAAGAAAAAGAAAAACTCTTAACGTGGATGTGAGAGTAAGGCCTTCAAATGAGTTGAAGATTTAGGACTAATGACTAAAACAGTGGAAATTTGCTACCACTCATTTGAACTGACTGCTTCAGCCATGTTTTGGTTAAAGAAATTAGATTAATCTGATGATTAGTTATAAATCCATTTACTAAAAGAGAGAGATCTAATATTTAATTATACTGTTATCAAAATGTCATCTTGCTGTCTTGCAGCGTGCCAAAATTGGAGGCGCTCCAAACTTTAGTCAAAAAGATCAAAGAAACTTGTGGTTAAACAGAACAAGGAAATGCTTGCATCAAAAAAACCCTAGTCTGACATGTGTGTTAGCCACTAAGTAGGTTGAACTCACACAACAAAACAGTAATCTGTTAAATCTCTGTAAGTTAGGTCTTGTTCATGACATAATTATAGGCATGTAAATATGTATATGTCCTCATTTTGTCTTTAGTCTATACGTTTGGTTTCTCTATCAAATGTCTGGCAGTTGCACAGAAGGTAATCCTGTCAGCCCTGCGTCAGTTGTGTTGTTACATACTTGTCGGCAGATTTGGTCCCTTCTATTAATGTAAACTTTTTCAAGTAACACACTCAGTCCAGGCAAGTGATTACATATTCAGATAAAGAACTCTAACGTAACGCACGCTAACATATTCCTTGAAATAGTTTTGCCTCCAGCTAAGCCCCACCCAATGTCACCATGCTTACAAACACAAAAGGGTTCTGTGGGTTGAGGCATCCAGGAATATTTATCATAAAAATGTGAATGAGTAATATGAATTCCACAGATGCCACGGCTTTATATAAATTCATAAAATGTTTTTGTAAAATCAGCAAAAGGGAATTTTCTGTTAATAATTTGTTGTGATATCCAATGCAGAAGCTCATTTCTCTCCATTTCAGTATGGAATTAAAATGTGTTTTCACAGCTTCAACCACTTCCAAGCCCAGCTGGACTCACCAACCATTTACAACACCAGCCACAGTTTCCCTTAAAGCCACAGACCAGCTTTCAGGTACAGGTCCTGGTGTAGTGTTTGTCTTGCAGCTAATTAACATCTTTCTCTTCAATCGCATCTTTAACAAAGGCTAATATTTTTTTGTGTGTCTGTGTGTGTGTGTGTGTTAGTGTGGCACTGACTCATTTGAACTGACATATTCATCATACTGCAGCACTCTGACTTTGTTTAAGTAAAAGAAAGCAGTCATCATCCATTTACTCAAAGACACTTATCTACTACTTCATAGTCCACATTTAATATGTCTGTGCACAACTCCTCTGCCTCTATGGGGTTCATGCCTTCAAAAATGTTCACATCCGACATGCTATACAGTATATATAATAAAAAATATAAATTAATATTAGAGTTTATATGATTTCAGTGGATGCCACGACTATACTATTTGTAAAGTCAACAAAAGGGAATTTACTATTTTAATGAATGTTTGGTAATAATTTGTTGTGATATCTGCTACAGAAATTTCTCTCATCAGCTGTCTCCATTTAAGTTTGGAATAAATATGTGTTTTCACAGCTTCAACCACTTCCAAACCCAGCTTGACTCACCAACCTTTTACAACATCAGCCACAGTTTTCCCTAAAACCACGGACCAGCTTTCAGGTACAGGTGATGTGTGGTGTGGTGTTTGTATTGCAGCTTTCTGCTCAACCTCATCTTTAACAATAATTTCTTTGTGTTTTCAGAGACTATGAGTAATTTTAAAATTACACATTAAAATTAACATTAAAATTACACCTAGCAACACCTCCCTAAGAAAAAATGTTCTGTTTCCACTCAAATCAATACAGTTGGACAATTAAACAGATTAAAATATATATTGAGAATATGTTTTGTTTTTGTTTATTACTTTTATTAGGGACTATGTAATTTGTGAAACTCATTAGATTTTATTGAAGAAGCAATACATACAGTATGATTGACTGAAATTGGATTTTCTTACGTTCATTGGAGGTGTCAAGGGAAGTAAACAATGTTTCTGCTGTATGTGTACACTTGAGATCATAGTTCTAGTAGTTTTGTCTTCCTTAAATAAAGGCGTTTAGCAGCTTTTAACCCTCTCTTATTTTTTCCTTGATTTTCAGCATTCTCTCATGAAGTTCACCATCCAGTTTATATGCTGCCTGTGGTCATATGTATGACTTCTGCTTTCTTGGTGGCTGTTTCCTTGCTTCTTCTTTACATTTGGAAGAGAAAGAGGAACTCTAGTTTGAGCACCAGAATAACTCTAGACAACATGTATATGACGGTAAGTCTTCGCTGCATGGTGTCTAAACCTCTACGTTCAGTAGAAACATTGAATGTGCAACTTAAAACTTCAGACAGTGCACATCTGTTGATTTATTGAAGTGAATATTCAATCAATTCAATATTCAAATGTTATTTAGTTTTTTCTTTATTTATTCTGTTGTATAGAGGCTGTACTTGCAAATAAAATATGGTTGACGCCTTCAAATGGAACTCCCTGTGTGTGGGAGTTCATGGGAAGTCATGTGAACAAAATGTTCAAGTGGTAACATCAGCTGTAATGTAACATTACTGTGTGCTCCTCTGATGAACAACTGTGACGTCAATCTTTTCCCTCTCCTCTGGTGTTTATCTAGTGTGATCTACTCTTTCTTTATGCAAATATGAGCTCCCCCTCCGGCTTGGTGGTTAGCGCTGATGCCTGACAGCGAGGAGGGTTCGAGCCCAGCTCGGGCCTTTCTGGGTGGAGTTTGCATGTTCTCCCTGTGTGTGGGTTTTCTCCGGGTACCCCGCTTTCCTCCCACTTCCAAAGACATGCTTGTTAGGCTAATTGGTGACTCTGAATTGACCCTAGGTGTGAGTGTGAGTTGTTGTGTGTCTCGGTGTCAGCCCTGCTAAAGGCTAGCGATCTGTCCAGGGTGTACCCCGCCTCTCGCCCGATGCGAGCTGGGATAGGCTCCAGAAACCCCCGCGACCCTAGTGACGATTAAGCGGCAGCAGAAGATGAGATGTTGTGTTACCCCGACTTCTGTTGGTTTTCGGAACTGATGTTGTTCATGGTTTATTTTCAGATATCTGACACATATGAGAACTTGACCCCAGCCTACAAACAAGAAGACTCCATCTAACACAGCCTCAATTCAGAGACTACTGACCAGGACCCAACCTACACTGTGTTCACAAAGACAGGAAACTAAAAGTAATACTTTTATATATATATAGATGTATATACAGCGCTTCCCATTTTGCCCTTTATCATCTCATAGCCCCAAACCAGATTGTTTCTCACTGCGCATACCTGAATAAACTCACACACTGTGGCAGCTTAGCAAGTATTCATTAGATCTCGACTGATCCAAATATGCAAACTGCTCTATTTTCCAAACGTGTCCAAAAGGGGCGCCCAAAGCCGCACAATTCTTGCTGTGGCGATACATAACCGATCAGCGGTCTAACAGCGTACATTCAGTGTTCACATATATACCTGTCTATTTTGTTGCTTTCCTAAGCTTTAATACATCAGAGAAATGAGAGCAGTCTCTTTACCATATTCAGAGAATCAGAGGAAAGCCATATTTCAAATGTTATTGGAGACTGTTGTTGGGATTAAATACATATCTAATTTTCTTACTTTTTAAATATTTAGAAATATAGATACTCTGTTGTAGATTCGTTGTGGATGTAGCTGCACATGTGTTTTATACAATACATAATAGGTTGTCTGTTTTTAAGTTGATGTATTTGGGACCAATAGAGGAAAAAATGAATTGCATATGATTATTAATGCGGATTTTTTATTTTTTTTTGCTTTTAAAAAGTTTTGTTTTTGTAAACAACTGTATGAAACTTTGCATATACTACTGAATAAATGAGGGCCGCACCAGAAAACATGACTCCCCCTTGTCAATAAAGGTGAGAGAAAGGGTTTTCTTTTATCAGATCAGATATAAAAAGCTGGAATCTCTAAAAATAAGTATTTTAATCAGACTGAAGAATCTATCCCACATTGACATTTCAATGTTAACCTGCTCTTCTACTACCACTTAATCCTCACTAGGGTCACGGGGGGTCACTGGAGCCTATCCCAGGGGGTACACTGGACAGGTCACCATCACATGGCTAACACAGAGACAAACAACCATTGGCACTCACACTCACACCAAGGGTCAATCTAGAGTCACCAATTAGACTAACGATCATGTCTTTGGAGGTGGGAGGAAACCGGAGTACCCGGAGAAAACCCACATAGACACAGGGAGAACATGTAAACTCTACCCAGAAAAGCCCAAGCTGGACTCAACCTGGACCTTCTCGCTGGGAGGCATCAGCGTTAACCCTGAGGAAGGTTTGTTTAAGCTGAAACATTGTTGACTTGTCTGCTAATCATCCTGTGTTATTCAGGTCACTGTATTCAAGTTTAATCAAGTCTAACTTGCTTCCAGTTTGTCACGTTCTGTTGTTTCCTTATATTATGGCAGATGACACATAATTGCGGATGATATGTGTGAGAAACCACCAGTCCAGTCAGATAAAAAGTGTACAGCTTTATCCATCTGTGTCAAGTCTAGTCAGTAAAAGGCGAAGAATTAGTAAAAACTTTTTTGCGAACCTATTCAACCCTGGACCCTAGACAATATTAATAATAATTAGTCATGAACAGTGTTTTCAATCAAATCAAAACAAGAATTACCACCTCACATTTGTGTTCCTTGAGAAAGCAGTCAAGTTGTAGTTTGTGTCCATGTTCGTCCAGACTCATATAATTTATACTAAAAATTGTAGGATTTTATTTAAAGTGCTTTTTGCTGTTAAAGTGTAATGAAGCTGACGTTCGACCTCTTGGATATGTGATGTCATCACCCCATCATTTTATGATGCATTAGAGGAGGATATGCTAAGTTTTGGCATAAGGACATTTGTCCCATGAATTTGAGGAAATTATTTCAGCATAATGCACCTGGTTGTCTTGAAACACAGAGGCACGACATTGTTAACCAAACTCACAACAATGGCTACAAGAACTGAAACAGAAACAACAGTTAAGACTGCTAATGACTTCCTCTTTTTCATCCGCATGGTGATATATTGGCTCACATAAATCTAACATTTATTTACATGATGATGTGATACAACACGAACAGTCTTGGTGGTAACATCTCAAAGTGTTAAAGATCTGCTGAAAACACAGCAGTAAGATTATGAGCCTGACTTGATCAGGTGTGTGATGTTGACAACCATAAATCCTTTTTCTGGTGTTGCGTCTTTACATTCAGTGATGCCTCTGCCACTCTGAGTTTCTTATTTTCTCTTCTACCACAGAAGAATGCGGGGCTTTCTTGGGGAACTTCGAGATATCTGTAACAAGTTCTCCTTCAGATTTTGCAATTGTTACAATTGTTATTGTCAAACAGTTCACAGTAATTATAATGCAACAGCAGCTGTAATTGGTGAAGCCAGTACTGTAGGAAACTTGCTTCACACATATTAGGATATGACAAAAGAAGACTCCACACAACTAAATTACAAGTTACCATTGACATCCACCATTTCTATATAGGCCAGCAAATAAGTTACAACTTGTGAACTCTGAGTTGATTTTCCACTTATGAGGCTGAATACCACAAGAGAATAGCATTCATACAGAGTCTTCTCCTTAGCACAGTAAACACGACCCTATTTGAAGACATTATTATTATTGTCATTATTATTGTATAAGAGCGTCATCAAGGTTCTAAGACTTTAAGAACAATTTTCACTTTGTGCTTATTTGAAGTTTAATACCTGATGTTGATCTTTATCCTATTTTCTCTCAGTTTCTGATTCAGGCCAAGGTTTAAGACACAGTGTTCTCAAGAGAGGCTAAATTCAGACTGGTTTTGTCAACTTTAGATTTAACCTCCTGTAAACGACACATTTCCTGAAACAAGATTTTTTTTTTTTTTAAATGTGGACAGTCACAGACGAAAGAGGGCAGAGGGAAGAGAGAGAGATAGAGAGAGAAAGAGAGAGATAGAGAGAGAGAGAACACAGGAAGGAAATTTCAAACTGTAGAAGAATAACCTCAGCTTCCTCACAGGTCATGCAAGTAGACAGAGGGAAAGGTTTGAGTTGCTAGTCCAGCAGTTAAGTGATCTCTCATAATGAATGTCCTGCATGTTTTGTTCTTCGGCTTCATATCAGGTGAGGACTGCTGACCTGACATAAGCTCCTTTGAGAGGTTGTTTTCTGATCAAAAGTCAGAAGGAATTTGATCTAAGATAATGGCTACTTATTTGTTCTGCTTTGTTGTGTTGCACTGTTTTACCAGTTTTAACAGTATATTATATTCAGGTGGACTGAGCCTTTAGCCCACCCTTAGCACTTCTCAAACTTTCGTATTCCTTCTTTCGGTTGTTGGCATCAGCTGGTATCGTCATGTCTTTCACTGCCACCTTCTTCTGCTCTTTGTCCACCACCACCATGTCCGGTTGGTTAGCCAGGACCTGTTTGTCAGTCTGCCAGCTGCAGTCAGACAGAACCATGGCCCTGTCGTTATCAAACACCTTCTGTGGTATGGCCCATTTTTGTGTGTGTGCCTGTGTGAGGCTGAGGGGTGTCTGGTCTAGGTGGGTGCTACATGTCTTAGTGACATCCACACCAATGCCAGGTCCAAAAGTTTCCCATCAGAACACTGAATTGTCACACTGGTCAGTATTATTTACTCCACCTGTGAGTTGTTGTTGTGACTGATCGGTATATATGTATGTGTGTGTGTGTGTGTGTGTGTGTGTGTTTAATTTATTCATGATAGTTACTGTGTTTGGTGTGTATGCTGAACATATTTTCATTTAAATCGATTTATTTTCTTCTGATGCAGACCTGCACACACAACGTTTTGTTAATCTTTGCTGCAAAGTCTCTCTGTCTCTCTTTTTCTTACCATTATATGTCTTCTCTCGTCAGCTGAACTGTGTGGACTCAATGCAGCAGTGGAACCTTTTACAGGAGTCGAAGGACGAGGCATTACAGTGAGATGTCACTTTTCATTGTGCACAGGAAAGGTGGTCTTCTGTAAAACAACATGCGAAAGAGATGAAAACGTTCTCATTGAAACAACAACCGACACTGTTCACAAAGGCAGATACAGTATCGAACACCAAGGAACAAGTCAGTCGTGTGCTGTTTTTATAACCATCAAACAGCTTATCCGGTCTGATGCAGGACGGTACACGTGTTATATGAGCAATTGGTTTGCAAGCAATCAGCAGGAGATTGATCTTACTGTCAAAGCTGGTAAGTTTCTATCTATATTCTAACAGGGTCAACTTATTGTTTGTTTATGCTGTCATTTTGACTGTGTGTGATTTTTAACATTGAAAAATATAGACATTTGCAATAAAAACGCAAACAGACAGAAATACAAGCTCTTTTTAAAACAAAAGAATAAATGAAGCTTCAACGGAGCCAGAACGTGCCAACAGATTTTGTCCTGATAGCAAACTAACTGTTCTACAGCCACTGAAATGATAAAATCTCGAAGGAAGTGCCAGGTGAGATAAAATGTAGAAAACAGAGTTGTCACTTAAAAGTTGTCACTTAATTTGTTAACTGTACCTGAGTGTAGTCACTACAGTGGTAAGTTTGCGACCATAATAACTGGTTTATAGGTGACATAGTGAGTGATTTATCATTTTCACTGTTTCATGAATGCGTCATCATCACTTGAACTGATTCTTTTAAACTGAAGTGCCTTCATGGAAACATTTACGTCAGTTGCACAATTTTCTGCAAAGACAAGGCAATAGGTATTTAAACACAGGCAATGATTCAGAAGCACATACACGACAAGGAAAACAATTCACAGGTCTCTAATCTGATCCACTGAAGGTGAAGACAGTAATAGGAACATGAAGCCTCTTGGGGGCAGCATAACCAACTGTAATCAAAACACTAACTTGATTTGTTTTAGGATGACTTAGCAAGCAGGTTGACAAACACTTGTCCCTGCAGAGTTTCTTCATATCACAGCTGGTTCACCGCCCTTTGGGTGTAACATCTTTTTGTTGTTAACAGCTCCAACCACCACCGCATCTACTGGCTCTGTGTCGCCTGAATCTCTTGGTGAAAGCACCACACAGGCTGCAGGTACAGGATACTTCATGCAGGTTCAAAGCTGCAGAGCTATGTTTGTGTTTTACACTGAAGTTAGGGAATTCTTTTGTTAAATACATGGTCATGTGATACTCATCCAGTTTGACATAAGATACAAGGTATGATTTTAAGTAATAACTACTACTGCATACTACATATATACTGCATACAGTATATTTCAATATTAATTTTCATGATTTATATTTACTCTCTATATGTCTCACACAGATTACTTCCTGCCGCTAGTTTTAAGTGTCTCCTTGGTGGTCCTCTTAGCGGCTGTTCTGCTTCTCATCTACAAAAAAAAGACACGGAGGAACGTTGATGGTGAGTATTCTTGGCTCAAATGTATTCAACATTCATGGAGCAGCTTGACTGAGGTAAATGAAGATGACAGAATAGGTATTGCCAACCAAATCTGAAACTAGGTCGCCGTCATACTACATTTTTATTTGTCTTTAGCTTTCCACAGAAAAAGTAAAGACAGTTTGTTGCCAGAACCTATTATATATTATTGGCTTTGCCTCATACTTTTATTATGTGTTCCTCAGGTTTGAACACAGGAGTAAACTTGGAGGACCAAAACGGGAAGGTGAGATTTCCATTTAACTCTCTTTTTTTAAAAAATTTTTTGGGGCCTTTCTAGGTGCATTTTTAATGTTCTCCCTGTGTCTGGTCATAGGCGTGAATGTGAATGGCTGTCTATCTCTCTTTGTTAGCCCTGTGATAGACTGTATGTAAATTCTAAAATACTCACGATAATCCATTTGACATGACGAAAAGCAGAGTTACACAGATCTTTGTGGGTTGAAAGGTGTGACCACTCTGTGGAGGTTAGTGTGATTGTAGCAATAAAACATTGCAACAAAAGCAGAAATTTCCAAAATGTAGAAAACTAGTGTCTAACATTTTGGACATTCACTGCTGGTAGAGTTGGACCCAATTTGAACTAGTTTCTAATATTGATTTATTCGGTGTGCCTGAATATTTAAGTCAACCAAGAGGTTTGGCAACAAGGAGAGTCACACATAATGTCATATAAAAAAAAAAAAAAAAAAAAAAAAAAACAAGAAACACAGATACAATTAGCCTAGCCACAGAAATAAAAAACACCAGCTAATTAGCCTAGACACCAGCAGTAGGTAATAGACATGATGGGAATGCAACTACACTCAGACCAGGACATCTCATCCTTCTGCCTATGTCAGAAACGAGAGAATTAGCCTAGCCTTTCAATCGACAGATAAGATTAACTTAACTACAACTGCTACCTAATGGTAGCACATAGCTAGCCTTACCTTTAGCATGCTCCCCAGCTAGCGTGCTTCCTCCGTAGCCACAACCACTGGCTGGCTCGCTCCGCTGCCAAGGACATATTCTTCACAGCGACCCTCTGTTCGTTTCTGCGAATGCCCAACTCTCACATGAGAGCAATGGCGGATTTCGCCTCAAATCCATGGCAGCCGACCTCCACTGGGCGCACACGGGCGCTCCAGCCTCGCTGCTCCACTTCCGATGCCAAATCCGCATATCTCTCTTGTGCTCATTCGCCTCTTCAACTCTGTCTTCCCACGGGACAGTCTACTCCACAAAATACACTATCCTTTCTTTCTCAGACCACAACAGCACGTCCGGTCTTTTAATGGTCACGGCTATCTGTTGTGGTACGCTCAGGGCGCCATCTAGGTCGGGCCTCAGCTCCCAGGCTCTGCCCACACTTAGCTGCCCTATATTAAGCCTGCGCCTCGCTGATCTGGCCTTATCTCCCTCCGGAACAAACATAATATGCTTATTCTCCTTTCTAGCAGGTGAGGAATTTGCTTCGATTGCTGGTTGTGGCATGCACAAGGTGTACCTTGGGAGAGACTAACCCTACAACCTGACAAAATGTGGCTGAGCGTACATGCACAAGAACAAAGTGGGCAGGCAGCATCCTCCCCTAGCCACTGGTTTAGGTTCTGGGGAGATGGCATCACATTATAAACTGCCCCTATCATAAATCTAATCCTACTAGCCTCCATGCTCCACAGCTCTCTCCACGACACCTTCTCCTTTTCTCTCCCAGTTCACTCACTGTCCTTGCTTAGCCTGCGACACTGCCTTCGTGCATCTCATTATTTCCTCTTGCCTATGAATTTCCTCCATTACCATCTTCCTTTTCCGCTGCGGACGCCTTGCTCCACAGAGGTTTCCCTGCACACAGTCCCAGGCCACCACGCCCTTGCTGCACATGCCATATGATATCCCTGAGCCTGAGGGCAGCCTGCGCCTCCTGAACCGCATCTCTTGGGTTCCAATTCCTCCCTGTTTTGACCGTGGGGGCTGTCTCCCTGACTACTGGATCTTTTGACTGAGTAAGAGTCATCTCCAGTCTAGCCTTAGCACACTTAAACTCCTCTGTTAGACTAGTTACTGGGAGCTCCAGTGTGCCTTTCCCATACAAGGCTGCGTTCGACACCAAGCCACCAAGCCATCTCCTAATTGATGAATTAATTATCCTTTCAAGCTTCTCAAGCTTTGTCAGAGGGACCTCATACACTGTCAGTGGCCACATTAGTCGTGGCAATAACCCAAATTGCATGCACCATATTCTCAGCTTTCCTGGGAGCCCTGACCGGTCTATGCTTGAAATGCCTTGGATCATATCAAACTGTGCTACATCGCTGAGACTTGCGTCATACCCCCTTCCCAGACTCTTCACTGGCTTCTCTATCACTGTGGGAATCACCTCCTCATTTATATTTCTTATCTACTACCTTTCCTTTAACAACTGAGATACTCCTAGACTTGCTCGGCTTCACCTTCATCCTAGCTCACTGCAAGTTCTTTTTAACTTATCCAGCAGTCTGCTAGTACATGGAGCAGTAGACGTCACAGTCGTCATGTCATCCATGTAGGCCCTAATTGGGGGGAGACAAAGCCCTCCATGCAGCTTTTCTCCACCTACCACCCATTTTGAGGCCCTAATAATCACCTCCATTGCCATTGTAAAGGCTAGTGGAGAGATTGTACACCCTGCCATGATGGCTACCTTCAGCTGCTGCCATGCTGTAGTATGTTCTGCTGTTGTAAAGCAGAGCTGTATATCTGCAAAGTATGCTTTGACTAGGCCTTTGATACTGCCTGGAACTCTAAAAAAAATCAAAAGCTTCCCATAACAAACTGTGAGGAACTGAACGCATTAGCCAGGTCTAGAAATACCGCATGCAGGTCTCTCTTTTCTCGCTTTGATAACTGGATTTGGTGCTAAATCATACTGGTGTGCTCTAGGCACCCAGAAAAGCCCGGGGATTCCAGCCTTTTGCGCCAAAGTGTCAATCAAGCCATTTCCTCCAAGTACCTAGACAGCCTCTGTGCCACAACACTGAAGAAGACCTTCCCCTCAACATTAAGCAAACTGAAAATCAACACTGGTGAGACCAATAAACAATCACGAGACAAGGAGAAACAAAACACGAAACCCAGCAACTTAACAAAATAAAACAGGAAACACAACATGACATGGACAGACATGGAACCTTGACAGAACAACATGACACAGATAGACATGGAACCTTCAAGAATCAAGAATCAAGAATCTTTATTGTCATTATGCAAGGCACAACGAAATTCTGTTCAGCAGCTCTTGGTATAAATGTACAGACCTGAGATATATAAATAATATAAATATAGAATAGGAAATATAAAATAGAATAACAAGTTAAAATAAAAAAAAAATCAAGGATATTTAAAGTGACCAGTATGAATATTGCATGTATAGCAGCATGTTTAGACAAGAACCTTGACAGTTATGTCAGAAAAACATTTCCACAAGTCCCTCCTCAATTCTCACCAAACCCACGACTTGGTCTGGATATAAATTTTATTATTAAATATATGCATTATGTGTTGTATATTCAGGACAGTAAATGAATACATGAAATGGCTTTATGCCTTAGAACTGAACAGAACAGATTGTATATTTATATTTGTTCTTTTGACACAGAGATCTCTTGCTCTTACACAAAGCTCATTCAGTTGTGTCTTTTCTTAAGTTTCTTCTGAAATTCATTTCTTACCAGCTTTTTTAGTTCATTTATATTTGTGGCAAAAAAACAAAAACAAACAAACAAAAAAACAAAAACAAAAAGGTGACCAAGGCAGTCCAAAATTTAAAAAGCCTTTATTAAAAGTGGCTAATGCATTGTATTAGTTAAAATCATACACCAATATGCATACACCAATGTGCATCTTGAAAATGTTTTACTTATCCACAATAGGAAGCATTTCTTTTGTTCTGGTTTTACCTCGTTTATATTTGTGTTTTTACAAATATGTTTTCACTAATTGACAACCTTGTAATGAATGGAATTCTGGTATTTCACATTATCATTCACTTCTACCATGGGAATGCCCATGAAATAATTCACTGTCCACACCACACTGGTGTGTAAAGCCTGTTCCATAACTTCATCTGATCTCAGTGATTGCAAATCCATTTACACAATTGTTTTTAGCTTTGCAAATGTCACCACTAGAGGGCAGTGCTTGCAGGAGATTGAACTGAACACTGAAGTTGTTGACTTTTATTTTAAGGTTGGATCTTATGAAGACTGTTCAGTCCCCAGACATGAAGACTCCCTCTACCAGAGCCTCAGTCCAGCCAGCAGAGACCAGGACCAGATCTACTGTACAATCACAAAGCACATATGACATTAGTTACATATTTATTTCATCATAAAAAACTGCTAGATTTATATTCTGCCAAATCTACGTTAACGTCTTAAAGTCTATGTTTTGTAGTCAGACAGCAGGAAATGCAGGAAGACTGTCAAGTAAAAAAAACACCTGAAGATTGTTTCTCTATTACATATTATCAATGGTTTTTGCATGGTTTGTAGACTTTACAGACTTGTCAAAGGCATTCGACACAGTCGACCATGTCATCCTGGCAGATAGACTCCACAATATCGGCATATCTAAGCAGGCTGTAAACTGGTTCTCTAATTATTTATCAGATAGAACACAATGTGTCCAGGCCGCTGGGTCTTTTTCCTCTTTCTTCCCTGTTCTAAAGGTTCCGTATTAGGGCCACTGTTGTTCACAATTTATGTGAATAATCTTTGTGATAATTTGTCTGATGCCGTGTCCCATTTTTATGCTGATGATACAGAAATTTATTGTTCATCTTCTTTAACATTAAAATCCCTTGAGTTCCTGCAGTCACTTCTAGTGTTGAATGCAGATAAATCAAAGACCATGCTATTTTCAAATGGCAACCAACTTCCATCTCACTTTCCTAGGTTGTCAACTATTAATGGGGTTGAACTTCAAATGGTCACATCTTATAAATACCTAGGTATTCTGATTGATGAGAATCTTTCCTTTAAATTGCACTTTGATGAACTGGTTTCTACGCAGAAACTGAAACTGGGCTTCTTTTTTTAGAAATAAAGCTTGTTTTTAATGGCACGTCACAATACATTTGATCACAACATTTTGCTGGACTATGGAGACTTCCTTATATGCACTCACACGTCGTCCATCTTTGCTCGTAGACTCTCTCATTGGCTGATTTTTATTTATAAGTCTATTCTTGGGCTTCTGCCTACATATTTGTGTCTTTACATGTGTAGAAATCTCAGCCAATGTGGCCTACGCTCTCAGGACATCATACAAATGCAGGTCCCAAGAGTCAGAACTGATCTGGGCAAAAAGGCTTTTAAATTTTCTGCCCCATCCACCTGTAATGATGTGCAGAAGGACCTGAAATTGACACATCTTGTATCTCTGGGGGAATTTAATACAATTGTAAAAGACAGGGAAATACGTTCAATTGGATCCTGTGACTGCATTGTGTAACCATGTAATCCCTCTCTTGTTTTTATGTCGTGTGTGTCTGTATTTTATTTGTGTTTTATGTGTTTTGCTGAAATCGTTCTTTTTTCTCTGATGCTGTCTTGGCCAGGTCACTCTTGAAAAAGAGGTTTTAATCTCAATGAGTTTTTTTTTTACCTGTTTAAATAAAGGATATAAATAGTTGCCATATATGCACAACCAGAGCTCTGTAAAATCACATCATGCCATCATATAGTTGAGTATTGCCTGCGATTTCACATCTATTTACAAAGTGACATAAAATTATGAGTGACCGAAATAATGAGGAAATAATTAGGGCTATGGGGCAACACCCGAGGCTTAGCCCCTACAGCAGCAAGCTGAGGCCCTATTGTTATACCGTGTGTTTCATCTTATTTTTATTTTTCATCTTCCTCCCTTTTTTCATCCCTTAACTCGAGTTATATATCAAAATATGTGGCTTGATCGGGATCGGTTTGGTCTTACTTTTCTTTACGAAATATGAATTGCGAAAAATTTCCCATTGAAAATAAATTGGACGAGCGGGAAAAAAAAAACGCAAAAAAGTTTTTCAAAGGTCTACTGCTCAGGCATACTTTCACCTAGAATTTTAATTTAAACTTAAAAATTTAGACACAAGCCTTGTGTATTGGTGTATTGCCAGGGGCGGATTGGCCATCTGTGTGAATTGGAGAATCACAGAATGGCCGGTACGGCCAGCGGCTGACCACCCACCACGCAGTCATCATCTGTTTTTTTTCCACCTGCTAATCTACTATTTCATACTCCAGTATGGTACGTGGCAGCAGTGCACCTTCAAGTTGAATGCCAACTTGTGGTCTGGCCGTACCCGCCAAATAAGGAGAAGAAGAAGAAAAAGAAGAAGAACAAGAAGAAGTGTAGTAGCAGCAGCCAGCAGCAAAGACGTTCAAGAATATGTTGACCAATGACCAGTGGCCGTTCTAGACCACTTTTAATGGGGGGCTGGGTTGGGGCCGGCTTTTGTGTTAGAGGGGCACGTACAACCCAGGAAAAAAAGCCACATGCTTCATTCAGACAAGGGATAAATAAGACTAGTAACAGTGTTTACAATTTAAATTATTTTATTGGGTAGTAAACTAATACATTGACAGAAAAACAACAACATAATAATGTGTAACTTTTGTAAACTGAAAACTGGTGCTCAGACTTCAAATGGACTGCAAATCCTCCCTCTTTGTACGTTGCCTTTTTCCACTTTCTGAATCCCTCTGGTGAATCAAAAACTGTCTCTTGGCTGTTAGAAGGGCTGAAATGTCTGCAGGCATAACAATACGATGAGTCCAGCATTTTGGGATACTCCAGCCAAGGATCGAATGTCATACCAGGCTACTTTAGAGCTTCCTCTCCTGTCCCCCATCAAGGTCCTTGGAAACAGTTTCTACTTTGGCTGTGCTGGTGCTTCTTGCCGACATTGGCTGATATCTGGAGAAAGACAAAACATGTCAACAGATATACTAGAGCAATAACGGAACACCAATAGGATTTTTATATGACATTGGAGAATCTGATTAATACAAAAAAAAAAAATCATAAGACTAAACATGTCTACATGAACATACTGTTTTTGTCCAAACAAGCAAATGTTTTAGCATCACTAACCTGATGGTTCAGTGCATGTAGATGAGGAAGCACTATTCTCTGCCTGTCTCTCAGTCTGCATTTGTTCTTCTCCCCGACTCTCATCTGTCCTTTTTTCCTACTCTGTTCCATCACTTTCATTGCTGACCTCTTCACCTAACTCCTCTGGATCCCTCTCTAGTTGCAGCTGTCTCTCTTCATTTCCTGTTTGTGCCTTCATCTGGATCATCTAGTCCACTATCATTGCTGCTTATAGGTTTGGGCTGGGGGATGAAATAGGACATAATGTCTGCCTTTCTCTTTATTTCGATGACTGAAGAGCAAAAATGATAGGACAGTCAAGCAAAAGCACATCACTGAATTAAATATTAATACTGTTGCTGTCAGCTTGCTTGAATTAATATTATAATGCACTTGGTCCATTTTTGATCATTTTAAATAAAAATAGCTGTCTGCTTTGCTGCACCTCCTACAAGATCATCCGGTAAGTGAATTTGGAGAATTATTTTTATGGTCGGTGTCAGTGCCCAATATAGCCAGTCCGCTAGCTGAAGTTAACTTTCTGATTAGCCAGTTAATAAATTAGCGTTAGGCTAGCCTTCCAGAGAGTTTGTTAACCAGGCTAATGGGAGGCTATCCAACAAACCGCTAAATCAGAACGTAAATAATAATTAATAATAGTTTTAAATAAAGTATGTCTGTTTCGGAAATATTTATCCACCACGTTAAGTAGGAACATAACGTTAGGTCATGTTAGAAAATAAGCACCATGAAAAGTAATATCTATCGTCATCATTTATCATTTAGAAGCTAAACGTGGGTGACTTATGGGATGGTCATTTGTGACCAGTTTCTCCTGGGTGAAAGGAGAGAAGAACGGGGGGAAATTATCTCCTTATCACGAGCAAATGGATGAAAATTATGTCGTTATCACGACATAACGGAGGAAAAACTAAATTGTTATTACGAGAAAACGGATGGAATAAAATGTGTTTGTATGACCCTTTAGGGCCTCCTTAGTAATGTAAATTAAGACTGAGGAACCAGAATGTGAATATTCGTAATAATATTTCATACACATACACATTCTTTACCAATATTATTTTACATGTCTATTTGTCTGCGTAAAATTCAGGTGATCCAGATGTCCTACATGAGATGAAGAACTGGACTATCAGGATTTCTCATCTGGGCAGAGAACACTTTGAAAGTCATCACTACATCACCGATTTTTATTATTGCCCAGATGTGAAATGTGACCCATAACTTGTGACAGAACTCTATTTTTTTCATTAAAGACATTGACTTCTAATTCATAAGTGTGTTTATATATTATATTTTAGTCGGGACAAATGGCATCAAATCGGGAGCGAGGCGACCGTGTTAGCCGGCTGCTAGCACCTCGGATAGCAATTATCCTAGCTCGGTAGCCTGAGCTAACCCAGTAGCACAGAGCTGGGTAGGCAAGTTCGTTCAGGCTGCTTTAGCTCCGCTCCAACACGACCCCCATATCATTATCTGGAGTATCCAAGTGTGGGTGGAGTAAAGCTCATCCAACATGGCGACCGCAGGCTCCACCCACTCTGGGCTTCATTTTTGAGATTCAGAATCCAATGGGTGACGTCACGATGGGTTTCTCCATAGTTTATAAACAATCAGTGGCGAATACTGGGGATTTTAGTGTTGATCCGATACCAAGTAAATACGTGGCTAGTATCGCCGATACCTATGCCTTTCTTGAAATGTCATGATCAATGAATAATTTTACCCCATTTGCTGCATACAATTGTTTTAGCCGTCAGGTGAGAGAGCGTGTGTGCATCCCAGCATGAAAGACAAAATAGAGGACAGGCTGATATTGTGTGTGTCTGTATTACACCGAGGTGAAGTTGGTTTGATATTGGATATTCGGATATTCCACAGATATTCAAAATAAGGAACGGTGTCTTTTTTTTCAATACCTCCTAAGCTATGTGACCCAGTGACTCCAAAGCAATGCAGAGTAGTTCTCTTATGTAGTACCAACCACACACACCTTTTTTTTTTACACCCACTGTATGCACACTCTATTTTATATGATTTTTTAAAGGAAAAGCTATTATTTCCTATAACAACTGAATTTACTACTATTCATGAGCGCCTTGTTCTAGCCTTTTTTAGCCCTTCAGAACCGAGTGTATCTTCAGCGATCTGTTAAAGTACACGGTTTTTGAATTAACGTAACTCAAAATAGTTTGTATTTTTGACAAAACTGCATACGTTTGTTTTAGAAAAACAGTCATTAGTGCAACATAAGAAAAATAAACAATGTACCAAAAATACAAATATAACAATGTAAACAACACAACAACAATGGAAAATAAAGTCAGTAACAGTAGTCAGTTGAGCAAATAAGTAAACAAAAGCAACAATGTTATAATAAATATAAAAACCGCACAGAGAGGGAAATGTTGGTTCATTCATTTTCCACCACAGAAGTGAGTCTGCATCCCGTGTAGTTGTCTTCTCTTCCGAATACCGATGCATTTCAATAATGGCATCAGTTCCAGCTGTGAGATGCTGCTGTGATGCTAGGATTTGAGTATCAAACTCTGTCCATATCCACCTTTCACTAGAGATGAGGATGGAGAAAAAGCCGAAAAACTTTAACAAAAATATTGATCTCAGCACGCTAGTATCGATCCGATACCGATGCTGGCCTTGGTATCGATACTATCGATATTTAGATTGATATGCCCAGCCCTAATATCTATTAAGCTCAAAGAATAATCGATCCAAAATCATGCTGTCATATCCACCTCTGTCAGTTTCCCTTCCAATGTGCTGAAGGCACCTAATTGCACTAGTGAACAAAATCCTAAAACTCTCCTCATTACCATTTACTGCTAACAAAAAGCTGCTTTGAAAAAGAACATTAAAAAAAGTACTTATAAAGCTGCCTTCTTGATTTCAGTTCTCCTACACAGCTTCAATTTAGCTAGCAGTAGAGCTGTGCACCAATCAAGGAATGAGGCTTTATACTGTTTTCTGTTTTACTAACTTCCTGTTTTAGTAATTGTGACCATAGTAATATTTGTGAGAGAGTTTGATAGTATGTGTGCGTGATATAGTAGTGTTTGTAAGAGAGTATGACAGTAAGTGCGAGAGCAAATATGAATTATTTCCTAAATGGCCACACATATAAAATTACTCACCATAATGTTTACATGTGTTATACATTATATGACACATCGAGGTTTCTTAAGTAACACATTGTTTTCAGTAGTGATGATGTGTGGGCAAGTGCATCCATGTATATACAGGACATAAAGTCTCATATCTTTTAAGTGTACAAAAAATATGATAAAATTGTGTGACATTTTATTCTACCGTTAAGTTCATTAGTTAAATTATTGTTACAGTAAACTCTTTAACTGCCCACTCAACCAAATGGTTGATCATATGTTGGGACACAATATCACAAATAGAGGGAATCCTAACTTGAATCAACCTGGTTGAGCCATCTCCAGCACTCAGTAGAGTTATGGTATGTTATAAAAAGTTCAACTATAGGGCGCTGTTTTTACATAGTATGCTTCTTCAACCCACCTCCGCCAAGGACGTCAGAAACATGAAAATCTGGCTTGACATATTGACTGTTTTGGGGAAAATCTTGAGAGGTAGGAATAGTTTTTTGTCATATCATAGTGTTAAACGTGTCACTTAACAGAATTATATTGCATGATTCCACAAAAAAAAAAAAAAAAGAAAAAGAAAAAAAAAAGAATTTAAATATTTAATCATCTTTTAAAACATGTTTTTCCAAATGGTTGATTTGTTGCTTGATGGTAAGAAAATTAAGCTAGTGCAACTAAAATGTACTTTTTTGTTATGAAAATGAAAAGTTATTTGGTTATTCTACCAGGCTGTGTCTCATCTTGACAAGTTTCAACTTGGTCCAAAACCTAGATACCTCCCTGTGTGTCATCAGCACTGTACGACCAGAGCATACTGGTGGAGCCACCTTGATGGCAGACAAAGGCCTGATGAAGAGCAGGTGTGATCTGTGATCACGCCCTTTCGATAGTAAGATGGAGCATAGTGTCCAGCACAAAGATCAACATCATATGCCCATCACTCATCCCTGCCTACACTGAGTATATGTGGGGAATTGATCTCTCTGACATACCTGTACACCTGTACCAAATCAAGGAGATGGTATGTTCCCCTGTCTGTATACATCCTTGATCTGTGCATCACAATTTCCTGGCTGGTCTACAAAAGGGACAGTGGCCTCCTGAACCAGAAATCCGCTTGAGGACCGATGTCTCTCAAGCGGTTCCGCCTGGCAGTCGGCCACAGTTTGAACCAGGCCAATAAACAAGCACCCAGTGCCGGTCGACCACCATTCAGCTCACAACCACCACAGACGTCAGCCATACAACAGCCACCACAACCAGATGTGCGCTATGACAATGTGGGACACGCTTTCACACTGTGAAGAGGGACAGCAATGCTACCTTTGACCAAAGAGGTCATGGTGGAAATGTCAGAAATGCCACATTTTCCTATGTTTGCATACAAATCGGGCTCGTTTAGAGGTAGAGTGAATCCAATGCACTGCAATGCAATGTTCGGAAATGTTTTTAGAGAGCTCAGAAAAAGCCTCTGAAAAAGAGTGCAGATGGGCGTAAGATCACAGATGAGGTGTGTTGAGTAAATGGAAAATGTATTGAGAATGCTCATTACAAATATTTTGTTTGTCTTTGGTATTGTTTTGAATGTAAAAATGACTGTAACCTAAAATGTTATAGTACAATTCAATGCAACTACAATGTAATTACATTTACACTGCAACATACAATTTAGTGGTGTTGCACACAAGTACAAATTTCAAGAAGAAATAAATTGTATCCAATGCCCCAGAAATTTTCTGTGTATATATATATATATATAGACATATATATATATATATATATATATATATATATTATATATATATATATATATATATATATATATACATAAATATTTTTATTTGACTTGAATTAATTTATTGTTTCTGGTATTTGCATGGTCTTCCATATTTAAACCATTACCTGACATCTCAACCATTTGGTAGAGCTCAACGTTTTTAAAACTACTGGGTTTGTTAAAAAAAAAAAAAAAAAATCACTGATTGTTCTTTTAACTCACCCAATGGAGTGAAAACTGCCTTTTTTCTTGGTGTTAAAGGGATTAAGATTTCAGCTTTTCAGCTCAAACTAATAAAAATATGTTTTCAACACACAGTGTTTTATTAAATCATTTTATAATGTGACTCCACAGAGGTGAACTTTTTACCTTCAAACACAGTAAGTCTATTATGGGGTTAAACTTGAGCAGACAAACACAGCTGATGGGAAGGTTGAGTACACACAAAATGAACTTTAATGGAATGTACATAATGTGAAAATGGAGTGTTCAGAGGTTAAAGTTTAGAAGAGAAACCAAATACACAAGCAAACAAGCAGAGACTCTCTGGATCAGCAGTTCCTTTCTCCAGTTGATCCCAGCAGAGCTAAACCCTACTTTGCGATCCTGATTTTGTGGTACAGGTAGCCAGAGTTTTCATGAGGCCAGCCAAAAGATCTTCTCCTCAACCTCCCAGAACTCCTCCCACACCTGAGTTTTTATACAAGCAAATATTAAAGCTATCGTCATTCTGGAGACTGCTGCTTCTGAAGACCCCTTTGGCTAACCAGGGCCGAAAGGCATCCTTCTTCAGCTTGGTTGCAGACAGGACTAGCACCAATGAGCCACTCATCCTTGTAGCCACTTCTGCAATGGAGGATTTGAACATGGCAATGTCCGATTCCGTACCACAAACATCCAAGCATGCATGTTAAGCTCTTCTGGAGGCTGGATCACCAAATCACCACAGAGTCTATCATCAACATTTGGCCAGCAGTGTTCTGGTACAAGGTACACTTATGAGCAACTTGAGCGTGAACATGATATCTGAACGCACAACCAGTGTCTAGCACAGAAGTCCTGAAGCATTTGGTGCAGCTGTGCCTCAGTAGGTAGAGTGGGTTGTCTATGAATTGAAGGGTTAGGGGTTTGATCCTAGTAATGTGCCATATATGCCGAAGTGTCCTTGAGCAAGACAAGACTCTATGGAGGACTTGAAGTTGGGGACTTGTGACTATTCCCATACCCACTGATAGAAAAATAGTAGGTTTAATAAAGAGGTTGTATTAATTCATAAATAAATGCCTCTGTAGAGAATCAATCGGTTCAAGGAGTGTTCAGAGCTCCTCTCCTTCGGGGAGCTCCTCTCCCATAACCTTGTGTTGTGTGAGATTCTGTGCACTGCTGGAGTAAAGAGACGCTGACTTCAAGATCCTCATTGCAAGGGTGGTGATTTGCTTTTTCACCTAACACCTGCTCACTCTGGGCAACTCTGGAAGAATAGAATGTTAAACTGCTTGACATGTATGATGTATTTTTTATGTTTGATCAAAAACTAGACTTTGAAGTCACAGATACGCCAGGAGAGGAAACCTCCCACAGATAAGGCACAGGCATAGCTGCACTAAAACTCCTTTGCTATATTAGTTAATTTCACATAAAACTGTCTCTCTGTAACTGTATCCAATTTGGGAGCTATGTTTATGTATATGAGTGAATGAAACCTTACTATTGTCTGTTGATTCTGTGTTTGATATAGTGCATGTATTGGCTCCTTGCTGCAAATACAACTTTTAAGCAAGACTCCAGTGACTCTGTAATTCTTGTTTAGAAATCCTGCCACGGGCTAGGTGGTCTGACTCTGGTAAACTACACACAGTAGAGTGGAAGTGGCTGGGCCGTCTGGACCTGCGGAAGCTGCTGCCCTGGCATCCTGGACCAGGATAAGCAGAAGCCAACAGACAGATGGAAAAAAGAGAGGCATGGAAAAATGAAAAATGAAAGTTAGAGTGGTGAAAAATAGTCCAACTAGTAGTTACCAACTAGTTATAAGTAGATGAAGAACTAGTCACAACAGACTTAGTACTTGACATTTTATTGTAGGATCCTAGGAAATGAAGTTGTGGAGTATATTACTATTTTCATGTAGGAAATATGAAGAAAAAAGTAGGTCAGTGGCAGTAGACAAGGATGAGGGTGTGGAATGCAGGGTCAATGATTGCTGTGGCACAGGGACAAAAATAAGGGGAATAAATGAATAGTTATGTGTTTGAAAGGAAATGATCTAATGAAAAGTGGATGATCAACTGGCTATGATAAAAGATGATGAATACCACCTGCTGTAAAGAATGGTCTTGCTCTTATATAGCGCTTTTCTACCTACTCAAAGGTACTCAAAGCACTTTTACAGTCAGAGACACATCCACCCATTCGCTCACACAAGCACACACACATTCACACACCAGCGCCAGTTGCACTGGGAGCCACTTGTGGGTTCAGTATCTTGCTCAAGGACACTTCGGCATATGGCACACTCAGGGGATCAAACCGCTAACCCTTCGGTTCATGGACAATCCGCTCTACCTACTGAGCCATAGCCAAGAAGAATTACTGCAGCAGGCGGACCAATCAAAACAAAACTAACAGTCACCAAAGCAAATCTGAAGTCAGTATATCAAGTAACAGAGACACTGAACTGACAAAGCAGCAAGTGTGCCCTAATGCTCCTCCTCAGGGGAAAATAGCTATTACTATTTTTAAATGTGATAAGAAAAAAAATCCTTTCTGTCTCTGTTTGACAGTGCATCACCAGAATAGCCCAAATGGACCAACATGCCCTCCACTGTGACTAAATAGACCACAGTTCAGACAAAACCCACATTTTCCTTTTAAAGATTGTATCAGCTAATCATGCCTCAAGCCTCCATGGGACCCTAAAAAATTTGTTTTTGCGGCCCCCTAATTCTGCCAGCTGATTATTGATTATGCACACACCTACTACATGCTGTTATTTCAGCTGTAATGACGTTGCAACTCGACAGCAGGCACAGTCAAAACTTCCCTGAATCAGTTAAAATGCACAAACATTATATTTTTTGTTTTATTATTTTTGGTTTCAAAAAACTGCAACAGCAATGTGCAAAAATAATTTACAGTGTAAGAACAACAGTTCTTAACAGAACGACTTTGCAGATGCAACAGTGTACAGCACAAGGGACAGTGGGCACAGAGGATGGGGGTGCGAGGCAGAGCTCTGTAGAGGATGGAGATGGACCGAAGATGAAAAACATGCATACATATACACAAATATTAATGAGGTACTTTGACTATATTAATTTCCCTTTGGGTGTAATTCTTCTTATATGCAGAAATTGAATGTATACTGTATGGTGACAGTCTTTCCCTCAGCTGATGCATTAGCCACAGTTGAGCCTGAAGATGGACTGGCTCTAGGCTGATGCTATCCCCTTAAACACATTTGCTTTGGATGGAAGCTGCTCTGATGCAGAAGTGCATGAGAATCTGTGGGCTTGAAAAAGACTTGCGTGTCCAGATGTCCTGTCTCTGTGAAGCTACTATCCTTGAAAATGGTTGTATCCAGAAAATCCATCTCTTTCTCTTACAACATTGGTTGAACTTTGATTGAGGGGTGATGGCAGTTCAGGATGGCCACAAAGTCTAAGAACTCCTCCTTGGAATGTGTCCAGATCCCAAAAATGTCATTCAAGTATCGCCTATATACCCAAGGTTGCCTGGGGCATTTCCTGAAGGCCATCCGAAGGCCATGTATATATTTGTGTAGGCTGGGGAAAACCTTTTCACCATTGCTGTCCCCTTGACCTGCAAATAGTAGTCCACATTGAACTCAAAGTCGTTGCAGGTCAGATTGAGCTGCAAGACTGAAAGTAGGTGTTCGTCTGGTCTGGCCTGGTCCGGGTGCCTCTTAGCCTGCGGATCGCTCCTACGCCCATTTCCATTTCTATGTTGGTGTAGAGACTCTCTACGTTCATGGTAAACAAGAGACATGGTCCTACTACATGCAGCTCCTGAATCCTGGCAACGAAATCTGAGGTGTCCTGAAAGCCATAAGATTCACTCACGCAATCTGAAACGTGGATATGGGAGGCTTGTGTATTTTTGGCAGGAGGTAAAAATAGCTCGTCTGTGAATTTGTGTCCCCTTTCAAATAAGCCAATTGTTTTCGGGATAAGAATTTCGATTTGACCAATTACTCCAAAATCTGATTGACCGCTGTCTGGGTCTCCGGTAAATCGGGATCTGCAGAGGCCTATAGTAGTATATTTCAATTCCTAGTTCATTAAATATCTTGCTTTATGTAACATTTTTACACTTTAAATAAGTTTAGAAACTAATTTTTTGCACATGTGAAGGAGCAGCGGCTCGACTCTGAGCTCCCTCCAGATTGCTGAGCTCCTTACTCTGTCTGTAAGGCTGAGACCAGCTACTCTACGTGGGAAACTTCTTGTGGGTGCTGTCTGCTATCCGTGATGCCAGTCACTGCCCAAAGTTCATGACTAGTGACTGCAGGCCGACAGGTAATACCAAAAGTTTTACCTGTCCTATACAATCCACCCATTACTGTAGCCGCCGCAACACATTACCTGTCCATCTCATTCTGCATTTCACCATCACCTGTGAACACCACTAGTAGACAGCAATTCAGCCACAGACATGATGAATCTCTTCACAGCCCGCGTATCCCATTGCTTGTCCATGGTCAGATGTAACCAACAGTGTGTTTCACTATGGGGGAGTAATTGCTTTAACAGCTGTGGGAAAGAGGCTGTCTGTTAGCCTGTTTGTCTTTGTTTTAATGTTCCTGTACTTCTTTCCTGATGGAAGTGGTTGGTACTGTTTCTGAACTGAACTTAAAATAACTTAAAACCCTCTTAATTTCTTTCAAAATAACCTGAAATATAAATGAAGACTATTTTCTACAAACTTTTATAATTTATTCTGTGTAACTTTTCAGATATAGTTTTATTTGCGTAATCTATAAAAACTATTTTTGTGAAAACTATCAGATTTTCTCTGTAATGTTTGCTCTCTGTCTGTTTATAGAGAGTGATTTCTGAGATCTGTGGTGGGGAGAGAGAGGGAGAGGAAATTATTATATAGTTAGCAGACGGTTTATCTACAAAAGATTACATTAAGAGTTATTTGTGCAGTGAAAGTCTTGGCCACAATGACAGTGTATGTTTCAGGTCAGGCGGAGACTGCTGATGTTTCAGCAGAAATAACTAATACGTGAAACACGCCAATGTGTGTGTTGGCAATAAATAAATACTATAATAAATAAGAACTTTTGAAACATTCATATCAACATGTCTCAGTCCACAAGAGGTAAAAGTGAAATGAAGATACTGTTGCAAGACAAGTTTTCACATTGGATATTGGGTGTAAATTTTGATCATCAAGAATAAAAATGCTCAAAAGTGTGAATTCTGTTCTATGCCACAATACATATTAATTTCTATTGCTCTAGCTTTCATACTCTTGACCTACATGACCGGGTACAGTTAAGAACAATGACGAATTATTTACTATTTGGCAATTGTGTGAGTCTGCTTCTCCTTTTGTTTTTAGAGAGAAAGTCATCAAACTTTCTTGTGATTTCCTCTTTCCATCCCCAAAATAAATCTTTCCTTGTTACCACATGCTGTGGTTGGAGTCATTTTATCTGAAATTTACACATCTGCCAGAGAAACCCAACAGTTGGTGATGACTCGTGTCTGTGCAATTTTGTACGCAAGTTCAAATTTAAGGTGGTGCTCCATTACTCAGATGAATTCATCACAGTTTTTGTCAGTTCTGATCTTCTACATAAGCTACATATGTATGTGTGTGTGTGTATAACATTAGAAGACTAATTCTAGCTATTACATAGTAATCTATTTCTGTTTCTTTATATATTCTTATATATATTTTTCTATATTTTTCTTGTAGTACTGGGCCTGCATAATCACTTTTGTCTTCCATTACAGCTATTACTACAGATAAGTCTTCAGTACTGCTGAAATTTGTTCATTTTATTTCATGCAATACATTGTACATTATACTGTTCTATGCACGCTGCTAAAATAACTGTCAACATACTCACCTTTACACGTAGCCAGTCTTCATCTGCAATGACATTTATTTCTGTGTACACTTGTTGAATACCTGGATGCTAATAAAGTCTATGTCTATGTCGAGCACCTGCTGAGTGATGCGAAACAAGTCATTACTCAGTAGCAACTTTACTAGTAGGAACTTTTTGTAATATCACGCCTGGTTCAATGTAACAGCAAACTCTTGGCCTCTTCCGGACAGACAAACATAGATATGTTGTTCTCACAAATGTGGTTTACGATAAATGTTATTTGCAGTCCTTAATAGTGTCAACAGTCCGTATCAGAGCCAATATTCACAGACACAACAGACAAATAAAGCGCGATGAGTCATGCTGGTTCCCTGTCTGAGATGGCTGCTGGAGTCCCTGTTGAGGTGATGATTCTGTGTTGATGTGAGATGTGGATAGCTCTGTCATTCTTGTATGATTGAAAATACAACAGTAACAAATGGGTATCCATCCTTGTCTTATCCTCATAATATTAACAACTGTGATGGTTAGTTGTTCTATGAAGTCAGTAGTGTATCATAGATTCATGTGTGTACTTGTACACTTGTTGCAGACAATGAAGGATTGAAAGATCAACACATTCTTTCATGGAAACATCCTCACAGACACACAGAAGGATCCTCGGGTCACTGAAAATGAACTAATGAACTTCTATGACCAGTGATGTCCATGGAAACTTTTCTTCTGTTTGCATTTGAGTTCTCTTGTAATGCTGCCAGGTGTCTTGTGTCATATTTGTTTGTAGCAATTCTTTCATGCACAGTACGCTTCTTCACCAGTAAAGGTTTGAGGATTATCTTTTGAAGATAAATAGTAAGTCGTCTCTGCATGACTTGAGCTGGTAGAGTTTCTCGTATCTGTATGTTGTCACTAGTGTTGGTTGATTGGTTTTAGTGTATATCGATGGGTATTTTATTATCACTACCCTGCGATGTCCCGTGGATATTATTTCTTGGCTTTTGTCATTCGCAAAGACTGTGTGGGACTGCAGGCAGTTTCCTCAGGGATGCATCATAAACTTGGGAAGGCCACTGCTTTTGCACTTGTGTTTCATGAAAGCATGCACATTTTAGGGACTTGCTACTTTTGCTTGGCTTAATACAAACTTGAAATTTAGTAATTGGCACCATTTTTGGATACAGATTCTTTAAAAGGCTTTTTAACCATTGGATTATAATATTATTTTAAGAGACAGGAGCAGGTTTCAGATGCATGCAGACAACTAGCTAACTTAAAACAGCTAATTCAGAAATGATCAAAGTGGCAGAATGGACCTGAGGCAGACAGATAACTACCTGAGACCAGCTGTTCCTCAAAGCTTCCACAACTGTATTTATACAGAACCTTAAGCTTTACCATTATTTCAACAACTGAGTTGTGTAAAACTGTACCAGTGCCGTCATTAAAGAAATCATCTAGTACCGCGTATTTAGTACCACGCTGTAAACATATTTGTCCAACATTCAGATTCAGAAAACTACATTGTTCCCAGGGTTCGATTTAAGGCACCAGTGACCAACATGACGTGCAACTAAAAGACGCTTTTAAGGAACAAGGATCAAGCAATAGGACAATGAAAACAAACAAAATACAAAGTATATACAAAAATGTGTGGTGAAGGAGTATCTGTGGGCTGCTAGTTGATAGAAGCTCTATGGAGAGCATTGCCAGAGCGCTGAGGCGATCTTGTGCCATAGAATTCCTAAGGAAAGTTTTTATCCTGTTTCACTAGCAAGGACCACACTTCCAACCTGAGGGACGGATTAACAATTTATTGATGAATGAATAAGGATGGATATGAATATGACGATGGAACAATTTGAGTGTGATGTGGGGAAGCTTCATGAGAGAATCCATGGGTGGGTATTTAAGCCAGAAGGGGCATGGTTGGGGTGTGGTCCCACTCCTGAAGCTTTGCTATTTAGCATCACTTGAAGTTGAGAAGCACCTCTCAGATTCTGACGCTGTCATTGGTGCAGCACTACTGCAACTCTGGAACTCCTCTTTCTGTAGATGAGGGCCTGGCCTTGTCCAGTGAGGGATAGGCTTCCACCGTGGTATCCAGTGCTGAATCTTTGAACGTTCTGTTGTGTTGTGGGAACAAGTCTCCTTGGAGTGGCACTGACCAGGTGCTTGGTGAAGGAAAACCACTGCTTGGCATGGCACATAATGGTGTTGCATACTTATGACATGATATGTAATTTAAGCAAAGGTAAGAATTAGGTTTTCACATTTATTTTAAACAATAGTCTATAATGTTTTTTTCCATAACAACTATTATTGTGTAATGAGCCAATATGGCTTACTCTGTATATTCCTATCATGACAATAAATATTTTAGGCAGTACAGTTATTTCAAAGGGGCAGTGTGTTGTTGTTCCTTTTATCCACTAGGTGACTAGATGTCCTACATTTCTTTGTGGGTGGCTCCTGTACATCCCTGTTTTTTTTTTTTTCTATAAACTGGATGACACTATATAAGCCTAATATCATTTCTAATAAATTCAATACGAGTTTATTGTATTTTATATCTTTATTCTATTTTTATTTTTTTTTAATCTTGTGTAGATTCTACACAAGATATAACTGCTGGAGACAAATTCATTGCATGTCCTTACATTCCATTGCTGTCACTGTATTTGATCAATTAAATTTAATCTAAACTTTACAGATAAATCATTGTTTTAATAAGATGAAAGATTGAGGGCTACATACAGTAGTTTGTGCAAAGAGAACACTGTAACACTGTGTACAGATGCATATAACCTACCTGATAAAAACAGAAATAGTCATCTTCCAGCATTCTCACATAGCCGCCAGCTTCTCTCTTTGTAGGCTGTTAAATTCTTCTCTGTTCCGGATGGTCTCCGGACACTTCACCAGATCGGCCTTGTTTTCGTACACTGTGTAAACGGTGTGACTGTTGAAGTTCCAATGTGTTGAAATCGATGACCTCATCTTGCATTACTTGGTAAAAAATGGAAATATCTGGTGACTGGTCTGTGGGATGTTGCTTGCTGCATTACTAGGTTTAGTTGGTGGGCATAACAGTGAACGTAGTAAGCATCTTGTCCCATTCTTCTTGAATAACTACTTTTAATTCTCTAAATTCTGTGGTTTGCGCTTTGAAAAAGACCTTTTGATAATCCACCACAGATTTTCAGTGAGGCTCATGTCTGGGGACTGAGGTGGCCACTCTAAGACCTGGATACTGAGCTCCTGCAGACAAGTTCTTCTGGCCCTGGATGTGTGGCAAGGAGCATTATCTTGTTGAAACATCCAGTTTTGACCTCAACGGAACAGAGCACGTATAGAAGGGAGAATGTGAGTTTGGAGAATGGCACAATATTTGTCAGAGTTCAATGTGTCATCACAGACAGAGAGATGACTAACACCAGCACCACTCATGCATCCCCAAACCATGATACTGCCTCCACCAGTTTTGACAGTAGGTACTGTACAGAGGTAGGTACTGTAGATAATGCTTCGCCTGGTCTTCTGTGTATCCACACATTAGTAGGAGGAAGATAGAGCTGGAAGCTGGACTCATCTAACCACAGAATCTTCTTCCAGTTCTTCTGTGCTTGGTCTTAATGACACCCGGCTAACCTCTGTCTCTCATTGATCAGGGGCTTCTTGACAGCCTTGTAGGACCTTAAGTCATGATCTAAAAGTCGACCATGTACAGTACGGTGGAACACTGGACACTAGTTTGATTTGACCACTGCTGTTGATCCAAGCCGTTGGTTCGTCTGGATTTCTGTAGAGGGGATCCAGCTGCTGAAGGACTGCGTCTGCACTTACTGGTGATCTGGTGGCAGCTGTATTCTTCCTGGTAGAGGAGCTGTATCTTCAGACATGTTTCCTGCATTAGGTTACTTGTTTTAGCCATTTTTGTCTCCGAAAGACTTTCAAATATCTATAGACACAAAGCACGGCAACAGAAAAATTTGTCTTTTAATAAAAAGCACAGCCTTCATTAGTTGATCACTGATTCCAAAATGATCCAATACTCGAAGTTTCTTATGTATTTTTATGGAACCAATTAATTAAAAAAATTATTTTTTTTAAGTTTGTCTGTTTTAGGATTTGTTTAGTATTTTGTCTGTGACTATACAAAATGAAAAAACTGCACTTGAAGACCTAAGAGTGATTCTTAATCCAATATTTCACATATGCATGGGGTGTCCGGAAACTATTTTCCACCACTGTGCACCTTATGCTGCACTCCCCCAGTGGCACCCCTCGGTGGCACTGATGCTCCGTCATAGGTTTTGTTCTTGTCCCTTGGGAAAGATGGTGCGCAACTTTTCCAATAAAGCACGAGTGATTGAGTCCAGTGGTGTTGGAGAGCTGAATAAACTCAACAAAAAAACAAAAAAAAAACATTCCTGGATGTCATGTTTTCCTTCGATGTATCTCAGTACCAGGACTAACTGGCAGTGTGTTGGAATGTCAGTAGTTTCATCGGCTTGGATGGCAACAAACTCTGCTGATTTTACTTCATCCAAGGTTTTTTTTCCCTCACAACTGCCAGCATACAGTCAAGTAGCTCATTTTGTACCATCTTTGAGGTGCCTCTAAAGACAGTTGCATTTTGAAGGTGATTGTTCAAATCCCAGTCAGTAGATACCATTAGGTTGACTAAGCCTCTGAAAATTCCATTGTACCGGAGCAATACGAGTTCAAAAGCACCACAAAACTTATAAAGTCAATAAGTTTTGATAAGATGTGACGTTTTTTTATCAACCTCTTCATTGTGCCGTATTACCGTAACGCGGTGTCTGTCATCCAGCTGCGTTGCTATTCTAATCTTTCCTAGCATAGCTAGCTTGACCCAGTTTTCCATATGAACTCTTGATTGTTCATGCTTCCTGGTTCGTTTGGAGAGGTGCTTTAGGTCAGTTTGTCCTGACTGTGGACAAACTGACCGTTGGATCGTGTTGACCGTTAAGTTTCACTTTTCATTTTTAAAAAGAATACAGGGAAAACAGAAACGTGCATTGGCTATTCCACAGCCTGTCAGCCATGACTTAAGCTCGAACCAAAAAACTCAGTTTGAAGACTTTATTTTTCTCCTTGGTCTGCTGGCTGATGATGGGGTTGGGCTTGTTGGGTCCCAGCACCTTGAAAGGGATTTTGTCCTCTATTGTCCTTCTTACAAACAGGTAGATTAGTAAGGATCTCACTGAATTTGGTGGAAGCTGTTGATCACTGGTTAAGTACTCCATCACTCCTCTGCTTGACTCACGGACAGTGCCAGCGCACTGCACAAGCTTTTTTTAGCCAAGACTTTTGTGGCATTTTCTGTTGTTAGGGTGATATTTTCTGCTCCCCAAGACAATTACAATTCTGCACCAACTGATTGGCCATATATTTATTAATTTGTCCTGGCAACTGTACATGATTGGCTATTTCACTGCACCACTGGGGAGCCCTGTTGAGCACCCCATGACGGAAACTATGCCACTCTGTAAAAATTCACTGGTGAATGAATGTCAGTTGGTGGAAATGTAGTTTATATCATAGGTCTTCAACAGGGGTCCCAAAATCTTTGATTGATTAGACATTTTTTAAATATATAATTTCTTTAAATACACATTAATCCAACTAAATTTACGAAAGGAATATGGGACAGCTTAATATTTAATGCATAATAATAATAATAATAATATAAATACCACAAAGCCAAGTTAAATATAGAACACATATAGTAGGTTGGGGGTCCCTCCTTAATCTCTCGGTCCTTGGCCTGAAAAACACTGAAGATCCCTATGAATCATATTGCATGTAGGCACACAAACTGGTGGGTAAAACCAACATTTATAACTGAATTTGTAAAATTCACTGTATCGATAGATAATTTGTTGTCACATTTTAGAAACTCCAAACAAAAAAAGGGTAACCCAAAAAGGGTTAATTTAAAGGATGCTCTCTTTCTTTTGTGCCATGAAGTCCAACCCTTGTGGCAGCAGTGGGCATACCAAATGACATGTCCTTTTTTTACTGGCCAGAATCACACAGTCATGGCAGTGATTCAGTGGAACAACTTTTCAAGAGGATATGCACAGTCAAAGTGAAAGTAGTGACAGAGACAGAATGAATCTCCACCAACTTCTGTTCTTTTGCTTCTTACCAGGTAAGGATTACTGTAATGTCTCTTTACAACTTGCACTTGCACAACTGCAGGTTGAATTGTGTTATTGTTCAGATGTCCACACATGGTCTGCTTGTTATTAAGAATATGATTTTTCATCAGCTATGTGCTATATTACTAGATCCTATGCGTTTCCTTACGCTTGATGTATGTATCTATGACAGAAGTTTGTTTATCCTGTTTCTCCTGCTCTTCTTTTCTCTCTATCTTCTCTTTTCTGTTTCTACCCGGCTGGCCTTCGGCAGATGGGTCCCTCCATATGAGCTGGGTTCTGCTCAAGGTTTCTTCCTGTTAAAGGGAGTTTTTCCTTGCCTCCGTCGCCCTCAGGCTGCTCTGGAGGGTGCATGCTGGTTTTTGTGAAGCGTCTTGAGACAATTTGTATTGTTATTGGTGCTATATAAATAAAACTGAATTGAATTGAGTTGAAATAAATATTAGTGAGTTGTTATACTGGAAACATAAAACTTTATACATTGATTTTGTCAATCTTGCATACAAAACAAGCTGCACGTTGTTATAGCAACATGTTTTTGCCATAACCTTGCAGAATCTTATCTCTATCTTAACTTTAGACTTTATTTGTCTCAGAAAGGAAGATGTGTTTCCACTTGACTGTATATATATTCAACACAACAGAAAACTGGACAGGACAAGAAAGTGCTCAGATCATTGACTTATGACATTACACATTGAAAACAGTGGACATGGATGGCAGATACAGGGGAGAAAAAAACAAAAACAAAACAGTCACCGGGATCTATTGTTTAGGGTGGCTATAGCAGTGGGTTTTAAGCTCTTTCCCAAGCGTGCCCATCTAAATTTAAAAGTCCTGTATCTCCGACTTGAGCTGTCAAATACTCAAACAACCAAATGTGGATGAATCTGAACCTAAGAAAAGTTTCCCTGTAAAGATGTTGTTAATCATGAAATTAAAACAAAAACACTTTTCATTTCTACCTGCTGTAATCATGTATATTTCAGCTGTGGCATTTTACCCTGGAAGTCTGTGGGAATGGACTCACTTTTTGAGCCATCCTCAAGTGGCCACTAGATGAGCTGCTGTAGCTGTTGTAACTCCCATGTTGGTGCTTTTATTTCTTTCGCTTACTTCCTCATATGACCAATTGATGGGTTTCAGATTAACCAGTGCATACCAGTGGACTCATGCAGAAACTTGCCCCATGCAGAGAGTAAATGCCAACCCTTGCCAAAATCCCTGTTCTTTCTGAATGGACAAAAGCTGTTGTCTGTCGTCTTCCACATTGCCAACTAATACTATATTAAATCAAAAAGCTGTCATCAATAACTGCAGATATTAATAATTAATGTTGGACTAGAACAAGAAACCAAAAGACAATGAGGATTTGTCAGGTTAAATAATAACTGGCCTTAAGTTTAATGAGGGTGTGTTTTAAATTAATAAAACAACGAGCTCTATGATAAGTAATGAAAGTAACGGAAAAAAGACTCTCTGCATAAAGTCTCACGTTACATAATCAGTTATCATAATATTGTGTTTTAAGTGGCTTAAAGTGAATGAAAGAGAGAGTGGTCATTTGAGGTGCCAACCCAGTGTTCTACATGTTGTTTAGTTCAATGTTTCTGCACTTTTTCTTGTAATGGAGCAACAGTGGTATTTTTTCTTCAGCTGTGATCAAAATATTCTCCCACCAATGATCTTTCATGTGTGTGTTTTTCTTTTTTAAATTATTATTATTTCAGGAGCAATGTGTTCGCGTCCCATCTTCACAAAAACTGAAGGCGAAAGTCTGTCTTTTGGCTGCTCGTTTAATGCCTCCAGAGGAAGCAGGTTCTTCACAAAGAAGGAGTTCAGTGAACAAAGAGTCCTCATCAAAACCAGTGACACCACAGACTCGAATGGCAGATACCACATCGGTTATAACACGGGCATCTTTTATGTGAGTATTTCACAGCTCAGCAAGTCTGACTCAGGACACTACTGCTGCGGTTTGGGAAACTCCTCCTCTCCAGAGTTATTGCGGGAGTTTGAGCTCAGAGTCACAGAAGGTGAGTTACTGTTCAGTCATTGTTTTCCTGCATACAGAAAAATATTTTGCTATTATATGACTAATGATAATAAATACAATATTTAGTGTTGGATATAATATTCTTATTTATGCATTATAAATGCAGGTCAAATTACTGATAAACATAGCAAATTAACAAAGCAAATTACTAGCTACAATTTTGAGGAGAAGCACCTTCTTGACATTTTTTTTTTTTTTCCACATTAGAAGCACAAAAAAACCTTCCCAAACATTTAAATATTAGTTATAATACAAATACAAATGCCTTTTTGGTTATTTGTGTCACTTTTGTGGTAGTTTTGATTCCCTTGGGAATTTTGCCATTGATGCTTGTCTGCCTTTGTGGTTGTTTGAGTTTCTTCCATTAATGACGTGTCGCAGATAACTCACTCCATAACCCTTTTCTTTTAAAGAAAAATCTATTAAAATCAAGATATGAGTGGAAACAAATTGACAAGTGAAGCAATGTCTTTCAAAACTACTGACTTTTCTTTGCACAACACAAGCTAAACACATGAACACATAAAGTAAACATATCAGTCAAGACAACACATCAGCCCCATTGAACACATGGCCTTTAGCCACTACCCTGTACAACACATGAGGGACAGAGTTTTCCTATGTGTGTGTTGCAGATATACTTTTCGCACTTGATGCATGTATGCTGTGTTTTCTGTCCATTGTTGCACGCAAAATTTCTCTGCCAGTTTCTGCATCCCACAGGGATTCTGCGGGTTTCCCTTTGGACCTGAAAACTCTAGCAGATAAGATAAGAAACCCCGAAATAGGCATGTAAATGGGTTTGGTCCATTTCCTTCCTCCTCCAAAAAACACGTCTTCCTTCTAAATGTGTGCAGTCAAGAATAATTTTCTGGATGGAATCTGGGATGAAAAGCTCAAAAGAAGACTTGCCATCCATGTTGGCCCTGGTTGCATCCTTATCACATTGGCAGTCTTGCGGGGTTCAGAATTTTTTGACATCCATATTTCCTCACATGCTGACTGTCTTGTTCTGGTCCTGTGGCCGGCTGCTGACGGCCTGGTCCCGTGGCTCATCTTCGTTTTGAAACTGGCTGATGCTCAATCTCATCATCTTCTTCAGAGTCACTGTCAGACTCTGAAGTTTCAGAAATGTCATCCTCAAATTCTGAAACCTCTTCTTCTGAATCCTCTCGCTCTACATCATCATCAAAAACGTTTCTCTCTTCCAAAATCAATTCCAGAGCCCTTGTGAACCTTGTGGCCATCTTGATCGGTTGTGATAAGAAACCACACTATAAATACAAAGCTATATTTATAGTGTCCCGCCTCCAATTTGTAGCAGATAGAGTGTGAGATAATAAAGATTCCCACAACAGAGGGTAAAATATGCGGGAAAACAAGAGCAGATGCTTGAATTTTGCAAAAATGTTGCAACCTTGTGTGGGAACCGCAGGTGCAGAAACACAAAACTCACATCTACAGTCACTTTTTCGCTCTCTCACACACACACACGCACACACAGACACAAACAGCAGGCCCAGACAGGAGGAGGACAGAGTGTAGGTTCACAGAACATCAATTTCCACACACCTATTAGCCCGGACATCTTATATGTAATAGAAATGTGCAGGGGCGGTGCACGGTGTGTGTTCATTAAAAATGTATTCTGATATATGTTCTTCACAGAAAATGAGCCAAGGCCAGTGAGTTTGAGTTTGAAAAATTAATTAATTGTATCATTTTTCTTCTAATAAAAAATGAAAACGGGTACCACAGACCCGAACACCATATTTTGATTTTGTCCCACTTAAATGTTTTGAATGAGACATGTGTGAAATACTGAGTCACAGTTACAGACTTGCCAAAACGAAAACACTTTGTCCTGCCAGTACTTGTGGTGTTGGTCTTGTGATGTAATGCACTACACTGTTGCCAGTAACTATTGGAGCAGCTCAAATGAAAGGGAGTAGTCATGTTCAGAAAGAATGTGTTTCTCAGCTGAACTGGGGCATGGGTGGAATAGAATTTTTTATTTCCCTGTCTTAAAAGTGTGTAAGAGTAAAAGTTTACATAAAAATATAATGAGATTTTTTTTTGTTGTGTGTTTGTTATGAAATAGTTTAAATATTGGAACATTGTGCAGTTTGTACAGTGATAAATGATAAATAACAGTAGTATGATTTTTAAAAACACTGGACCTCATACAGTACAGGAATAAGGCATACACAGATCTGACGTAAAATTGTCTGCACACACAAAGAACTCAATTTAAAAGGGGAATTGTACTTTATTAAACATTATATGCATATGCATATATGCATATATCAGGCAGCAGACTGGGTACTATTCATGTGCTTTATCAATATGCTTGACTTGAAATCAAATGAGGCAATTCTTCAGCAGGAAGCTAAGTGCATACCTGAAATTCATACATAATGCCCAGTATTCTTGAAATACATTTCAATTTAAATTTTCTTGTTTTTGGAAAGTAATTTTCATGTATAGTTTTCAAATCTCATCTGTGATAGTATATAGAAGCATGCTGAGTAAATAGACCAAAGTAAGAGTAAATCTGCAACTGCAGATCCTGCAGTGCGTTTGCATTGATGAAGCACTTATCTCTACATTTATGTATTTTTTACAGCAATGTGTGAGGTAAACTCTACTCACATCGACCCAGGAGTCACTGTTTGTGGTGAAACTGAAGGGGGAAGCATAAGAATTACTTGCTCTTTACCTTCAGCTGAACTCTTCAGCTTGTTCTTATGTAAGGACGGATGTAAAAAACAAGACGTTCTCGTTGAAACCAGTGGAGCTCAAGCTCAGAGAGACAGATACAGGATCAAATATGTGAAGAATGGAGTGTTTCATGTGACGATCGCCAACCTGACCAAGGCAGACTCAGCACTGTACAGCTGTGGCGTCAACTTGCTTTCTGCACCAAACCCCTGCCAATCAGTTCACATCAAAGTTACAGATGGTGAGTTTCTATTAATTGAAAATCAGAACCATTTCTTTGTGTTAATCATCAAATCAGATCAGTTGCTTTTCCTACCACCCGTCCACAGATCTTTTGCTTGGGCAATGTTATCATCATTTGTTTTTTGTTTTTTTTTACAGCTCCAGCGACATCACAACCAGACTTAACTTCTCAGCCTTGTACACCTGCCTCATTTTTCCCAGCGATCACCACGCTGCCTCCACATACAGGTTCACATACTACTATTTCATACTGAAATATCTTCACAACTATCAACAGCTTTACATTCAAATTTAAACAACCATCCATGTTCCCCAGAGGATGAATCCTGTTGTCACCCGCAAGTCAGCTGTGTGACTGAGTGAATTCACGTGTCTTCCACGAAACTTTGTACAAACGCTTACGGTTCCTAAAGAATGAGTCTACAATGAAGGTTTTAATTACTTTTGTGGAAACGAAATGCAGAAAAGAGACTTGAGAGTTGATGACATGAAGGAGGCAGAAGGAGGAAGTTGTTGAGGACTGCATTGCCATCATATAGAGATACATTTGTTTAGAGACGTTGGAGCTACAGCATATTTACATTATAGCCTAGCTCCTACACAGGAGCATAACTCTAGCTTGGATTGGAGAATAAAAATAGACTTAGACAGACTTTAATGATCCACGAGGGAAATTACATTGTCACCGTAGCTTTGTTGCATATGAAGTTAAACACAAGAAAGATAAAATAAAATGAGATTAGATTAAAGTAAAAATAAAAATAAAAAGTGTAATCAAAACATTTACATCTGACTATTTTTTTATATTATTATTATTATTTTAGGGCATAGTCAGGTAATGGTTGAAATTTAAAACTGAACATTTGATGTGCAGTGCGTGAGCTGTCTGAGAATTATCTCCAAATAATTCAGATTTGATGTTTTTGTTGTGTTTTTCTTGTTCACAGGTGCAGTCATTGGCTTACCTTCTATCCCTGACAAGGAGCAACAAACAGAGGAATCCACATCTAATGGTAGAACACCTGTGCGCTTTTGCATTATTTCTTTGATGGACCTAAAGCCAGGCCAGAGTTGTACAATTTCACAAAAAAATACGCTTTGTCTCTGTCTTGATCAGTCAGTCTGGTACACTGAATATTTACACAAGTAGCATGTACAACCTGGGATAGAGAATTTGCTCTTGTTTTTATACTATTTTATACTATACTAGTAGAGAAATACTGAGCCGCAATATTGCAGAAAGTTTTGAGCGGTTTAGCAACATGTCTACTTTTCTCTTGGATGGATCCAGAAGAACAACTAAGATGTCAGTAAACTAAAGAAATTCAAAAGATCTATCTGGTGGGGTTGCAACAAACAATTATTTTTTCACTGAATTAATCAGTCAAAAATATATTTTTAATTAGTCCATCAATAATTCTAAATAGTGCATTAATCTTTTGGTTAATTTGGCACTAAACAATATCCAAAACAGGAAACCTATGAATGAGCAAACCAGTTAAATATCTCAGTACAGTTTAACATCATATAACACAGTATTTGACATGTCTGTGTCTGTCATGCAGGTTACATTATTTCACTGGCCTTGTCTCTGACTGCGCTTGCTGTGCTGATGGTTTTATTTCTAGTTTACATCTACAAAAACAGGATAACCAGAAACAGTGAGTTTTCTTTCGTGTGTGTCTCTTAATTATTCAGTATCAAATAGAAAAGCCAATGAAAAAACACTTGATTTATACTGTTCTTTCTCTTCTACAGGTTCAAACACTGCAGAACCCGTCGCAAGCGAATATATAGAGGTGATCTTCTTTAACACATTGTCTCTCTGCTTATTCTTTACATCACTGCATGCTAATGTAAATGTGACTTTTTTCTTCCAGTGTTCCACACATTGAATCGTTGTCTCTGGTTCCATCTCCCAACTCACATCACATGGCAACTCTCTGCATGCAGTATTTCCAACAAATGAGTCTGTGCAAAGTTCATTGAAACAGGGCCTGAGTGGAACGGGTGTATAGTACTTTCAGATGTAAATATCACTGCCACAAAGTGGCGGACCAGGTTTATGTGTGTCACAAACAAAACAAAAAAATAGCAAATGTTTTCAAAATGTTAAAATATGACTAGTGTATTGATCGAGCTAGCTCGTCCTGCTAAAACCATCAACGATGCTGGGTTCACTTGATGTTTAATTGTAGGAACCAAAGTTATGGATGGTTCTTCCTTGAGTGAAAGAAGATGAATGCATTGGTTGCAGCACTGTCTTGTCTTGTAGTCAAATTATGTTCAGTTCTTAATTTCACACATTCACATTAACGTATTACTTGACGACTTCACACTCCACTGAAGTGTGGAGTGTAAATAATAGGGTAGTATGGTTGTAGTAAATGGTTTAAGAATGTTTTTTCTAATAAAGGTCTGTGACCAAAGCTTTGCATCCTAAATAAACCTGAAGCAGTTTTCATTTTTTGTGAGAAAGATAAAAATGTGCAAGCCTCCAGCCAGCAGGGGCCACTGCAGGCCATGCATTTTCATCAGTGTTGCTCAACAGTCAACTATTTCTGTTGCTCACAAACACCAAATCACAGAGATGCAAAACGACACAAGCTGCAGTTGGAGTAAATTCTAAATGTTATCTGCCTTTATTTATGATTTCTCTTGCTGTTTATAAAATGCAGAATCCCGATAATAAGATGAATGCCCCGTTACTTTCAGATGTACAGATTAAAAAGATTCCTCTAAATTTAATTTGAAGTTATAATGGAGTATTGACATGTGGTACTGAAGTAAGTAAAACAATGGTGCAAAAATAGCTTGTTGCAAGTAAAAGTACCCAATATTTTTAGCATTAAGAAGCACTAATTCATATTTTAAACTAAAAAAGGATCAAGCAAGTAAAACAAAAGAAGTTCTCTTCGAAATTCAATTTAGACGCTACTGAAAAAGATCAATATACTGATACAGAACAGATGCTACAGGATTCTTAATGCAGATCATACTATCAAGGACGCATGGATACCAGAGCACTCAGTCCGCAGTACTGGTCAAATGTAGGGAAACACACCAAATCTTCTAACACAAGTTTATTAAAGACCAAGTAAAGAGCAGAAGCCTTTAATGTCTCGTGTTGTCCTTCAGTTTAATAATATTTTTGTCTGCTTTCTTCACTTTCACATTTTTCACCACTAAAAATGTCTTTGTTCACTACATCATTTTAGATCAGAATTATATCCAATAACACCTTAATACTACATACATGCATGTCATTATGCTGCTTTAACGTGTCTTTGTACACAAAAGACCAGCCACATTGTGAATCATCCTGCAGAAACAAAATGTACAAAATTTATAAAAGATTTAAGCAACAGTCGTACATTTAATACAGACGATTTAACACAGGATACTTTACACACACAAATATATAAAATTAAATTAATTAAAAAATTACTCTCATTCTGGGAAGTGATTTACAAATAATGATTAAAAAGGAAACAAAAAGCACTATTTGTCACAAATGAACTTCACAGATGAATGAGTAAAAAAAACTGGGCTGCTTCTCCTTCAGTTCATAATATTGAATATGTTATTTTTCACCATATACTGATAATACTTTACCCTCTGTAGCAGCATCACTTCCATAATCCCTGTACATTTACTGTCTTCTAAGCATAAAGAATCAATTGTCACTAGAGGAGGCAGTAATGGGCAGGCTGGAGCTTTACCTTCGTCAGTGTGTCTTCAATTGATTAGATAATTAACCTCAGGTATTCAGACAACTCAAATCTGAAACACTGGACCCTCAGCACTCCATTTTCTTGCCTCGAACAGTTAGTGTCCCCAACTGATCTCAGAAATTTTTTCCATTCTTATTTTTCAGTGTCTCATCATTCCTCCTGCCTCTCCACATGTGTGGATAAAATCCAAGTCCTGAAGTAAACGCACATTTGAATTAACAAGGAACTCCTGCATTTGCAAAAGTACGTCTCTCCACTTGACTGGGGGAGGCTCAGAGCAGAGTGGCTGCATCACCGTGTCAAAAGGGGCCAGTCGAGGTGGTTGGTGGATCTGGTGAGGATCCCTCCTGGGATCGTTTACGAGGCACGGCCACCTGGGAGGAGGCCCCGCACTAGAGCCAGAACTTACCGTGGGGATAACATATCTCATCTTTACTGGGTCTTAAATGAGGTTGAGAAAGTGGTTCCATTCAAGTGTTTGGTGCTGGGAGACAGGATGCTGATCAGGATGTTGTTGTTTCCCAGAGTCAGGATTTGTTTTCTACCCTGAATAATTATAAAACAACTCACGACTTTTCACGGTCAGTCCTGATTGTTCAGTTTCAGCTCAATCTTTTCAGCCTTCTCTGCACTTTCTTTCTCTGACTGAGCTCTTCTTTTGTACGTTTCTTCTTCTCTATTTTAGCATGACACAATTATAAAAGTCATGCCAGGCAGCAGTTTTAAATGGATTCCAAACCAAAATGTTGCAGTCTCTTGTCTTCTTAAATTTTTATCTAAATCTTATATCTTGTAGTTCCAAGTTCATATTATCCATTTTAATTTCTCCATACTTTTTTTATTTTATTTCCCCTCTTCCTTGTCTCCAGCTTTCCTCCCCCTCTTCCTGCTCAGATCACACAGTGGTGACAGACAGGAGAGGGTTGTATATTTTCTTTCCATCTGGCGACCTCGAGCCATGAGCCAGCAGCTCTTGGATGGTGATCCAGTTGTCGAGGATACGTCGGTTCCTCTTCTTCATAATTTTCTTCTGGCTCAGCAGCAAGATATTGTTGTTGGGGAAGTTCTGTTGGGTGTAGACCTGGGTGCTCTGGGATGAACGAGGGTCTTCAGGGCACGCTGTGGATGATGATAGGTCCCTGACAACAAAACAAAGTGTGTAAGAAGAGCAGCCGTCCAATTTATTTCAGACTTTAAGTTAGTTTTCTATACGGTTCTTATAGATACAGGTCTTTTGTTAATATTGTCATGTTAATTTGTTGTGCACAACTAACATCTGGTCAAAGCTGATGGAAGGTGGTTTAAACCTTAAAATAAAAGTTTAATAAATAAAATAATATGTTCTCATAACCATGTAAACACTGGAGCTGATAATTTCTCTCTGTTGAAGAAATAAACTCTTCCCATGCATGTTTGTCCCACATGGGTGACTTAATGTAACTCAAGTTGAACTCTATTTCCTGTAACTTGGTACAGGGAAGTGATATGAAACACAGTCATCGCCCTTTCCAAAGTTCAAAGTTGTGTAATTAAGTTCCAGTTAACAGCTTGACTCTAACGGAAACTGACTCAATTATTGTAATTGGCAAGTAAAGCAGGGATCAGCCATGTTTGTTTAAGTTATTAAAGCTTTCATACAACATGTCATGCATGTTCACTTTGTTCACTTCTCAATTTTCAAACCACCAAAAAAAAAAAGAAAAAAGAAAGGAAAAAAATATGTCTCAGTATTTGTGAGATTCCAATACATTTTGTGGAAACAGCTGTTAAGCTAACAGCTAACAGCTGATTATTGGGTTGGATTAACAAAGAGTTTGTTATCGTGTATGGATTTCCACACTAACTCCACATTTTTTTTATCTGTAGCAATCCAAATAGCTATCATTTAAAGCAATAAATATGTTTACAACAACCTGATGTACATCAAGATAACCTGAAGATCTATTTAAAATATATACTGACTCAACAGCTTTTAGGACAACTTACTATAGTTCTTCTTTAGCTCATGTTTTATGCATGCTGCGAATAAATTAGGGACTATTTTGTTACTTTCAGTCATTTTCCTTTGCCTACCTGTCTCCTTTGAGATAGTCCAAACGACTCTGCATCATGAACTCTCTTCTTCTTCGGTACTCTCTGGCTCTCAGGAGCTGCTGTTTCCTCTCCTCTTTGCTCCAGTATCGGCCCTGTTTGGAGGACAGTTATTTCTGGCTTCAAGAAGAAGTATGTCATAACCTCAGTGCAGAAATAAGAGATGTGATACAAATCAGTAGCAAGATAGATAGGTGACTTTGTGCGCTTCTGATGTTACTTCCTCATGCATTATTTGATTGGCTTTGTCCAAATGTGGAATCAGTTCAGTCAAATGATATAATAACTACAGGAGCCATCTTGAAACCTTTCTTAGGATTTTTGATTGTTTCCTTCTCAAAAGGAAAATATAAGGAGGAAATGATGAACTGAACATAAAAAATCCTTCTGGTCTCACCACATCAGAGTGTGATGAGAGAACATGTATGATCAATTCACTTACACCCTGTAAATATGAATTCATGCAGATTTCTGTGTTGATTGTGCAGCCTGTACCTGCTTCATTTCACTGGCAGCATCATCATCAGTCGTCATGCCACTGCGTTCCTCTCGAATCTTCATGGCTCTGGCCTTCAGCAGACGATCCCTGACTGGCCGCTTGGCCACATAACGAGTGCCGTCACTGCGGATCTTTACCTGGACACAGAGCACACGCATCAAAGCAGGCAGTTAAAGGCCGACCAATAATATATTCAAGCCTTGTGGGGTTTATTAAGCTTCTTGGTGTCTTTGTTGTTAAGCTTCCCCTCAACCTCAGACTCCTAGTTCCCTTCTGTTCTCAGGGTTTCACACTGGGTTAAGAAAAGTCTTTGGTTTAATAGTTCCATGATGATTGTTGATTGAGGCTGTGCTACCTTTAAAAACTGTGCTGTGAGTTATATAAAGCTATTAGCTATATCCCTGTATACCTCATACTAGAGTTTAAAATGATGAACTAGATTTCTGATATCAACATACAGTGTGTTTGAAACATGAAGCAGGACTACATGTAAAATATAGAAGAAAAAAATACTGCAATTGAATTCCTAGTTAATATTAATTTCTCACACAGTCTTACTGTTTTTTGTTGTTTTTTTTACAAATCCTATAGCGTATTATCAATATACCATTGATTCAATACATTTTAGTATACTATAAAACTAAAGCTGAAGAATTGTGCTTGAGACCGCTGATTAACTCTGTATTGTCAAGTCTAAAAAGCTGTAAAACTGAATTTCTACATTTTAACACCATAGGAAAAGAGGAAACATAGTATTTTATGTGTTGTAGTGAGCAAACCTGTTAACCAGCCAGTGCTTTAAAAGTAATCATGTGAAGCGCTGCCACACCGTTTACCTTCCATTCCATGCGTTGCGGTGAGGCAGTTGGTGAGGAGTGAGTTAGTCCAAGCGGTAAGGCCAGTCCTAACCGTGATGGACCTACACGGTGGTCCTCGAGTCCACAGGGGGCGCTGTTCACACTCCTGGGGCTGGCTGGGCCGCTGCTGCCTGTCCCCATCCCTCTCTCTTCACCCTCCGCTCTAGCTCTGTCCCTTACTCGGTCCAGAGGGTCCACCAGACCTTCAGAGGGCAGCGTCATGCAGCTTTGATAGCGTTCTAATGGTTTATGGTGACTGTGGTGTCTTCTGGTGAAATAAGGACTGGACTCTGCACTTCCACCTTCAGGCCTGTTGGTGACTCCAACTGCAGTGACAGTTGCATCATTAAAGGTTAAAACTGGACCTACTTCCATACAGTGGTTTTCTGTGTGCTACCTAGTGCAACAGAACAATTTGTAAACAGAAAAACACCATAATTAGTTAGAGAATCACGCACTGTACCTGATCTGGATCCCCGACCTCCATCAGCTACCCCCCTTCTAGATGACCCCGCCTCTCTGGTGAGTGATCTGAAGATGGCAATACGCACATATCCAGTATTATTCAAATGAAATATAAATGCAGTTAAATCAATAATAACTACACTGATCAGGCATAGCATTATGACCACCTTCATAACATTCCAAAAGTTTTCCAGAAGAACACTGAATTGTCAGAATATGGTCAATGTGATTTACTTCTGTCAGTGGTCATAATGTTATGCCTGATCAGTGTATGTGTCAATAACAGACCTGAACTTGGAAGGCGTAGAGGGGGTGGAGCTTGAGCCATTTGCCAAGTTGCCATTGGCTGCTTCATACTTCCTGTAGGTGCCCGGAGAGAAAGAGGAGCAGAGGTGTGAGTGACGTCTCTCTCTGTCTGTGTCCCGCCTGTGACGCCTCTGTGTGAGGGGAGAGTTCAGAGTGGGGAGGCGACCGATGTGGAGGAGAGGAGGAGGAGACATCAGTCGTCTCCCTCCTTCATCTTCATCTTCCTGCAGAGGTGGAATCTGCTCTGTGCTGACCAATGGCGTGCTGTGGCAGCTCTCCCCTCCAGTGTTGTAGGCGCTAGTGCTGTCTTTGTCGTCCGATCGTTCTCGCTCTGGGAGTTCATTGATGGCCGACAACTCGTGGCGATGAGGATCATCGTTGTCATCATTATCATTATCCATATCTACAAGGAAAATACAAATAGTTTTAATTATTTTCTGTAGTGTACACACTCACAAGTCTGACTGTCTGTGTATTCGATCACTTCATATCACCTGTTTGATTCAAGTATTTCTGAGTTTGGATCACAGTTGAATTATCAGGAATCAAGTAACTCATGATCCTGACCTGGTAATGCAGGCCCTTCTTCAAAACTGGGTCTTTGACACTGGTTTTTGTCCTCTCAGTTTGGTGTCAGAGACTATTTTACCAAAGATAACAACTCGATTCATTCAGATATTGGCATCTGTGAATGAAATGTCTTTGAGAATGTAGGAAACCATTTGAAATATTAAATCTCTATCTTCTTTCACGTGTTGACTCCTTAAACTTTTACAAATCCTTGCTGCATGTTCTAAAGCATCCAAAACAAAAGTGTTTGTTGCCATCTAATGGCTGATCTTGGAACAGACATTAAACAATAAAAACAACTGTGCAATATACTTAAATTTTAATGTCTAATTTAATTTCAACCATATATATATATATATATTTTTTTTTATTGTAAGCAGTTCTCCATATACTGGATACATTGTTATTCACACATATTTACAGAAAAATATATCATTGCTTCAGGCTTTTTTCTTCTTCTTTTGCAGATATTACAGTGCCATGGCGTCAAAACAGGATCTCACTGATCTTCAGTCTGATGTTTTTTCCACTGTATATGTATTGTTCTGCTTCTCCAAACCTGTTTATTTCAATCTGCCATCACCAACATTAACCAACGCCTCCTGTGCTGTGCTGTGCTGTGTTGAAGGAGGAGTTTTCTTTCCTATTCTGTCAGTTTAACCTGCCATCCACTTTAGATCTCTAAACATATCTCCAAACCTCAACCTTAAATGTTTAGATTAATAATCTGTAGGGGAAAAAATGTTCACTTTATTGTTAAGATGAGAAGGTCGAGGACACTACAGCTGTTTAGCTGGAAAAATAACTATATTAGTTCTATCGACACAGCTAACGTCCATTAAAACAATTCACACAAGATCTTATTTGTTTCTTCTGTACCAAACAAAGTAAAATAATAGACTGAGGTAGTTTTAGGTTTATGTGACTATTTCTTAGACCAGAGTTGTGAATGTCTCTCTTCATCTTTGCATAACTGTTGGTTTTTAATTGACATGGATACTAAACTAATAAATCAAGATGTCAGATTTTGGTATTTGTGTCACACATTCTCATGTCAGTTGTTGTCATGGTTACCTGGTCCAACTGCCACTGTCTCCTCCTCCATCATCCAGGCTTTCAGACATCTCTCTCGGAGCTGCTGCATCTTTTGTGCTCGGAGAATATTGCGGCACTTAAACTCCAGGTGGCGTAGCTCCTCCTCAATCAGCGCCATCTCATGCTCACTTAATGTCTCATTGCAGTTCACATCCACCACCACTGAAGAAGAGTCCTCCGTCTCTGCCTCTTTTGTCTCCCCCTGGTCTCCACCTTCTGCCACAACGCCCTCTTGTTCATTTTTCACTAATTCTCTCCGATGTTTTTCGGTATGTTTCTCATACTGGCATTTGATCTCCAGTAGCTCTTGGTAACGCTGGCACTCCTCCTCTGTCAGGCCTGGCATCATCATCATCATCGTCAGGGGGGGCTGGTGGAGATGGTGGTGGTAGTGCTGCGGGTCAGAGGTTAGAAATTAGCAGAATTTAGCAAATAACTACTTTCTTACTTTCCAGGGACATCTGATTGTACTGGACATGCTTTCCGAGATAACTCGTCAAGAACATCTGACTGATATTATTGAGAAGATAACTGATCATAGTGAGTAATGTCATCTAAACAGTGGGTTCTATCAGCTGTTCAATGGTTGAACTGGAAAATGTTTCGCAGTGTTCTGCTCTTCATTATGTATGTGCTGCACCTCAAATATAATAAGCATGATCCCCTGGATCAGATGATTGCAATGAGTTTGTTTTTCATGGTGACTTGAACAGGTCACTTTAGTTATAGATGGATATATTCTACAATTATCAACCTTTAGCTGATCCCGCTGTACTAATTAGTAAGTGGATTAACATGATGAAGATTACTTACTACACGTGGGTAGGGTAGCTTTCTGGCATCAGCCTTTTCTTGTGTCAGTAACAGAAATAAGAACTAAACTCTAAATCCATTAACACAGTTAGATGCTCGGTTAAATTTGCCAAAACACTGATTACATTAAATGTTGGAAAGTAACAATTCCCTACCAGCACTAAATACAGTGGAAGCACTGGTCACATATCCTGTTGCTATGAGACAACTGAAATGCACCACTCTAGATAATTGCTGAAAGGATTTGAATGTGCTGAAATACATGAGCACATACTGTGCGTCTCACTGAAAGTCAATTTGAGTAATTAGGCTTGAAATCAAAGTATAGGTTTAGCTGTAGCGTGCATTTTTTCATATTGTCAGTGACTGTGGGAAAGTGCCAGTGTATTAGTCTTTTGTTCAGAGAGGTTTCTCCTGAAATCTTTAAATTTATGTCAAAATAATATGTTAGTGAGGCCTAACACAGTTGTTTCCTGTGGAAAAAGAATCATGAGGACAATGATGTCTATTTTCAGCAGTAGATTATCAGACATTCATGTCGGACAAAGCAACATTGGATGTGGGACCTGGTGAATAAAATACATATCCCCCAGTATATTCATTTATTTATTTTTATTTTTCATTTCATTGGATCTATTTATTAGTTTTAGTTGAATTGGAGCTTTGTTTTGGGCTTTTATAGCTGACAAATGACAAACAAAACATCACCTGGTGACTTCATCTTAAAATACCTTGTGATAATGGTGATGGGGGCTGTATGCTGCTCCTACTGTACCTCCACCAGTCCAGTCCAGGGATTCTGAGCTGAGCTGGAGCTGCAGGTCCCTGAGGTGGAGGAAGGGAGGAGTGGTGTCTCCTCTGCCATGTCCGGGGCTGGGGCTTGGTCTTGGACTGGGACCAAGGCCGGGGCTTGGTCTGGGACTGGGCCTGGGTACAGAAATCAAATTTGTACATATTATTACCCATCTACTAATGTGAAATCATAGTTTTCAAGATGTTTCACTGATTTCATGATCTACCTGGGGCTGGGTCCTGGTCTGAACTTCCTGGTACTGCCTGGTGTGTTTGTGGTGTTGGTGTTGCAGGCGCTGGTCTGATCACCCAGTAGGTCATGTTCAGATGACTCCTCATAGCGGGTGCTGTCGTCAGTCCGGCCTACTCCGCTGTCCAGCTCCTGGCTGTTTGACAGCAGAGGAGCCAAGTTCAACAGAGGAGGGAGCGGCACAGGTGGTTCTTTGTCCTCCTTTTCTAATTTCTCTCCTTCCTCTCCCTCTTCATCTTCTTCCTCTTCTACATCCACCTCACCCATTGCAACCTCTCTACCTCCAGATGTAGAGGACAGGCCTCCTCCTTCTCCTCCTCCTCCGCGGCGCAGGTGGTAGTAACCAGAGAATTGAGAGGAGTTGATAGAGCAGGAGGAGGCACGGCAGTTTGTAGATAAGTCTCCTCCTTCCAGAGTCAGCTCCATGACCTCCTCTGGATCAACAGGGTTGTCATTCTGGAAGGAAAGTCAGAAAATAACTGTATCATGTAAACAGCAATGTTACACAGGTATAAAACTATTCTGGCAAAAATGTGTATAGTGGTCAGCGATTTATTGGATTTTAAGCACAATTTAAAAAAAAAAAAATCCTTATCTGTGCAAATGAGATTGTCATTGAGATTATCTATTTTGACAGTCCAGAGTGGGCTGCACCACTACTCCACTAATAATGCCTTGTGTAACTATCAGATCAGCCTGGTCAGATCAGATTGTTCATCATATAGGAACATATGAGCTCCTAATACCATGTAAATACTGAACCAATTGTTTCCCAAAGTTTTGAAAAAAAAAGGTCATTCTTTCTGTGCATGTTAGCTCCACATGAGGTAAATCAGTTGATGTATTTCCAGGAGCAAACATGGTACATCCATACACTTCTTCCCCTGTTAGCTGCAACTGATGTTGAAATGTTCAAATGTTGCTTTCAACATCTACACTCTGACTGATATTTTGCATGTATCTTATCAGATCATTCTAATCCATCCAGTTCATTCTGAATACCGTGGAGGCATATGACCCCTCAATATTACATCAAACTCTGAATGGACATAAAAAAGCAAACAAAGGTATTTTTTTACATTTTAACATTTCAAAGTCCCACAGAGACTTTGGGGTTTTGTATTAACTCGCTGAAAGATTCTTAAAACACAAGTGAAAGGGTGAAAAGAGCTGAATCAGAAGATGCGGAACAGAAATGAGCTGAGGGTCTAACAGGAGGCTTCATGGAGTCACGCATCAGTGAGCGCAGAGATTTAAAAGTTATATTTTTCCAATATTGTCAATTCAGCAACGGCAGAAGAATGCTGCCAGCTCTACTCTCTATCTTAATGGAATTATTTTGTTGTTGCCAAAGGAAATATGTCCTTTGCTGGATTCATATTCCTTTAATATGATTTAGTTACAAATGCAGAGTTTCTTAGTTTCTTTCAGAAATAGGCCGCTTGACTTAATGTCAGCATGGTATTGTGTGTAGTGTTTATTTATCAGAATTCAGACCTAAAAATTAAAATGAGGTACATTTTAGAAAATAAGCCTGGTGATATTTTATATTATTCTCAATGTCAAAATAAAACGGTTTAGTTGTCCAGAAAACTATTAAAATGCATCAAATTATCATGCTACCCCAAAGCCTTACCAAAGAACCAAATGGGGATTACTCTGCTTAAAATAATCCTGACCAGCCTGTTTCTTCAATGAAAAATAATATGATTTCTAATTTGTGTCGGGGATGTGTGCAGACCAACATCAGTGCATCGTCTTGTCTGTGATAGATGTGTGCATGTGTGTGTGTAACCTTGACTGAAAGAACTAGGTCACACAGGAGAAATATCTACTCTTCCATTTTCCTGTCCTCATCCATCATCCCTTCATCATTTCATCCATATCTAACACCATCACCCCTCTCTCTCTGTCTTTTTTGCGGTATTCTTTACAATATTGTGCATGTGGTCTGTCTCTAATGCTGCACCATGTGCTCAAAGTAACTACTAAAAAGTATTTTGAATGAAATAACATTTATTGATGATATTAATGATCTTTCAAGTATATTTCTCTGGATGCACTTGTGAAGCGAGGAGCTGTCATTTCTGCGCCCCCAAGGAAAATATAGAGCAGTTTTTGGTTTCTTCTCTGTAGTTAAAGTGGAAGCTTTGAGAAACATTATCAGTCCCCTCTTTTTTTTTTGTTTTGTTTTGTTTTGTTTTGTTTTGTTTGTTTGGCATTAATACACAGTAAGCAGAAACTGGTGTGATTAATCATTTATTTGTAGCTTGTGGCCTGGATAACCATTAGAAAGCAGATTTCTGGTCAGATAACAGTACAGAGTCTGAGGCTGGTCTCCCTCAGAGCTCTGTGACTGATTTCATGCAGGTTTATTCACTGACCCTCAAGGGTTCACCCGTTTCTCAGAAGCTGCTGATACAGAAGGATTCATTGTTCCCATTTGCCATCTTTTATTGAAGCTCACTCTTTATTGCCACCGTTTCCTAATTTGTTATTTGCTTGTTGAAAAATCATCCATCATCTCCTGCTCTCACATTACAGGACGATCTGACTGTCTGGAGTGTCAGAGTTTGCTAAACAGTGATGGACTGACAGTCAGCTCATTTGTTTGGTTGATGTGTGTTTGTGTATGTGCACAGAGTGTGTGTATTCATCTGCGATTACGTATGCTTGTGTGTGTGTGTTTAAAGTGACGTGTATGGATGTGCCGTACTGCAGTTCTTCCTCTGTCAGCAGATGTGGACACACACTCTGGGACTTGCTGTCATACTAGACATTTATCATGCGTGTGTGTGTGTGTGTGTGTGTGTGTGTGTGTGTGTGTGTGTGCGTGTGTGTTTGCATTTCTATAATAACACACAGAGAAAACGTAACACATCCACCATTATCATGTATTTTATGTTATGTTCTATGTTAGTGAATGAAACTATGCTGGTTAGAGATCCAGAACACTGATTTTAATTCATTCAATTCATAGTCATGTGCTGTATTTATTTATATATACGTTTTTTTTCTCTTCATACTCAGTGCCGATGGTGCTACATGTTCTAATGGAAGGGACTGTTTATGACACTGAGTGAATTCTTATAGTTTGCAGTTCCTCCATGATTGTCGAGCGAAAAGAATTTTTGGTCTCATTTGATTATAAATATAATTTATGCCTTTGTGTGGTTGGAGCATTTTTAGAACCATCACTGATTTAGTCCAATCATTTCAGTATCATTCAGTATCTAAAAGACAACTGTTTACATGGATTTAAAGTGCACAATACAATTCAACTTTATTTTGTGTGAATGTTTTACTTGTTGACACCTTTATTTAAGGCCAGGACACCTCAATTTCTCTCTTCACTGAACCAGTTTCTGCCAATAAAGCAGAGCACAGCTTTGTGTCTCACAGCTGAGTCTTTGAGCTGCACATCTCTCTCTGCACTCGTTGGTTACCTCCAGATGTCACGCTTGAAATAGACACAACTGATCCACTGAAGTAGAAGTCTCAGTTCCTGATAACAACAACGGAAAGTCCTGACAGGAGATTCTCAGGGAACAGGGAATGAATGAAACATAAACTCTAAGCGAGGTTGAAAGCATGAATATTACATCAGTAAACAGCATTATCCTTAAAATCAAGGATATTTAATTCAATTCAGTTCACTTTCTTTTTATTTATATAACACCAATATCAATACAAACTGTCTCAAGATGCTTTACAGCACCCACCTTGAAACCCCCAGATCAGGCACAGAAACAACAGTGGTGATAAAAAACACACTGCAGCAAACTCAGAGACAGCTGAAACAGCACTCATTAACACTAATTTTGTGGTGACATCTTGTCTGTCACATCTGTCTGTTCAGAATGTGCTGCTGCACTTTCTCTGCATCTTTGTTATTTCTTCTTTCTTTCACAAGTCAGTCAGCTACTCTCTGAGAGAACACAGACATTCAGTCAGAAAAAAATACTAGATCTAAATGAGAAAACTGGACTGGACACTGGACAAAACCTGTTTAAATAAATGCATAAATGCAACTGCTTGTTCTGCTAGAGTAGATTTTTTTTTTCATTGATTCTTCATAGTGGAAAAAAAAAGTCTTATTTTATGTTTTGTGCCACAAACTTTCTTCAAATCAGAGGCTCCTCTAAACTTTGAGTGGAGGTAAGGTCAGCATACTGATATAGAAAAGCATAAATGTTTTATATTCTTCACGCTTGGAAATCGTATTGTTACGTGTTTCTGTCATTCCCCTCTCCTGTCTGTTTTCAGCAGGTGTTGATTCCACCTGGGAAGTCTAGTGGTGCCTGCAGATTGGTTGGTTCGGCCCCAGATCATCCAATTATGACCCATGGATACATGAAAAGGGACTAAGCCACAGGATCCGCTGCTCGGTCCTCTGCTGCTCCGTTGCTTGACTGCTGTGTGTTCAGCATATTTCTGTTTATGTTAGTTGTGGTGGAAGCTGTGGCCCATATGTGAGACTGGGGTTCCCTCGACACCTCACGTAGGTAAACCTTTGTTTAAACACACCAGGCTTAGTGGTTGATGCCACTGATTTTACCTTTTTGATCGTACCTTCTTTTGTAAGTGGTTAGAACTTTTGTTAGTTACTTTGAACTTAGAGACGTTTGTTAGCCAGGTCAAGTTTTGTTACATTGCCTTCATTTTTTTGACACAACCACATGGTCCAATCCTTCCCTGCTGCACATTCTTCAAGCAGTTTTCAAGACACCTTTGTATTGTAATAAATCCTGTTAATTTTGCTTTATACTGAGCCTTGGCTTCCGCGATTGTCCTGCATTCATTCCTAACTTCCCAGAAACCACCTATGTATGTAATACTATACGCTAATGAAACTGTTTTTTCAGCAGTTTCTCTGGAGTACTGACAAGAAACTAAAACTATTCTCATCTACTTAATCTTGAACCATGTGCTCCTGTTTCTAAACATTATTCTTTCCTCCCAGTTTTAGAGAAGATGAAGAGAAGAGAAGTTTGGATTGATGGTGGTGTGTGGAGAAATCCTGTTAGGTCGCTGAAGACGGTGGCTTTTTTGCCATGTCAATGTGCTCTGTAAATGTGTGTTTATGACTGACTGCTGTAAATTACAGATTTGGACGGATGAAAAGGTCACGGCTCCTCTTAAATCAATATTTGGTGCAGGAAAATACATCTTCTGTCAATCTAGTTGTTAGTTTTCCATCTACACTGGTCATGGACCAGTGGAGAAATAAACAGGACTCATGTGAACACATGACGTTCCAATAAGTTGATAACTCGTTCTCTCTTGTTGGCCGCCTGAAGTAGCACCAGAGTAACAGACAGGAAAGTAGGTTAGAAAGTGGGCTGCAGGCACGCTGAGTGATGAAACAGGAGAGACACTTTTCAACCTGAAGCTTTAGAGCTATTTCAGGACGATGACATGAATGAGCTGACGGGGAGTACAGAAGGGATTTAAATGGTGTAAAATGGTATGAAATGATTGGTTTAGTTATCATGTCTACCATAAATGTTAGTGTGCTCCATCTTCTCCATTACGTGGCTTTGCTTATTACAAACTGTATATCTTTTAGCGTTGAATTAAGACAAACAAATTAAAATCAATTCAAATTTGAAACCTGAGCTTTCAATGTTGAAGGATCAGAGTGATGCCGATTCACTTTCTGCATCTTCCTTGTTAGTTTGATTTTACTTGTAAATATTCTTCTGTTTTAACTTTTTTTTCCATGTTTTGAGTGTTGATCGCTTCCTGTTTGAATTTGTTTGGATCTTTATCTGTTGGTTTTACTGTTTTTCTTCCCTTCGTGTTTCCTGCCTGCGTGATTTGTTTGCTACGGCCTTGTTAGTCTAACTGGTGTCTTGTTTCCTGATTAGTCTTTTGTGTATATATGGCTCTGTCTTTTTCACCCTTTTCCTTGTGATTTGTTGCCTTTGTTTTCCTGGATGTTTCTTCTCGTTCTTCATTAACCCCTGATGGTTTACCCGGGGTTTCCTTGTCTGTTTGTCATGGATCTCCTTATCTTCCCTGTTTTCTTGTGGTTTTCTTCAGTTAGTTAGTTTACTCTGGATAACAACTTTCTTTTTATTGGATTACTTTTGTTGTTGGACAGGCCAGTTTCTTTTGTTCTCCATGTTCATAAAGTTAAACAGATTTTTGTCATTTCGTTCTCCCTAATTCCTGCTGTGCCTCAACTTTTATGCCCTTCCCCCTCTTGTGAATCACCTTTATTCACTCTTGATCTGTCTAGTGGTTGTCAAGAGTAAAATAAAAACTTAAAACATCAAGTTCATGTGGGCAAAATAAAAAGTTAGGCATGCCAAACATCGGTAGGATTCATCCTATGGGGGTCATGATTGGTTAACTGTGTTGTCTTGTGTTGTGTTTTCACCTCTATGTCAGGCCTGGCCAGCAGCAGGGAGAAGTTGATGCTGTCCTCTCTGGTCAGAATGGCCACTGCCTCTTCTCTGTTCTGAATGTCCACTCCATTAATCTAAAAGAGAAAAATGATACAGATTATCTGTTTTATAGTGATTAATAAAAGTCAGATTGTACATAAACAAGTAGATTTGTAGACAGTTTACTTCACCTGTAATTCTCTGTAGTATCTCTCTATAATATGTTAGATTTAATTTTTCTCAACGCTGGAGCTAGTGTTTCCTACTTTCTGTCTGAACATAACTGAATAAATTGAATAGATGTTGAAGAGGATATTTAGAGTTGTTGAGAGTTTCTTTAGATCTCTACTTGCAGAAAAAAAGTAAAAGTCGGACTTCTAAACATAAATATAAAACCTGAATGATATTTCCCCAGACTAGCAGGGAGACCCCACATCTGTCCAGAGACACCTCTATCTCTGTGATGATGGCTGTCATGGGAACTGGTGGTGACATCATCAGCAGTCTGGTTACCATGGCAATGCCAGGTGCTGCTGCCGGTCTATTATTATCACATCTCAACTTTAGCTTTACCCTGGCACTGTTTGCATGAGGTCATCAGCCGGAGCAGAATTTCTCCCAGCAAGTGCAGAAAAGTCACGTTGATAAAGTTTTTCACGTTTGTTTTCCATCGTCAACCTCTCCCAGAATGAACAGACACACGTGTCAGCTGAACTTATTCTTTTATCAAAGGATGAACTAAGCATGAAACAGTTGTCTCATCTTCTTGACTGAATTAATAGTGCAGTGCACACTATGGAAAGTATCACTGATGATCCATAAGATTATAACCGACCCTGCTTCATCATGATCTTGTGCCACCAACACTTCTGACCCACCAAAACCTTACAAAAGCTCCGAAGCATCCAGCATCAGGCTCCAAGATGTCAGCTTCAGAGTCTTGTGAGTTGGGACAGGGAGTCTGTCATTTCTCCCTCTGTTGTCCACTATCAGCCAGGAGATGTTCTGGCAACAACGATTTGGCTCTTGTCACAGAGGCCTTCACACCTGCTCACTTCTTCTGTATTTAAAACACTGAATGCAGAGAAATATCCTCTATATTACTGGACTCCTGCAAACCGAACAGCAGGAACCCTTTATGTTCACAGCGCCATGAAAGAGCTGATACACGTCACACTTTGGCTCTGTTTTAGGCCAACTCTTGTTTTGTTTTTTGTTCTTTTTTGTTTTTGTTTTTTATGCCGACTCTTGTGATGAAGTCTCAAAAAGTTTCAACAGTAGGGTGCAGGTTTAAATGAACAGTTAAAGAAAAGGTCTCCTCATTTTGATGGATTTGAAGGATTGACTGATATGTTCCAGTGGCCTCTGTTGTCTGACAAACAGTGAGCGGTGTGTAACAGAGGGTGACGGTGTTGTCTCCCCTCCATCGCTCTGTGGCAGTCTATTTTTAGGGGAGCAGTAACCGGGCTGCTGACAGCTCGCTCTGATTGGACCGGAGTGTCCCGGGGGTTCCAGGTGTAAATTTACATAGTTTGATCTGAATCTATTTTGAGTCAGATAATCTGGCAGAGGACATGTGGTTAGATTCTGCAGGAAATGTAGTTAACTTACCTGAAGGTCAAAGCTGAAGCTTCATGAATAATAATGGTTTTAGTGTTGTTTCATTACACAACCTTAAATTAAAATCAGGTAAAAGGAGATTATATATTTATTAAATTTATAAGGCAGTGTAAAACTATTTTTTTTACAGTTTGATAGAATTTTGCATTTTATTGATTTCATTAAAAGTTGCATAACCAGTTGCCAAATGTATAGGAAAACTTAATTCATCCTTAGCAATAAGTGTAAATGTTGTGGTTGCGTACCTGCAGTATTCGGTCCCCCTCTCTGATGCGTCCGTTCTTGGCTGCTATGCTGTTGGGATTAACCTTAAGAGACACATATAGAGAAAAGATAAAGACAAACAAACCTTAAGTGATAGACCGACAAATGACTTAAGGAAGAGATAAACAATAATGGTTGAATGACTAGATATCTTTAAGTTAGATGAGTGGATGAGTGATGAAGTCAATATCTGTTTTTTGTTTTTTTGTGTTTTCTGAAAAACCTGGAAAAAAAAACGTGGACCATTATTTTAAGAGAGTGTCTTCATGTAAGTTAAAATATGAGTGTGTCAGTTAAAAGTTAATGAACACACTCAGGAGAGGAAGAACAGTTCATGCGTTCTTTCTGTCTTTACCTCCCCAACATAAATCCCAAGATCGTCCTCATCATCCGTCCTGTAGCAGACCGTCAGACCCAACTTCTCCTGCTGACTGGACTTGTACAGCTCCACCTCCTGGTCAACACAGGGAAGAAGTGTGTTAGCCGGTCTGAGCAGATTTAGGGTGCAGCACTGTTCTTCAGATGGGCAGCAGAAAAACGAGGCTTGGTGACAATCAGTTGGAAAATTACTTTTTCTTGCTGTTTGCTTAATATCCATTTTTTCTGATTTTTTGATTATTACTTTCTTATTCAATCATTGCTTGCTTAGTTTTAGAAACAGCTTCCCGGTTTTGGTTAAAAGAGGCACTTTCACAGGATTACACGGGTTACAAGACAGACATCCTCACTCTGCAGCAAGCTTCTCTGCAATTTTCTTGTCTCCCATGGTGACAATTTTACATGCACTCATGGCTGCAGGGAAACCTGTCATTTCAATCACTTTAAAAATTCAACCACTGCTGTCTTCCTCCTGAGGTTGAGAGGTAATTTGTTATTGTCCAACCTCACCAAGTTCAGCAAGGTGCAAGGATCTGCGCACAAGTGAATCCAGTGACAGCATAAATCCTACTAAAAAAATATTTTTTTAAAATGCCATTCAGATTAAAATCCAGCTGAAAATTTTAATGAAGCTGGTTTATGATCCTGACAGCCTTTACCAGCGAAATATATACAGAGACCAGTTTGGATTATTACCAGATGTTAGCATTAGTAACTATTTTATGCTTATATCACAATAAACTGAGATACATGTTTGACAAATCATGAGAACACACAGTTGATTTAGTATGACATGCGTGTCATTCTTGTCTCTATAGTTAGGACAGTATAAATTAAAGCAGAACCCAGTGTGAGGTAACAAGTTCAGGCACAGTGAACAACCAGAGGGTTAATCATTGGTTCCTCAAAAGCAAATCATGATGGAAAGAGAGAGAGGTCTTCAAAGACCACCTTAAACCTTCAGCAACTGGCTGGGCTTAGGAAGACCAGATAAGACCATCAAAGGAGTTCATCATGTACAGTAGCTAGCAATCACCCACACTTGCTTAGCTGGAGCACATCAGTCAAAGAAAGTAGCAAGGAAGAGAAAGTGATTTAGGAAGGGAACGAAGGATGTAATTGAGAGAAGAATTAAATTAGGACATGAGCAGGTAAGTGGGTGGGTATAGTGTCTCATGATGGTGGGTTGGGAAAATGAATGACTGAGGAAGCTTTTGATATTTAGCCAGGAATGGCAGAAATGTTTCCACTGCGCTGACTTGTTTAATGACCAAACTGTCGTTTGTCTCAGGAAACAGAAGAAAATCAATAGAGCAGAAAAAAGGGCCATTCAGCTAAAAACATGGGTCCATTAGGCATTCATGATCAGAAATAAGAGTCAGTTTTAAAAGGGTTCAAACCAGACTGACCTTCACTCAGTCACATTTTCTGCACCAAGCGCGACGGCTCGTAGGAGTCATTAAGCCTTTCTGAAGGATTTCTGATGGATGTGCATAAATATGTGTTTGTCTTTTCTTCCATGTTTCTAGCATTTGCTTACTTTTTATAGTACCTAGTTTGTTGCTTTCTGCTCTCACTGTCCTATTTTTCTTTTTCATTTATTTTACAGTATTTCCTTATCTTTGCAATCCCTTAATTTCTTTCTCCCCTTCCCATTCCCTCTTCATCTTTATTAATAACTATTATTTTTATGCTCAATTATTTATCTCTTTCTGCTTTATTCTCCCCTCTTCTCCCCGTCTTCCTCCTAAATCCCACATTTTGCTTTAAATGTCTTTCCTCCTCCTCTTACCTGTCACCTGATAAGAACTGAAGTGTAATGATGATAGCGGGGCTATGGGCTAAAGAAAGACTCATTTGTGGATGAAAAAAGCAAAAGATTTTTGAAGCTCAACAGACATAACAGAACTGTATTATTTTGGTATTGTAATGTATATTCTCTGTTTTTATGTATTTCCATGTTTTCTTTCTCCTATAGGCTGGTTGGTTGGTTTTGCATAGTGATCCTTCAGTGAATCCTTCAGTGATTGAACACTTTCTTGTTGTACACTACACTACACTAATTTCATCTTTTATGTCCTCAGACTTTATATCACTTTATATCTGTCCAACACAGTTCATCCTTTGTACTGATGATTCAACCAGGAGAGGTTTGAAGGAGAACAATGAACAATGAAAGACTTTTTTAGAGACTCTCCATTTCTATGTCCATTCCCTTATTATATGTATCACCTATAAATTGTTCAGCACAGTAGACAACACCGTTAGACAAAGCTAACACCAAGCCTATATTGCAATAACTTCCCCTGTACATAAAAAGTGTCCTATTAAAAATCAATATAGAGAGTGGTAGTGTTAAAATAAAAACACTTCTAGGCAGTCTGGGCCTTTTTCCGTTTATATTTCTGCATTCCTTCTATTCCTGCTTTCACATAATAAGGGTGAATTAGTGCATTAGTCTTTCCTAACATAAAGTGAAGAACCACAGCTGGCTGCCCTGTTTTATATTCCACTTGCATTCATCAGACTCATTTACTTGCATGTGACTTTGTGCATGTACGTTTCACAGTCACAAATGTTCCTCTAAGGAAGGAGGGCTGTGAGCTTGTTAGAAACGGTCCAGTACTTGTGAAAAGGTTGACAGCTCTGTCGCACCAAATGAAAAATTGCCTACCATTTTTCAATTAGTGACATTTCGCGGAAGGTAATACAGTCGAAGAGCTCTCACCTCGTACTCCAGGTCATCCTGCCTGTCCACCTCATGGTGTGAGACGTCAAAGTAGTCATTGGGGTCATTGTATTCAAACACACAGCTGAGAGAGAGGGAAGACAGGCCATCACCATTATACCGAACAGAATCGATCTTTCATAGTTTCCAAAAAACTAAAAAGAAAGAAAGGCGAGTCCCATACAACTCATTGATCCCATATGGTCCCACCAGGTGAGGGAGGGGAGGAGAGGGGGGAGGCGGTGGGGGAGAGGAGGAGCCTCCTCGGCTATGGTGATGGTGACCTCTGCTTCTCCCCAGTGTTACAATGTTCTGGAAGCTGATGTCCGTCTGTGTGGCGTTGTCAACACAGTCGGGGATCGCCACCATGGCGATGGAGGAGATGGAGGTGCTGCCCGACCTGTTCCCACTGCACACTAACATAGCTGAGACACGGGGGACACTCTCATTACCTCAACAACAACAGAATTATATATATATATATATATACATATATATACATATATATATTTCAATATTTCAAATGAGTCAGACTCTTGGTTTAATAGAGATGGTTGAGACATGATGTTCAGACTTTCAGGCAAACATTCATAGTAATGCACCCAGTGGTGTAAATTAAATAATTGATTATTTAGGAGACTCATCACAGTTCAGACTTCTCTGTCATTCAGTTTGGACAGGCTGGTTCACATGTCATGTCCATCTGGATCACATTCAAATGTAATTTGTAAATATTTTTTTAAAATTATTTTTGGCTTTTATGAATAGCACTGATTCAGCCAAGTACAAAGTGCAGACTTTTCACACATCAGGATTCACACACTTTTCAAACAGTTCTGCTTTAAGTTTAGACAACAGAAACACTTTGGTCAAAGTTTGTGACAAGCTGTAGTTGTGTTTCATGTCTCCTTAAACCTGACCCCGATCTTTCCCCCTAAGCCGAATAACTGATTCAGTAAGTAACACATCAGGGTTGGTTGATATGATACACAGATCATTTATTTTTAATTAATTATGAAACCTTAGCGTGAGACCAGAGACGTAAATTAACAACACATACATACCACAAGCACAATTGGCCTCTTTAATGAGAATAAACCAACAAGATACACCATGAAAATCAAAGTGATGAAAAAAGGTGCATTTTTCAATGATACCCTATGATAAAACTTTGCAGTTATATCAAAAACATGGTAAAAGTCAAGCGTCAATTGATAACAATTATCTGATATTTAAGAAGTTGAGAAGAGCAAAAGATAAGAGAAAGGTTTAGGAGCCTTGTTGAAAGATAAAGATGAAACAGATGGAAAAAAAAGGCAAGTAAGAGGGCATCAGTTAGAAAAGTAATGAGGCAAGACTGTGGGAAAGATGAGAAAGACGACTGAAAGTGGTTTGTTTAAGAAGTGAGTAAGAGGGTTGATATTAAAGGCTTAGATCAAAAAAAGATTTCTGTTTGACAGCAGCTCAAAACTTCAAACACAGCAGAAAAGAAATAAGTGAATGCAAGTAAAAGCTCGAACCAAAAGACAAAATTATGAGCACACAGTCATGTCCAATATACAGTCACTGTTTACCTTTCCTCCTGTGACTCTTGCGGACTGACCCAGGTTGCTGCAAAGGCTCCTGGGAGTTCTGTGGTCTGTCTAGTGGGAGCTGAGATGGTCTTCTTCCTTTGACCTTAAGAAAGGAAGATTTACAATATGTCATTTCTCAAGTATGTTAAGGTTTGGCACGACCCGAGATTAGTTTCCATTCCTGCTGATCCATACAGGAAAGCTCAGCTGTAACAACAGCAGTTCCATTCAATTCAAATGTTATTAATATAGCACCAACAATTGTCTCTAGCAGACACCCTCAAAAAACACTTCAGCTGACAGCGGCAAGGGAAACGTCTGAGGGGACCCACCTGCTTGAGGCCAGCTGGTAGACAGAAAAAATGGTGAGGATTGCATGCTACATTTTTATCATATCATCATGTCAAGAAGGAGACGAGGAGAAAGAGGCAGAAGGTGACACACAGGAGATTGATAATTGCTATAGAGAAGGATAGAGCCAGTATTCATTGTACTCATTATGAGTAGCCTAGAGGGTATTGAGCGTGCTCACAAGGTTACTGTTGTAAGACCAATCAGGAGCACTGAGGCAGAGAGCTGTGTCAGTGATGATAGTCATTACATTGCAAGTGAGTAGGCTGCCATCAAGACACCTATTATAAAAAAAATAGGTATCACGAGCAGAGTGAAGAATTATGTATAACACTTAAGTAGAGGAGCAAAGAGGGTAATGATACAACATAATACAAAATGACATGTGTGTTCAATGTTGAAACTAATGCTTAGATAATTATGACTGGATGCTGCTGTGTGATTATATTTTCTTGTGAGAGCTTCAGTTTTAAGGCATGTAACACTAATTACATACAGGGTCCATTGTGTGTGTGTGTGTGTGGTTGGTTGGTATTATGACAAATCGGTGATGAAGCACGGCACAAGGTGTTGACTTGGCCTCCAAATTCACAAGATCCCAAACTGATCAAATATCTTTTTCATCTGTGGGATGATCCACAGAGGCCCCCACTAACAACATCCTGTTACCAGACACCACTGAACACCCTCAGAAGGCCCATATCCATTCTATGATGAGTCACAACTGTTCTGGAGGAACAAAGGCGAGCTACACAATATTAGGAAGGTGGTCATAATGTCATGCCTGTTTGATTTATTTTCTCAGAGGGGATATGTGCTTATTGCTAAAGGAAAGGTTTGTACAAACGGCAGTCGGATTATTTGTGAACATGGTGTTGAAGCTCAGTGTGGTGTCTCCAGCAGAAAGTGTTTTGAAGGGCAGCCACCTGTCCTTCAAAGACTTGCTATGATGTAAACATCAGAGTAAGTTGGATGTTTTAACACGAAGATTAATCAAGTCACCACAGTTATTGTCATTTTTAGGGAGCATTGAATGCCAGGAAATACGGCTATTTGTATGGCAGTTTGAAGATACTGTATTCTCCAAAGAATAAGTTCAACGGAAAAACTAAGGGAGCACAATATTTTTACTCTTGAAAATTACATTTCAAGGTTAGTGATGGTTCAGCAATAACTGCTGATTAGCAGTGATGCCTGAAATTTCAGCTAAAAGCACTGACAAACAAGGACCACAGGCAGAAGTAATAATGCATCCGAAGAGTAGACGCTATGATTAATGAATCATGCCCACATTTAGAAATCAGACATCAGAGCAATATAATAAGTCAAAGCTAAAGGTGGAACAGAGGAAAAAAGAATTCAGTGTCGAAGGTGGACTTATAATGAATCAAGATAACTGCATATATCTGAACATAATGAATCAACTTTTACTGGCGTGATTCTGAAATGCGTTGTTTTTTTCTTTGGGAATAGACCTGGTCTTCATGCATCAGGTTTGTAATTGTGTTTATCTGTTTCATTTTACTCATAATGTCCTGCGTTTCACAGCGAGCTCGGTCTTCCCTTTACTTTTCACAGCAGTGAGGCAACTCTTTGGACATATTGACTGGGAACATATAAATAAAAACAAGCACAGTGGCAATTTGAGACTTTTGGAAGTTGACAGGGACTGCCAGAATAACAGCCAGGGAAAATATGGTTACCATAGAAACACCCCTCAATGCTTTAAACAAGGCTGGCAGAAGCTAATACTGTTGCTTATTTTATCAGCATGGATACATTATTGTACTGCAGGCATGGATTAAAAAATGCAAAACAGAAAAACTGTGATCTAGCAGTCTAGAGTCAGTCATATTACAACTATATATTTGTAGATTTGAAGAAAAACTGTAAAGTAAATATATTAAACCTGAAATACATTCCACTGGTTTTCATCAAGGTGTACATTTAAGGGTCAACATTTCACACAGTTTATTCTGCAGGGTGGCTAACGTCTTGATGTAACACTGTGTTTTCCAAGGTGAAAGTTTCTATTTGTCATGGTCATGTTGTTTCTACACTGTAAATTCTAACATGGTATTTATCCAAATATTTTTAGTGGCCCTAGCTTAGATGGCTTAACTTATTGTCTATACTTACTAAAAAATAAGTTTGCAGAGATCTGCGATTGAACAATTGGGCCACTGGTTTTAAATTCAATCCCATTAGAAAAAGTACATTTTTAGGTTAAGATATTAACATTATTTTTTTTTAGGGGCGGCACAACGGAAAAAAAAACTGCTTAGTGTGTCAAATGTGTCAAAGTCCAATCTTCTTTTTCCAACACCTCGTGTAAAAGCAGATCCCAGTAAATCTCTGCAATGCCCGTCTGTAAATTTGGGTCTGTTTGCGCCGTCACTGTCTCCACTGCAGTGATACTGGAGTCGTCTCTACAGTATATTTAACTGCAATATCCCACTGGTTTATTGTTCACTCCTGGTCTGTTGTGTTTTTAGTGATGTGAAGTGAAACATTTAAGGACATAAATTAAGGACTTGCAAATGATGTCAGTGTATTGTTTTTAGATGACTGTGTTGATTCAAGCATTTACTTGATATAATTTCAGTAAGTGAATATGAACTATTGAGTGTATAATGGGTGTGAATAAAGGGTGTGATTTGTGTCAAGTAGTGGACACTAAATGAAATTAAAGTTACTTGTATGACATATTTCAGTAGTAGTAATTAAGTAGTACGTAAACTGAACAACTTGGCTCTAACTCACCATGTTACATTTACTGTACTTAGTTTTTGAGGCAATGAGTTTGCATACTGTTTTTAAGTAAAGTAAATTTATTCTATTTTAACGTGCAATTGTGCGTAATCATCAGCACTTTAGTTCTAAATCATGCATTCATTGCAGGTAATCATCACAGTAAAACTCAATTAAAAAAGTGGAATTTTCAGTAACTCCACCTCTATATGTTGCTTTTTATGCATATTAGGGCCATAATGCGGGAATTTATTATGCTCACTCCCTGCTGTGCTCAGCTTGATGCTACCCTGTGGGGAATGATGAGGTCAGAGACACCACTGCTCTGCATATTTTCCATTAACATAATAATTACTTCCATATGATTTAAAGCTGAAGTTCCACACTCCTTAGCAAAAGCCTTTTTTACTCCCACTGTCAGTAATGAACTTTGAACTTGAGCTTTTCAGTGAAAATACTTCAGAAGTCTTTTGTAGTGCTCAGATGTATTTTCTGCAGATGAAGATTATGTGATATGATAGAAAGCTCCAGAATGTCTTCACACGTAGAAATTGTATTTATTTGTTTATTTATTTATTTTAAAAATACTGTAGAAAAGGGTGTAAAATCTATTAGGAATTAGGAATCTATTGTAAGTTTTAAATGTAGATGTAAAGGTGTGAGACAGCCTACATGTTGCTCAGAAAGACGATTCACACTCATCAAACCTTTCTGAAATAAATCACTGATTAAAGGCTGGGTAGCCGGGAGAGTGGCAGGAAATATTCTCTATCTATCATCAGCTTTATGGGAGTGGGACCTTATTAAAGATGACTGATAGGAGGCGGATGAAGGGATGGAGGACAGTCAGGCGAGGAGGAAGAGAAGTCAGTCGTGGAGAAGGAATACTCAAAGCTGATAGATGGTAACGTTCAAGCGTGTTCTACCTTCGCGTTTCCATGTCTGTCCATCGGCCGCAGGGAGTTACTCCATCCTTTTTGCTAATGAGAGAGGAAGGCAGACAGAGACAGATGGTGTTACTGAGGCTGGAGCCAGACAGTATGAAGTCCAGGAAGCTGACATAAAAATGAAAACCCCAGTGCTTATTGCATTTGTTCATTTGGCAACAGAGCAGCTTATTAGTAAAGCTGGTGTGTGATTTATGTCGTATCGGTAGAATGATGATAATTATTGGTCATCTTTTTGATTTGAATTTGGTATAAATAAAGCTTTTAAATATCCACACAGGTATTTCAGTTTTTTCCTGATCCGTCTGCTTCTTTTTATTTTGATAAAACATCAAATGCTTTTGATTAAAAGGAACCCTGAGTATAATTACTTGTAAGCTTCATAAGGTTAATGTTGGTTTCGATCATATTAATGTGAGTCAAACAATATCCTTGACGCCTTTGTTTTTATAAAATGTGAAAATATAATTTCACTCGTAGGTCGCCATTGTCGTTTATGTCACAATGCAGTCTGGGTGATGATGTCAAAAGGTCCTTCTGCTCAGTTCGGTCAATTCCCCAGTACAATAGTTGTAACTCTACGGCGAGAAAAAATGACATGTATTGATTTACGTCTGGGGAAAACAGGTCCTCTCCCAAGTGTAATCATTTACGTCATCACTCAGAGTGCACTGCACATGTAAAATAACAGCTTAGGTAAAAATATGTAGTAAACATAAGAATGACAATATTTTATGTATTTTAGTATAAGAGAACAATTGTGGCTTTTTAAGGTGTATATAAGAAAATGGGAGCGAAAGAGGTTGTTGTAAACGTTCCTTTTACAAATGAAAACAAAAAAGGGTTTCTCTAGAACTGACTGCTTGCCTGGGTTCTAGAATTAGTTGTTTTCTTCCGTTTGTCTATTCAGTCCATGTAAGTGAAGAAGAAGTGCTGTGCATTTTTTATTTTTTTTTAATTTCTCTTTGTTGCAAGTCTAAATATGTTTTATTTATGCCATGCTCAGTTTAGTCTACCTGGCAAAATACAATAACATTACAACTCATGAATGCAGTTAAATCAAACAAATGTCCCCATTGCGGTGGCAGTACACACTGGACAAATCAGCATAATAAATCCCCTCTTTTCATCCATAAAACCATTCCAAGTCGAATAACATGCTAACATGCACATAAATTAACATAAAATGTGAGCAACTTTTAAAAGCCCCTAACCATAACTTCAACCAGCCAACAGTCAGTTATGCATAAATATCAACACTGGGTTCAAAATAATCCACAGTAATGTCCGTATTGATTTAAAACATGCCATACACCCTGAATGGGCCTTTATTCTGCTCAGGAAAGGCTATAAAATGTTCATCAATGCGGTCTTAAAAAAGCTGCTATTTGCATATTTAATTTACAAGAACATATTTCCTCCCCTAATCCTAATAATTACGCTTTACTTATTAAAACTCTGTTAACACTGGATGAAACACTGGATTAAAAACTCTGGACATTACTACAACTGTGCAGCTCCACAAAGCTTTTCAGTCAACTGTAGCTCCTTATTCTGCTCTTACAGCATTTGTTGACTGTTGCTGTGCTTCTAGTTGCAGCAGGAATCTGTTCTCACAAATTAAATGGAGCTCCTGATTACAAGCTACTTATACACTAACAAGTCTGAACTGAAATCAGCTGTCAGATCAGATAGTTGGTGTTGATGGAGACCAAACTAGAGCTAAAAGAGAGTGTTTTCTAAACGGGAACCTGTTTCCAAACTGTCTCCCTGCAGTAGACAAGGAAAACAACACTGTAGGTGAATTTAAAATCAAGTGTGGTCCATTTTCCTTCCTCCACTTTAAGGTCTCAGACCTTACAGAACGTGCAGCACGTTAGTGAGTGACAAGCTCACAAAGGCCTCATCAAAATGTTTTGCTCAAGGGCACAAACTTCAGGCAGAGCAGATGTTAATTTACCGGGCAGTCGCTCACCTCTGCACAGTTCCCACTTCAATCAACAGCCACAACTAGCTTCCATACAATGAGTCGCCAAAGGCACACATTAGCATAAGTAATATAGCTGTAAGCAGAACAGAGCACGTACAGATGTCACTCAGAAGGAAATATTAAAGGAAACACTTGAACATGGAGGTAATTATTTATGAGAATGATCAGTATTTCTACAGGTGTGTGCTGCAGTAATGAAAACACTGTGTGTGTATTATCAGGTTTTAGAGTATGCAAAACCACCACTCATCAAGTTCATGTGTGCAGACACGCACTCATCAAACTAATGCCTGCAGACACACATGCAGAAAGCCTCAGAAAGCACATCCTAACCTGCTTGACCTCATGAATACTTGCATCGACGCACACTGACACACACCTCTCCTCCTCCCTGCTTTTGTTTCTGAGCTGATTGTTATGCATTACATGTCCTCTGCAGGGTGTCTGGCAGTGTGTGTTATAGTGTGTGCGTTTATGTGTGCATGTCACTGAACATAAGGCTTGAGTCGGTCAATAGCCACTCAATAACCACAATCATCTATCAGGCCTGTTGTGGTCTTCTCACTGGTTGTGTGTGTTTCATCTCCCATTAAACAGGTCACCCTGGACTTTCCACCCTGACAAACTCAATTCTGCAGGAGACCACTGTGTGTTCGTGTGTTAAACATAAAACACTTGATCTTTAGTGAGTGTTTAAATGGAGATTATAATGATTGAATTTTAATGTGTTCTTTTCTAGCTGGAAAACATCAGCCAGTCTTGTGGTCAATATTCTACAGTTTAAGGTCAGTGGCGTTTTCATTGCTGTTGGCTGTTGTCCCAATGCATTTTATTCTGTTATTACCGTTTGTTCACATCTGGCAGAGTTAGCACTTGGAAGTAACAAAAGACGGTGATTGAAGTTAACCTTCTACAAAGCAAGTTTGCCTTTTCAACAAAAACCTGATGTTAAACACCTCTAACGATGTAGGATATTATTATTATTTTTTTTTAAATAAGGTTAGTGATGGTTAATGTTATGGGTTAAACTAAATTGTGGCTGAAATAATGTTAAGTTAATCATTATCTGGAGGATTCTTGACACATGCTAATGCTAACCACTAGCCAACGCAACTTGCTGTTTCACTGGTGTCCAAGCAGAAGTTGCATTTGCTACGTTACCCTCCAAAGTGGTTACTTCTTGTAATATCTTAGATGGAGAGGCTTCCCTTGATAAAGAGAGACCAGAGTCAAATCGACCATCCAGGGAGTGAGACTGTAGGGGTCGCTGAATACAGTCCCATCAGTCCCATTTAACACTAACGGTTTGGGGGAGTGAGCCATAGCGTTTGAGATATTTTGCCGACAGCTAAGCCCCGCCCCTCAAAAAACGTCACGCTGTTTACAAACTGTGAAGGGGTTTATGTTGTGTTTGTCATTAACTCCTTGAAGCATCTTCCCGAATTACCAATCATGAAAGAAGATGGGGGTAATCTAGGTACCAAGATAAAAGAACAAATACGACTATTAAACCAGTAGAACTGAGCGGAATAACCGAACAGCAACAAAATGTGTGTGAAAACTGCACTGGACATCAAACTCCAGAAACCCACTGTCCTCTTCCTAACTCTGCACACAAGTATGATTTTAGTTGCAAAAAAAAAATAAAAAGACGACCTTCAAGGTAAAACACTCTGTGATTCTAAGGCAAACTACCCTCACAATAACTCAATGAAATGGGGCATTTTTGCCAAGACAACAAAATCCATATTTTGAGTCACAGGTTTAACTCTTTGTTGTGGTCTGTGTTAGAAAGAATATTCATGGTAGTCAGCAAGCAGTGATCATAATACTGCTAACTATACTAACAACATTAGTATAGTTAGCAGTTAGAATTCATTCAGAGACATGGCCAATATTTTTTTCAGATTTTGTTCATCTTTTCAAACATTTGTTTTCAGTTCCTTCTGTAAACTCATCCTGTCACCTAAACATTCAGAGAAATAATTTATTTATTCATACAAGAGAGAAACAATCAGTGTTTATATAATTATCATTATATGTAAGGTCTACATGAAATACACCTTTAATTATAGCTATAAAACAGCTGAATTATGATAAATATTTTACAATTTGTGTGATTCTATTTAACAACAAGCTTTACATTAGTTTAAATTGATGGTACTGATACACTGTGCCTAAGTCTGCCTGTAAAAGATAGACTGGTAGCTACGTGAATGAATGGACGGGACAGCAGATTAGATTATTCAGTACACTGGTGTCATTGTGTTTGTCCGTTTAGCAGTCGACTGATTTTTCCGTGAGTGATAATTACGGCATTCCCCCGGCTGCCCGCTGCTCTACGGCTCATTATGGCTGCATGTACGTGTTATTACAGAGACGTAACAATGGGCGTCCCGGCTGAGCTCTGCCACATTAGCCCAACAAAAATCACAGCTAAGTGAAGTGTGAAATTAATATTTGCATGGGAAAAAAGAGCTGACGGTTGCCTTTGTTGGAAATAACCTGAAACCTTTTCTATGAGAAAACCCCTGCATTTAATGGAGCTTTGTGTTCAGGAGGAGTCTCAATCAGAGACCTGCTGTGTTTAAGATGGGTTATTGATCATTTTCAACAGGTAGAACAGACATGCGTGATTTAATATGTATGAGATGATACTCTCTATTCTCCTTACTGCAGACCAAAGCAGTGGTCTACCTTTAGTATGTTCCGGAATACCTCAGCATTGACTAATGAGGTATAATGCATTGATTTCTGATCAGTAGGATCTACAGCTTCAGGTTGTACAAATTCACAATAATGTATTTGAGGCCCAGTCCTTCAGAGGTAGCATAACATAAAGCAAAAAAACTGACAACATGAAAGAGGTTATTGAAAGAAATAATTGTAAAAACACAGAACCAGCGGGCCCATTCAATTAACAACTAAACAGCTACAATGCAGATGTTTGTTTTCTTTTTCTTCTGTTTTTTTTTCCTCAGATACCAAACTGCTTCAGATGAATATCCAACCCCAGCTGAACCGTAGTGGGACTGACCCTGATTTTATAGTGATATCATCAATTTTTCCTTTATTAATCTTTTGTGAGGATTTTTTGTCTCTGAAGTGAACCCTTGATCTTTTAATTGACACGGTTGTGTGTACACTTTAGTTTAACTGTTTATGGTTACAGTTTATGACCCTAAGCTTTTCACCAGGCAACTGAAATAAAAAGTTAAAATGCACAACTCATATTATGAGGCACAACCATAACCATGTTGATTTGGAGCAACGTGTTGCACCAATGTCAGTCAAACTGGGAGCCTTTGAATAAACAGGCAGCTGAACTAATTAAAATAAATGCATTGAAAGACAAACCTGAAACATAAGTGGTGCCTTCAGTTTACAGGGCCACTGGGGTTTTAATATTATGAATACCATCTGCTTTTCACACTTGTAATCACTGCATGTGTACGAACATATGGAACTAACGGTGACTCTTTTTATTGTCCTGTATCATTGAGTTGGTGAGTCTCCATCAATATCACCTCCTGAGGGATTCAACATGTTTCTCCTCCCTGCTCATTAACTATTTACTGATTCCATCAACACACGCTTCCACCACATCTATCAACACACGCGAGCGCGTGCTTGCACACATGCACACACGTAGTTCCATGTGAGCACATTCTCTTGTGTCATTTGTCTCTTTCACCCACCCAGTCTCCATAGTGCATGAACACACACACAGGAGAGAGAGAAGGAACGAGGGATCCATTTTTCATTCCCAGCATGCAGAGGGGGAAGGAGAGATACTATAATCATACCCGAGGGAGAGGAGAGGGAGAAGACCGAGAGCGGCCATAGAGGGAGAGAGTGGAAGAAAGTGGAGTGTTGGTTCTCGATGAGGATGAAATCAGAACCAAAGTGAGAAGCAGGAAAATGGTAGAAGAGGGGGATGGGAGAGGAGTCTCATCTCTCTCTTCTCAGTCACCTATAACCTCTACCAATCCCTGGGACTTTCAGACTCTAATGGGAGTCAAGCTGAGGACCGAAGCTGGGAACCATTACTGTGAACTACAAAGACCAGCAGTCCTCAGAGAGAAAATCCAGGACAAGTCGAGCAAAAGTGTCTCTGGAGGAAGTGCAGTCATAGATCAGTCGGCCATGTGACTCCACAAATAACATATATCAGCAACAATAAGCCAATTACTGTTCACACAGAGAAGAAGAGAAGGAAAAAAAATATTGATGACAGAAAGCAAAATCTGAAATACTGACAGTGACATCAAAAATCCAACCAACATGGCATGTACTACATCTACAAGGACACTGGTAGTCCTCCAGTCAGACTGAGGGTGATGGTGTAAACCTTTGATAGTCTCTTCTACACAAACACATAATCACCTAATAACCATGTCAACATTTAATCTGAATGTTAAAAGTGTTGCTGCAATTCATGTGGGTAGCTACACTGATAACGTGGCTCTATCTTGGTCATCTTCTTTGACTGAATGAATTCAGTGTTATCCATAAAGTATTAGATGAATAGGTCTATAGGTAAATAGAATGGTTTTCCTGTTCTGTTACGTTTCTGAGAGATTTCTCTGATCACAATCAACTCAAGAAATACTGTCCATGTAAACGGTGCCAGAGACAGATACCATTCTACACCACAAACTGTGAACCAACCTCCAGTAGAAAGGGGCCGAGACAACAAGGGACTGGGTCCAACTTCCATCACTGGTCATCAAATCAAGCCTCTAACAAATCCATATTGATTATAAAGTTCTCTATAGTACAAAAGCAGAAATGTCCACATGTGACACCATCAAAGAATGCAAAGGCCAAAAAAACAAAACAAACAAAAAAAAAAACATTTTATAATATATATGTATGTTCATATTGTCCACAGAGCTCCAACCTGCAGGAGACAAGTGTTTCGTCAACACACTCTTAATTATGATTCACAATTCAAGCATTTCCATTTTACCCTCCAGGCATTTCACTGGTGCTTCTGTCTGAGCAGCAACGATTCAAAACATTTCCTCCTACACAAACATCTGCTCCTGCTTCTCTGACTGACAGATCAGACAGACTACACAAATCAGCACGTCTACACACAGTTTATCACCTTCGCCTGACTATCATCTGATCTGATGTCTTTGTGGTTAAGATTTGTTAACGTTTAGCAAACGAAATGTACTTGTTCAGACACTGAATCAGTCAGACTTTACATACTGTCATGGTTGTGACTTTTGAATGTTTCCTATGACCTTGTGTGGTTTTCTTGGTTTCCTGTTTGTTTTTGTTTTGTAAAGTGAGTCCTTGTGTTTCTTTTCTTATTTTACTTCCTGTATTTCCCCTTTAATTGATTTCAATGACTTACATACTGCTTGATTTTTGTTCTCTCAATTCAAAATGGCCACTGTGAGAAATTGTGGTCCTATGATAGCAGGGCAGCAGGAGCAAATAATTAGATTGTGTATCATTTCTGTACAATCTGTCCAACAGACCACCATGTTCATCAGATTTAACTCTGAACATTGTGCCTGTCATTCAGAAACATTCATTCAGAATCATTTGCCGCACTCATAGCTGTATCAGCAAACATGCGATTACCATTTTATTATTTTGAAGGAAAAAAAAAAGAAAAAAAAGCATGCAGATATGAAGCCATAGATCATTTAAATTACTTTATTAGCTTTCAGCTATATATGATGGGCACTGCCACACTGACTGATACCACAGAACACATTTATTCCGTGGTTTATTCTCAGTCTTGTGCCTATTATGTAAATCCACACAGTTCACTGTGAAACTGCCTCCACATAAACATGTATCACTGAAATAGCTTTCCAGATTCATCACATACAAAAACCATTTCTTTTATTAACTTTGCATTCCTGTAGTCACGCAGAACGAACACACACTCTCACTTGTTACTGAGGAGCAGATAGAACAAGCTTTGATGCTATAATGTTCTCACTTAAAAGAGACAATGTGATTAGTACAGGTCAATAGGTGTAAGAAGGGTAAGGGGGTATTTAACAGTACTAAAGCCTGAGACAGTGTAACACTTTGTAGACTTCTACTTGTGACTGTAGAGATGCAGAACATTATTGGTGAAGATGGAGCTGAGACAAAAGATGTATCAGTCAGTCTAATGCAAACATTCAACCAAAATGTGTTTCCCCATTGAATATCTGGGCTCAGCCTTGGAGATAGGAAGAGGAAGAGGTTTGTTGACCTATCCATCCACTCTGATGTTTTCTGGTACTAATAATAACAGCATGCTACTGCATAGTATTAGCCCGCATAGAAATCCCAACCATCATAAGAACTCTTTGTCAGACAAACCATTTGAATAGTTTACAAATGCGTCAGCTCTCTTAGGTTTCTGCTTTTTACGAGCTTCATATTTGCATTGAGATGTGTAGACATGAATAAGTGTAATTCACACTCTGCATTTAGCTGCGTGACCAAATCTGAATACTAACACATAGATTACCCCCTTCTTGTGCGTTTAAGATTCATAACTGCAGAGCAAACGCAACACTGATCCATGCCATCAATCCCCCCGGGCTGTCTGATGATCTGAACCGCCGTTACACATAATGGAGTCTGGCGGCGTCTCTTAAACACCCTTTTTCATACAAATGTTTCTTTGGCGATTATGTTTTCTTCTATATACCCCACAATGCATGTTGTATGTGTAGAAGACATCCAGTAGTCTTACATTCCATTCACAGACTTCTACATTGTTTGTCTTGCTTCCTGTAGACAGTTACTTCACTTAGAATAATTTGTAAATGTAAGTACTTGTGAAAATCTGAAATTCTAATGGTTAATCCGTGCTTTGGTTTTCTGCTGCTTATCTGGGTTGAGGCATGAAAAGATTATAAGAAAACAGACTCACCCTTTAGGGACCTCTGTTTTGTGCTCAATTTTCATTTTTCTTGTTTTGTTTTTGTGTTCCTTTGTGGTTCTGCGCCTCTGTTTGCACACTGTAGTGGGAGTTTAGGTCACTTTATCATCATTTAATTTATCTTTGTTGCTTTCAGCTCACAAATATGAATAGTCATTGCATAAAGAGGTCTCCACCTGGCATCAAGGCATGTTCAATGGAGGTCGTGTTAATCAATTAATTACTAGATATTGTTATATGCAGATGGGGAAAGCTACAAATAAATGTGTCATGGATGTCAATAAACTCACACATTTCCCTGTGGGGATCAATAAAGTGATCTTGAACCTTGACTTTACATTGCCAGGGCTGATTGCATGATTGCATCATTCATTAACTGATTTGAAAGGGATATTTCATTTATGTACCGTGGTATGAGGTACTAAAAGCGATATTGTCGGTACAAAACCATTACTCCTTAACATCTCTAAATATGAATTCATCCAGTACAGGAACATCTGCCAGTGCACTATTTGTTGAGAGCCCTCATGGACATATTTCATTCTGCAGCAACAATTTTTTTTCTAGGTTTTTAGGTTCTTTTTTAACAGAAAAAAAGAAAACATTAATTTTCCAAGAGCCCACTTTGATTCTGACAAACGACTAGATTCATTTTTATTCACTTCTTGATCATTTCATGAAATAAAGCTTTCTGCACTATGAATTTGACTCTCGAAGCTGGTTAACGGTGAATGTCATCTAGCTGCTGTAGTCACCCTCAGCCTTCTATCTCCTTTTTCCAAATGACTTGAGTACTTTCCAAACCGTTTCCCTGCAGCAGATGTGCAGCATGAGTTTCCTGTAGCAACACGTTTACCACCTGGTCTTCATCTCAGACCCACAGCTGAATGCAAACAAGCTGACTCTGTCTCCAGAGTGTTGCTTTTCTCTGCTGCTGAAAGCCTAATGAGGTGGCAGTTCATTAAGACTAATGAAGTTTTGATGACTTTAGGATAGCAGTGGTTCTCTAAGAATAATACATGAATGATGTCAATTTACTACAATGTAAGAGCATGGACCTACTGGTTCCTTTTGTCTTGTGTTTATGTGTACATGCCTTTGGTGAATCTGTAGGTGATAGTTTCAATGAAATGACTGTGTTGTGTAGCATAATGTGGCCCAATCAGAAGGTAATTCAATCAGACTGAGAGAGATAATTGGTTCAATAGGAATATATTATCATGTAATAACCATGTAAACACTTGATCTGTTTCATGATGATGGGACGGGTTTTCAGGAGGGACAGAAACATGGATGTAACAAAACCTTGCTTTAAACAAGTGTTCGGAAAGACGAACAAAGCTGGACCTGATGTGAGCAGTAAAATCTGAAAATGTCTTCTTCTTGTGAATGAATTCAACAAAGTTGGAAAACACACTTTTTCTTCTTCTGTGATTTTTCAGAGACTGTCTGCAGTAAGTTTAGATTTTAAGATCCTCTTTTCACCAACATGGCCACCCTAGTTGAACTCCACATCTTAATGAATTCAACTTAAAGCCTCAGCGTGGTGGTACAGCACTACTTTGCCATCTTTCTAGTAGTAGTAAGTACACAGTGGTTAGTGTAGTTTAGCCTAAAGACTGAGAGCAGAGGAAGTTGCTGCTCAGGCTCTAGTGTTGTGGTTTCAGAGAGAATTGGCGCTGTTACATAGCAACCGTATATCCCTCTATAGGGTGAGGATGTCAGACACGGTGGATGAACACAGGTTTTGATTTTCTGTGCAACACACACCTCCATTAAATGTTGTTTTTCTCTTTTCTGTTTGTGTGCCAATAAAAAGTACAAGATGAAGGTTTTAGGTTAGAGTTTTGGTATTTTTTCTATCGTCCATCTGTGCATTTTAATGATTGTATCTACACAAGTATCTCAGTTTCCTGTCTTTTCAATTTGTTCCTCCAGTCATTGTTTATTGGACTGAGTTCATCCAAAGCACAAGTGGCACAGTTTAATACTGTGATCACACCTTCTGTATAGACATAACACTGTTGTGAAATGTTTGATGTAAAATGGGTCATTCTTGGGAAGTAAGCAAAATATGGAAAACTGTTATTGAAAAGACGACAGTGATGTCATCTCTGGCATAGAATTTCTTAATCACATCATGCTACAGTAGTTATATTTGGTTTAAATGAATATCTGTAAAGTTTTTATACAGCTTAATTGTAGCTGTTATTTCACTCGCCCTACATTTAGTTCAGTTTAGTTTTGACCGTAATTCTTTGATTGCTGCCTGTTAGCACTTTATTATGTAGTACAAGTATTACATTATACTTAATGGCACAAATGTCGGCATCTCAGTTTTATCTCACTCTTTCTCCCCCTTCTGGTTGTTTTTTCGTCTCTCTGTAATGAAAGCAGTGTGTGCACTGTGCATGTGCGTGTACACATGTGCATGTGTGCGTGTGTGTGTGTGTCTCATTACAGCAGATCTGCCAACTCCAGTGTGAGAAAGCATAAATACAGTTTTCCTAATGACCTGGGTTACCGCGGCAACAGCAACCCATTGAGACAAATCTGACAGCAGAGTGAGGAGGAGAGGAGACGGAGGAGATGGAGAGTTACTGAGGTAGGAGGTTACTGAGGGAAGAAAGATGTGATGAGGATACGTAAAGAACACCAGCCAAAGAGGATAAGAGGCAAATTTGTTGATGAATAGAAAGATTGGATAAAAAATAAGAAAAGAGGGTGTGAGGAAAGCTGAGAAGAGGAACCTTAATATGTGAACCAGTTTTTGTGTATTAGGCACTCTGCACCTATTAGCAGCCATGGTGTTGAATAATAAGCAGATGAAAGTGAGAGTTTTTGTCAGTTTTCACTTAAAGTGTGAGGCTGTTTATATTTGCTCACATCTTGTTTACTGATTCAGATCCAGAACTATATATACATACTTATCATTGCAGCAACATGTATCAGTGCCGCCCATCAGTGTGTGGACTGTGCAGCGGTGACCTGAATTTTATTTCTTTCTGTCTTTCTTAATTTAATTTCTAATTAATTTCTTGTGACCCAAATGTGATTTACTGACGTCTCCAAACGTTCTATTTGGATGCCTATTAGTATCAAGTTAAACTTAGAATTATTACTGTTGTTGTGACATGAAAATAAGGTTTATGCTTTTTTCCTTGAAGGAACAGTACTAAGATAGTTCCTACCTGAGAACTAGCTACTATGTGAGAAAGCAACAAGCTACAATACATTTTATACTTTTCATCTGAGTATAAAATTGAAGGCTTCATCCTTGTCTCTATGTTGTTCTCTGTCTTCATTCTTGCACTTGCACATACAGTACTATCGAAAAATTCAGTATTGAGTTTCACTATTATGTGGGTAATGCCAGAATCTATTATTTGTCCACTGAAACTGTCAAAAGCAACCAGCATCAGCTATATGCTGTCTTTTTGGAATATAACTGCTGGAAACTCAGACATCATCCAGCTAAACAAACAAACAAAAAAAATAATAATTATTTGCCTCAACCATCCAGCGTCCACATTTTCTCACCAAAAAAAGAACAAAAAAAATCAGGATTCTCTGTTTAGAGACCAGCAGCAGCTGTTTAGAGACCACTTACTGTACGTATCATAATGCACTATCCAAACCAGAGTTTCATGACTGTTCTTAAGATCTAACAACAAATCAAAGCTGACCATTTTTTTTTTCTTCAGCCGGGGTCTTTGAGCTCTGGATTTCATTATCTGACATCAGAGGACTTGCTATAATGTATCATACTTTCTTTTGTCCTACTATGGTCTCCAGTATGCTTTCAGCTCATTATTTCACCCACTAAAGATTGTTTTAGAAGCAAAACAAATATAATTTTAAAAAAAATGTCTCGATATAAAATAAAAATAAATGAATGAATGGAGGTTTTTTAAAGAGACAGTATAGATAGCACAAAATTAATAACAAATGGGGGAGAGAAAGACAGTCTTAATAATAGTCACTGTATGTCCGGGGGAAGGGAAAGGAGCAGAGGTAATGGAAGAAGAGCGCAATAAAGGAAAAATGAGAACTGTAAAGGACATTTTAAAGGAGAACAGAACAGGAAAAAAAGAGTGCCCATGAACAAAACAAAACAGGAATATAGACAAATACACACAGGAAGAGGAAGCATAAAAGAAGAATCTAAAGAAACACAGCTAATCAAGTAATGGATGTAGAGACACATATAAGAAAGAAAAGAGGAGAGTGTGTGTTTCTGTACATTTTCAGGTATGTATGTGTGTATTTGAACAATGTGTGTAGTGTCCAGACAGGCCCGGACAGCGAGGAAATCAAATGAAATGGAATCAAATGAAATAATCCCTCACACCTGCCAGCTCCCTGCTGGAGCCCTGAGGGACGCACACACCTCTTTGATTTGCTCAGTTTGGAATCCAGACGTTTGATTTTCACTACAGACATGGAGGTTTTTTTGCTCTCCAGCAGCCGTTTAGCTTCAGTCAGACAGACGGAGCCTGAAGCCAACGGAGGCAGCGTGGGACAGACCACAGGCTGCTAGTTGCTAGCGGTCAGAAAACATCTTTCCACCTCCTTATCAAAACACCTTTAGCGTGCAACTGGATTCCATTTTCCGTAAACAAAACGTAAAAAACAACTTAAGAAGCAGTGACATAAACCAAAGCTTGAATAACACATTGCAATACTTCCTGGACAGATAGTTGTACATACTGGGTGCTGATTTACCAAAATGCAGATTGTCTAAAATACTGCATATGAAGAGCAATACAAGACTCGTGATATACGCTGTGAAGGGGCGTAGATGCGTCTTTGGTGCATGTTCTCCGTCAGTGCTTAAATCGAGGCATTAAAGCTTCCACAGCGTAAGCCGCTGAAATCAGGGCAGAATTACTCTCCTGGCTGAGTCTCAGTGATGTAGCTCAGCAGACCACATGTCCTGTTCTGTGGAGAGTCTGCAGTTGAAGGTTTTCATTCCAAATGGTCACCATAAGCAAGGGGCTGAACTCCCCATGATGATACAGTTTCTTCCCTTTTTATCTTGCAGTCCTTTAGTTTTTATATTTCTTTTTCGTGGATGCTCCTTCATGCCGGTGGCTTTGCTCAGAAAATAACCCTCGCATCTGTCAACTGATTCTGTGAGCAGGATTTAATATAATGTCTAAAATTAGCCACATGCTCAGAGTGAATGAACCTACCCCCTTGTGTAGGTGTGTGTATCGTGTGTGTGTGTGTGTGTGTGTGAGTAGGCTTATCATCTCCTTTTCAAATCTCCTGAGGTCATCAGACTCCATTACAGACCTCATTAATCACACACACATGCACGCACGCACACACACTGATGGGGACATCCTTTCATACGCAGCCAAGGTGACAGGGGGCATTCAGAAAATGTGTGTGTGTGTTGGTGAGATAGTTAGTGGCAACTATGTGGCATAATGTAGCGATAACTACATAACTGTTGCTATGGGAGAGGCCATCTGTGAGTGTGCGTGCATATGTGTGTGCTGGGGTCTGCAGGATACTTGTAACTCCCTTGGAGCTCAGATCAATCAGGACAACATGGCAATATAATGAATGTGAACTGCAGGTGTGTGTGTTTCTTTTAAGGTCACCTGGTGGAGATGGTAATAGTGTTGAACAATCCAGCAGTGAGTGTGGAAACCAAACCCTCAGAAGACGTGTGTGTGTGTGTGTGTGTGTGTGTGTGTGTGTGTGTGTGTGTGTGTGTGTGTGTGTGTGTGTGTGTGTGCTTCATTGTGTCAGGGATAGCTGTGAAGCTCACACGCATACAGAGAGGGATAAATGGTGCGACGGAAGCCAAGCAGCCAAAACATCATCAGTCTGAGATTTCAGTCAGCTCCAAATGAACGTGTGCATTGTTTGTTTGTGTTTTATCACAACATAGGAGAAGAAATCATCTAAACAATATTTAGAAACATCCCTGGTCACTGCCTACATGAAAATAATAATTGTGATAAAAATAGATTAAACAACCAAGTCATTGAAGTGTAGCACACACAACGGGATGTCTCCACGGAAACTACAGAGATTTATGTTACTGTGCTGACATCAGGGAACTATTTCTCTCTTCTAGCTCCTCTGTGTTTTGAAAGATTATGGCAATATTGTTTGATCTGCGTGCTTAGAATGGGGAACAACTGTTATGTGCAAAGTATTATTTTATTATTTAAATGTTATTTTTGGTTCACACCAAATTTTATGGGGGAACGTATTGAAAAAGCTAGCTACGATAAAAGAATGATTTTTTATTTTTTTTTTTTTTATTATTTATTTTTATTTTTTAACTAATTTTTGTAATTTAAGCCATTATCTACAGTGGTTCCATAAAGTAAACGTGTAAAAGGGATATATAAATCTATGGAAACTGGATCTTGAAATCTAAGATATTTATTTATTTATTGTTTTGTCTTGGAAAATAGAAATCATTCTTAAAGACTCGTTTTTTTTTGGAAACTCACCAATTGACATTCACGTTGACTAAACCATGAGAACAAAATAAGTGAGAGATATGAAGATTCAAGGGTGTGCTCATGTGTAACAGTGTGGATCTGACCCATAAAAATATACATGAGAGTCAGTTTGAGTGTAACACTCAACTCCCACTATGTTCAGCCTAGAAGTCTTTTATGAAACACAGACTGCATAAATGTATTCTGCAACTGGAGACAGAAAGGATTTCTCTTTAAAGTGAGGATGTGCAGAGAATGTGAAGTAAATGTGGTTGTTTCTGCATCTCTCCAGTTTGTGTGTTAAACGAAAAGTCACCTTCGCTTGATGCAACAAGTAATCTGGGTTTAGCAGCTCATGCTTCTTTTGTAAAACATCTGATTTGAGTCAAATAACACTGAGACCAGTGACAAAGCAGGTAATGTGTGTTATTTGCAGTTAGACTTTAGTTAGACTTTGCAGTTTGCTATAACATACATATGCATAAGTACAGCATTAAGCAGCATATTATAGTAAACTGCACTAATACGCAATAACAGATTCAAGGGCCATAAAAGCCCTTAACATTTAGCTTCAACATCCTAAGCACAAAGTAGACACTGTGTATTCAGCGGCCTATATTTCCATATGGCAATAAAGTAATTCATACAGTTAATGTTAGCGTGTGCTTCAGTGGTACTGTGATGTTTACATGAGTAAAGTTAGAAAAAAAAAAGTTAAATGTAATTATATTTTACTTGCTACAAACCCGGGCTGATCAAACCACATGAAGATCTGAGCTTAGTCAGTTATGAGAGAAAACGAGAGCTGCAGTTTGACCTGTTTCAGCACCACAGACAGTTGCACTGGCTACAGCGCACAACTAGTTCAGCACCATGGACAGTTCCTCCGTACAAAGAAAGACACACCCACTCAAACCTCAGGGAGGAGAGGGGACGCTCTTTAAATGTCTATGTTCACCTTTCACCACAAAGTCTTTGCTGGAATTCCCAAATGCCCATGTGAAGCATGGCTGCTCAAAATTAATTTACAAGATTCAGAAGTTCCTGATCTGAGTGGGCACACATGAATATTCAACTTTACAGCAGAAATAAACCTGGTTATGAATATTGTTGGTTTCTGTTGTTAATTTCTACATTTATGACAACTGTACAATAATAAATTTAAGTTAAAAAAAAAGTTAAATTATCTCAAGCCTTAATTAATGCAGAATTAAAGGTGTGGCCGCTCTGATCCACCGCATTGCATGTTTGAAACAAATAAGAGTACATTAACACTTACACAACACTTTCAGTGCAGTCTGTCATGTACTGCATCTTTTCTTTGTTTCAATTAATTGAAAATCAATACAAATGACTAATGACGGGTTATTGAACTATTTTCTCTAACACCATGCTGATGTTAGAAAAAGTGAGGGGATTGAAGTGCATCATTATCTGCCATATTTTACACTGAATCACACTGAACTATTAAAAATAATGAATAAAATGTTCAGAAAAGGAATGAAGATACAAAAAAGTAAATAGATAAATTAACCTCAGTGTTTAATGTTTCATGATCAAACTGAACAGGATTTCACTTCTGAGTCCTCTGTGACTTTCAGCCTCCCCTGGACAAAACCAACCCTGAGCAGAATAACAGCATGACCTTTCCAGAGTAACTAGACCAACCAGGAGTGATGAATGGTTCCATAGCTTCCACACACAACTAGCCACTCAGTCTTTCCTCCACCTTCTTTTCTTACTCAGACATTTACACTCATTCCTCCTCTCTTTGTCTTTGCCAGAATATTAACGATAAAAAAAGAAATGCATAAGTAATTGTGTAATAGTTCATAAATTTTACCAAGACATTACAAGATTACGAAAGCTAGATTACATGATGTTATTAGTATATGTTAACAAAGAGGGATGGAGTGAAAGCACAAGTTAAACAAAAATAAATGGCTGAGATGTCGTTACTGATGGCAGGACCAGTGAGTTTTAGTGAACAGGGTAGTTTACTGTGTTTAATAACAGCTGGATATTCAAGTTCCTGTGTTTATTTCACTCTCTCTTCACTAACAGCAGGATGATTGAGTGTCTGTGGGTAGTTTACTGTGTTTAATGATGGCAGGACATTTTGATTTCTGTAGTTAATTCGTTGTCTTTACTAGGCCTGGTACAGCTGAGTGTTTGTGGTTAGTTTGCGTTCACAGTCACATTAGACATTCAGGTCTCTGTGGTTAATTCACTATCTATAAGGAGGACTGTTACATTTCTGTGGCAAGTTTACTGACTATATAACTGCAGGACATTACATTTTCAATGATGAATTCACCATCTTTTGAAACGACAGGAAATGAAAACTTCTGTGGTTAGTTCAATGTCTTTACATTTGCAGTGAGAAGACAGTGTTGCCTGTTGTTCTGTTGAAGTTGATCAGTTATGATGAAATGATTCATAACATTTTTCATTGGCTTTCATTTTTTTTATCCCTTTGGAGTAAATTCCATATAACCTTATATAATGTTGCAACAGCTGTTAATAGAGCTAATAGCTAACAGAAGGTCACCAGTCTATCAGAGCTTCCGGTACTTTACCAGCTGAAATGAATTTCATTCATTTTTTTCATTTAAGATGAATCGATCCCATTAAAACCACCAGCTCACTGAGATTTCTTACCTGAAACATGATCCTGTACTGCTCCTCCGGACGTTTGACCACACACATGTTGCAGCCCATGGTGACGTCTGGTACTCGCCCTCTTTTATCTCGGCCTGTGTTTTCTCTTGTCTTTCAGTCTTTTCACCTCCGTCTGTGCAGGCCCCTCAGGAAACAGCTGCTGCTCCGTATTGATAATCTTGCTTGTCTGTCTGACCGTTAAACTCCAAATCTGATGGCCTCAGGTCAATCCTCGCTGTCTGCTGTCGTGATTGAACCTTATCAGCCTCTGACCTTTGATGATGCTCAAAGAGATAATGTCTTGATGCCCAGAGCTAAGATAAATTCATTTAGACAAAATGGGCAGTTGTTTACTCTATAGGAGAAAAAAAGAAAGGCTGAAACAGATCCTTTATGTAAGACGAGTACTCCCTCAGTCTTTGTAAAAAACCTTCAGTCAGAGCAGATCTCAGAGATTTGAGCTGTTTACTGCAGACATGTAGAAGCTACTGTTATCCGTGTAAAGTATCCTGAACAAAGTGAAATCAGATTTTAGGCCAACATGTGCCAAAGTAGGTTAATAACGAAGCCACTTCATCAAGTTACTAAACGAGTGCATTTCTCAGCTCAAACGTTAACACTCCAAGCAAGACATCCGCTTGTTTACAAAAGTGTCACTTCTTCTGAAAACCCAGCTGAGAGTCAAACCGAGTTCACTTCTGTCGTCTTTTCTCCTCTGAAGACAAAAGAAAAACCCACTTCTGTGTTCCTTAATGTTCCGAGCTCACATGCGAAAACAGCTTTGAAAGAACAAACAAAAAGAGCAGGGCATTGTTCAACTCCATGTTTTCAGAAAAAAAAAAAAGGATACGTTCTGTTGCTGCTCACAGTAAACAACTTTTATCGGGCACCCTGCGGGCTGTGAAGAGGGGAGGTGCTGAAGCTTTTCATCACGATGAAAAATTCATTCTTATTCATGCGAGCAGATTGTTTTCCCCTGCAGGGGAGGAGCAGCAGGAAGAAGAAGAAGAAGAGAGGGTGAAAGCTCTCCAGTTTGTGCTTCAATCTGTCATGTAGAAATGTTTCAGATTGTTTGAGTTTGTGGGCGTTCCCAAAACCGAACCCCTGTTGAAAAGTACCTGATGGAGCGCTGGAAGAGGAGCGGTCCACACTTACATTCAGTTGTCCCTGAAACCAGTTTGGGACTTTTTCTGATGTTCTTTCACTTCATCTAGAGCTCTGCATTTTTATCCAGTTTCAGTGTCAAATATTAAATAGTGTAGGTTGTTTTAAACTCATACGTTGTCAAGATTCTGAGTTTACTGGAAGTATGATGCTTAAATATCCAAAGAAAGGCAGGAAAGATGATATTTCAGCCAAAAATCACCACAAATAGTTGCTTTTAGACAGAGCAATAGATGTTGGAGCAGAAATTGTGCAGTGTCCAGTTCAAATGGCCAAAGACAAAATTGTGTTCTGCATTCAGAGTCAATGTGAAACCCGCTTCGCTGTGCTTCTTCAAAGCTATAATCTAACGCAAATCTTTACAAAACACTTTCATGTTAAAAAAAAAAATCCACAGCAAACTGTTGAGTTTTGTCTCCTGAGGTTTGTTTTAAGCCGCAGTGGAAACGAGGCCAGTGACGCTTAATAAGACATGAAGGAGAAGAGATGAAAAGTCCTCCAGGCTGTACATTGTTCCAGCAGTTTTCAGATCACTTCAATAATTCATGTGAACATCAGTTTAAAAAGACATTCAGACTGACAACAGATACCAGGGAAATAGACTGCTAGTCTCTGGGAGAGCCTAACAGTCTGAGCAGCATGTTTCTAGAACAAGAAGATGAGGAGGGCCTCTGAGGAAAACTGTTGGTTTCAACTCAAATGCTGTAGTTTAAACATTTTCCATCATTTAGTCAGTGTGTAAACAGTGTTGGGTTAAAGTTAAGTCAAATGTTGTAGCCAAGTACTGACCCTACCGAGTCAATGGCCTATTTCCTTGTGCTTTCATTACTTCATGTACAGATTGTGCTTCCAGAACGGAAGGCGTTAGTTTCTGCAGATTTGAGTCTTATAAATCGTATAAAGAGCAAAACAGTTTTGAATGTATTTATTTTGATTATAACTGTATAATCAACGAACTTTCTAAAAGAACTATCCTGTTTATGGATACGTTTCAGGAAATGTTTCCTTCTGACAACGACATCAGCTGTAAAACTTTGTGCTTAGCTCAAAACGCACCTGAATGCGTAATTTGGGTTAAAAAAGCTGAATTTAGTGTTTGTGCTTTCAGCAGTGTGTTCACTGAGTTTACATTTAATTGTTTTCTGTAAGAACTTGATCTTCTTTGACTTCTCTCATACAGTTCTTGCAGTGTTTTTATCAAAAGTATTGAAATTTTATGTTATGTATGAAATCAGACAGATTTTAATCAATAATTTGGTCGCTCTTAAAACGGCTGGTTCCCTCAGTTTCTAGTCTCAAAGCTTCGGTTCGTCTCATCCTTGATCACTTTGATTTGTGTGCTCTTTTATCATTTTCCATCTTTCTATTTTCAATGGTCAGTTTATATTTGCAGTGCTTCCGTTTTTATTTATTTTTTTCTTATTATCTTTTGTTCAACTGTTTTTGATCAAATGTGGTTTCTGTGCTTTTCTGAGCGAACCCTGTTGCTTTTAGATTCTGTTGCATTTCTGGCTTCCTTGGTTTCTGTTTGGAGTCAGTCTTGACCTTGTTTGATTTTTTTGTTTTGATTGATTGACTCTTTAAATAGGTTTCATCTGAACTAACTGCAGACCTCCTATAATCATTCATTAACTCAAGGATCAGACAGTTTTGAGCTCTAGAGCCCCCTGATGTTTACAGCATTTCCTGCCACTCCAGAGATATGTAACTATAACTATTCTTTTTTATTTTATTTATTTATTTATTTATTTGACCAAATATTTGTTTCCCAGTCCGACATTTTGGAGTTCTACAAGGCACAGTATCCCCTCCTTCTGGTTTTATTACCCAGCTCGACCACAGACGGTCCTTGAGATAGAATTAGTCTGCAGGAAGACGACAGACAGCTCAGACACTCTGCAGCAGTGCGTTCAGCCTGAGCTCGGCTGTATTACCTGCTGCTTCTGTCAGAGAACATCACTTATCTGGGTACATCAGAGTCAGCCTCTCTGCAGCTGTTATCTGTCATCAACACCTGCTTTAAACAACTCGATCCTCTAAAGGATTCCTGTCACACGGGAAATAGGGGGTAAATTCAAAAAGCAGCAGAGTAAAGGGGGAAAATGGCAGAATGAGATAAAATCAGGATGATTGATCAGGCAAGAAGGGAAGAGTTATCATTCAGGGCCTTTCATTCAAGTCTATTTGTGCTCTTTTTGTCGGACAGATAAAAAAAAATCTGATCTCTTCCTCTACTGAAGAAATGTAAAATGTAGGCAGCTCATAAAGATACTGATGAATTCAGTGTTGTTTCATTCCATATAATGTCACTATACAAAAAAAAAAAAAAGGCTCAAATCTTTTGTCCAGTCGTTGTCTTTTAATTCATCTTCAGTGTCCTGGTTCTCACATTGAATTCCTGCTGTCTTTACATCCTCATCCAACCAGAAAATAACACATCTATGAATTCTTCAACACCTGAGGTCCTCCTCCAGCACAGATAATCCCAGCAGGTGAAGAGCAGCTTTGTTGGAGCAAACCTCTGGGTCAAACAGTTGCCCTTTGTCTGAGATGAAACTCACTTTATTCTGCATGTAATCCCCCAAAAATCGTCCTCCAGGAGTGCAAGGCAGACTGAGGTTGTTGTTTTTTCAGAGGAGAGCTAGATCCTCTGAGCATCACCCTTTTCTCTTCCTCTCTCTTTCCATTCATCCCTCGATTTCCTCTGCTGCTCCGTTATTTCTACACAAACGTTAAATCCGGCTTAGTTTCGCTCCTGGACACACAGACACAAAAAAAAAGCAGAGAGAGAGGGGTTCTTACTGGTCTTACACACTGACTGGATGAAAGGCGTGAACAGACACAGCCTGGTTAGGATGAGTTTCTGGTGCTGTCACAGAATTTCTTTGAAATTGTAGTGTCCCTGCTCAGAGTCATGAATTGGATCACAGGTCTGCAGTTAAAGGCAGTCTGACAGAAAAGTTACTGAGAGATTTAGCTCCAGCTACAGTTCATGAGGGCAGGTGACCTCTGATGCACACAGACTATCTCCTTTTAGTGTTTTCCAAGAAGTGAAAGAAGCATAAATGCATCAGCCTGTTTCCAATAAACATCAGATTCTAGAGCTGGCCACCTGATAAGATTAATGGATGTACACCTTGAAACTTTTGATGAATAATTCAAACTGAACATGAGAAAATACTTTGGTTGAAATCCTTAAAACTGGTTGATGTGTGAGACAAAAGCTATTGTTAATTTGTTTCTAAAAATTGTAAATTATTTTTAAAATGTTTGGCATTTTCAAATGAAACACCAGAAATTGCTGTACAAGCTGTCACTTGCAACAATTTGTGGAATTTTCTCTGATGCAAACTTGGTTTGAATGACGGACAAAAGCAGCAACTCTGAAATACGGTATTACAGTGGACGTTTTGCTAATGTCTGACAATATTTTGGACTAATCGTTCAAGGAAAAAAATATCAGATTAGCCAATAACAGAAAACCTTATTCAATCTAATCAACTTTCCACATAGAAACCTGTTCAACTTGAATAACATGAGATAATACTGAAACTGATTAGAAATAAATTTAGTGTTTTTCTACCACAGCTCCACTTCAGAATTCAAATTACAGTACAAATACAAACTCCAAATGCCTTTCATTCCTTCTGCTCCTGTTAAATAATATATATCTTCAGATTCTGGTAAATATATCAATAAATATCAAGCAATTTCGTTTTAAACGTCTGGTAAAGAACTCAGTGGCACCTTTCCAGATGTTCCAGGAACCATCCACTCCTTGATTTCCCCTGGGGTAATCAGCCTTCCTCCTCCCACAGAAGGTTGTCTTGAGTGGGCAAAGCTTCCACGCCGGTTTCCCTCCTCCTCCTCTTCCTCCTGCTCCCTCCTTCCCTCAGTGTAATAACACAGGTCCAGTGTTTTCTGCCTGTCTGGGCAGCCCACGCTCTTCACGGATGTACGATGGGATGTGAAAATGAGCGGGTGGTGGACCGGGAACGAGCAGACAGATCTGCAGCTCTCTGCTCACTGCTCTCTCTTCTTCTGCAGCATTCACGCCGCGCTGGAACAACAACAGCCTCCGCGGCAGCACAGTCAGCCAATAACCTGCAGCCGACAATTAATTTCCCTCTCTGCGATGGCTTTTTTCTCCTCCTCCACCTCCCACTCCTCCTTCGCTTCTCCCTCCCACTCTCCGAGTCCCTGCTCATCCCCTCCCTCCTTTCCCCTTTCTCTATCTGTGTCGTCTTTCTTATTGTTCTTTACCTGTTCATTTATCTCTGTGACATTCAAATGTTTTTCAGTTTTCACGCATGTAAACATGTTTCTCTTCAGAGCTTAAAAACACAGCCGTCACACTGTTATCTACGTCTGCATTTGGTTTGACAGGAGAAATTCTTACATCTCCAAAATGTCAACTTTAACATTTTAGCACAATGTTTCAGTTTTGATGGTTGGATTCGTCCTCCTGTAGCAGAGGGTGAACATGGCAGCTATTACTCATAATAAGGCAGTTGTTTTATTTTCTTTCACAGTCCAGTGATGCATATAATATTCCTGTTTTGTAATATTTACAATAAATGTTGTTGGTATTCTTTGAAGACTTTGACCAAGACTTTGTGCCTATAGAACAACAACTTCAGAATAAACTACCTCAATTAAAAACTGAATTGTAACCACAGAAACATTTTTAAAAACGCTAAACTAGGGGCCATTAGAGGTTTGATGGAACGAGATTTTATTTTGGTAACATTTAATGCAACTAGTATATTTATTTAAATATTAAGAGGATTCCTAAAGACCACATATTGCAACTGTTCCAGCAGTTCAAGAGACATGTCAGTTCATCTTATTAGAGAGAAAAACAAATTTACCAAATTTTCATACTTTTAATTAGACTTCAGGGACATATTCATCCAACCAGTGTCATTTTCTGTCAACGCAGCACCAGATGACTTAATGTCTGGCATGTCAGTTGAAGAAAGATGATGATTTATGAGTCTGTAAGTTGACTCACACCAACCTGAATGACTATTTGATATCTTAGTATTTCAGCTTACAGTTAAAGCGACTCCTCTTATATTTCAGACGGCTGTTTCTAATTACGTTTCTAAAGTCTGTTCTTTGTTTGTTTGGGTGAGTTTTCATGTTTCTTTTACAGAATAATCTTGATTTCCTAAATAAATACAGAAAAGCTTAAAGCAAAAAAGGAGACGTGAGGGGAGAGAGAGAGAGAGAGAGAGATGGAAATTTAAGCATTTAATTAAATGTAATGTTTGTGCTCGCCCCTGGGTGCAGTGAGTCATCAGAATTTTAAATAATTTTTCAGGCAAAGTTAAACTCTCAACTACCAATGAAATGACCTTCATCCAGTCTTTTTGTGTCGGTTTTGGGCCACATACTGGAGTACAGGGGATGCAAAAGCAGTTTAACATCTAATGTGATTTCATGGAGAGTTCTCATCTAAACCAGAACCTGAACCTTGTTCCGTCAAATCTGTCATCGTCAACTGTCAGACTCATTCAAGTTTTATTTTAATACTGCGTTCTGCTCTAGCACCACTCCAAATGTTGCATATAACACTGTTCTTATTTTTATTTATTTCTTTATTGCAACTCTCACAGTCCCACAGGACCTTTTTACTGTGCAGTTTTCATGGTAACTGGTAGTAACTAAATAAGTAACTAAAACAAAATGTATCCAAAAAACTGAATTGTATTTTAGTGTTTTAGTTTTGCCCAGTTAATATCCACTAACATGGAGGAGGTGGAGCTTTTGACCTATACTGCAGCCAGTCACCAGGGGAAGCACTACTGGTTTTAGCTTCACTTTGGTGGGAGCTGTTCCATCTTCCATCTTATACTGTCTATGGATAAGCAATAAAACAATACTTTTAAGATTTGATCCCAAAAAAATTAGAAAACAAATGTTATTCCAGCGACCCTCTAGAGGACAAACGGTTATAGATGATGAGAACTGGATGTGAGCAGTTATTTTGCTCTACATGTAAAGTTGCAATCACCACAGGTGGTTACTGCGCAAAGTGTATTGCTTTCATCATAGGAGATGATTTTTGAAATGAGATGAACATGAAAAATAGTTTCGGTGACGAGAATGAGCTGATCCACGGTCCAGTGATGCAGAGGACAAACAGTTACCAAATATGAATGAATGAATATGAAAATCTGTGTTTTCTGCTGGATAAATCTGTAGATTTTGTTGATCCCTTTACTTTAAAAACAGATATTACCTTGTTGTTCATGTCTCACTTTGACGACCCAAAAGTAATTTAAATAACAGCTATTTAGAATAAAGTCAATTCACATTGTGATTCCTACTCTTAAGTCATTCTTTTCTCATTTTCAATCGTTATTTGTTCCTTTGTTCCTTCAGTGTGCTTCCTGCCTCTTTCTTTGTTTACTGGACAACCGTGTCCTCTTTTATGGAATATGTGTCTGTGGAAGAGAGAGAGACACATAGTGACAGCAAAAGAAAATGAGGAGAGAGACATATAAAGGGCAAAAGATAATGGCTTGAAGGGGGAGGGAGTGTGAACACGGCAACAATGTAACTACAGAACAGCAACAAACCAGCTGTGTGTGTGTGTGTGTGTGTGTGTGTGTGTGTGTGTGTGTGTGTGTGTGTGTGTGTGTGTGTGTAGCTATCTTTCCGAGGACCAGTTTGAGTTTTACCATCAGATTGAGGACATTTGTGCAAAGGACGTTTTGGCGGGTCCTTGCTTCTTTACGAGGCTGTTTTAGGGTAAAGGTTACAGTTACATTAGGATTAGGGTTAGGGATTTATTTGAGATGGTTAGGGTTAGGGTAAGGGGCTAGGGAAATAATTATGTCAATGAATGTCCTCACAAAGATAATCATACAAACGTGTATGTGTACGTTCTTGTAGAACTATCTTTCTGAGGACCATTTTGAGTTTTAGACCAGGGATCTTCAACGTTCTGTCTATTGGAGGCTTAGATTGACAGGTCTAGTGTGGCGCTCTGTGTGAAACAGTGCGCTATTGAGGCAGCTCCTGTATAGCTTAATGAGTGAAGTGCTGACTGATAGGTAACATCTCATGCCTCCATTTATCCCTTTACTAAAATATGTTGGATTCATGTTAATGTGCATTTAAAGTAATTTGTGGGGGAAATTAAAAACAAATATATAGAAAAGTCTGATCAACCAAAGATTTTGCGACCTCCATGCAGTACTTCCACAGGCCCCTAGGGGCCGTGAACCGCCTGTTGAAGACCTATGTTAGACCATTGTGCTAGTAACAGTCAAAACATTGACATTTTTTTTCCCACTGAGGGGCCCGTAATAGCCCGTAAAAAGGCTTTGAGGTCCTCTTCTCAAGGCACAGGGAGATGGATTGTGGAATAGAAGAGGTTCATAATCGTCTTTGAATCCAAAATGTTCTAGCATTTTTAGTCGTCTGTGGTAGGAATGGATCTCAAGTCTCTGGAATTTCATATTCTGCTGGACTGGTTGAAAGGTGTTGCATATGTTCACAACATTGGAGGAGAAGAAACTCTGGTCCCTCCTTTCAGTTTAATTGCCAATGTTCTGAATAATTTTGGGTGTTTGCAAGTCCAGCAAAATCTTCATTTACTTTGAACAGTAGATGATTACTTTCTGATAAGAAGTTGGTGATAATAAAGTTGTTTAGACTGACTGTCTAGTAATTTCTGCTTGTCTTTAGGTAACTTTTGTGAATCATTCACAATAATGCACTTGGATTATTGCATTTGGAAAGGACTATTTGGCTAGATGTACTAGGAGGCCTAATTGTTTCTCTGAAGTTTTGGGAAGGAGGAGTCACGGCCCATTACCGTATCAATAAGGTTATTCGCACTCATCATAAAAGTTCTTTTGCATTTATACCCAGTCTTTTCCGTTAGTGACACCTCTGTTGATGATGTCAGAGCTGTCTCATGGACAGGCTACAAAGACAACCTCTACTGCGGCTCAAACTCAATAGAATCTGACATGAGAATAACCACATTGCTGTGCCCATAACATTTTCCCCAGAGTCTACAGTATCTACAGAGTCTACCAAATGATGGGTTATAGGCAGATTTGAATGGAAGTTCTCGTCACTCCCAAACTCTTTAGGTTCAGGGCTTTTAGGTAAGTCCAGCTCTGTCTCAATGGAGGTCGGGTGAGTAAAAGCTGGGATGTTAGTAGTAGAAGGAATAATTTCATTTTGTTCTAGGGAGGACTGGTGGTGAAGATGGAGATTGTTTGTGTTCTGTCTCTCTGAAGTCCTAACTTTAGGGGATTTAGAGACAAGCAGTTTCCTGTATGGAAACATTGCTGAAGATAGATTTGGATCTGAGAGTCTGGTTGGAGATGGATGGACTTCCAGTTTAGGAGCAAAAGTTTTGGGCATCTCACTTTCCATTGGTGGCAGTGGTGAAAAAGACCCTAGGAGTTCTTGGTTATGTGTAGGCATAATCAGAGCGTGTCTAGGAACTCAACTATTTCTTTTTGGATGTTGCATTTCAACTTTATTTTAAGACGGTGGGTATTTTAAATGTTGAAAAATGTCAGGAATGAGGTCTCCAAACTTGTTCTCAAACCAAAATTATCATTGAGATACCTAAGATATATTGTAGTTGTTTACATTTTCGGAAAGTGGATTGTTCCCATTCGGCCATGTAGATGCCTGCGTAGCCTGGGGAATATTTCTTACCCATAGCACACCCACTAATTTTAAGTTAATGTTGTTGTAGAATAAATAAGAAAACATTCCGTGTTTTAAAAGGTCTTCATCCAGTCTGTCTGGGTGAGGACTGGAAGGCTTTTTAAGGACTTCCAGACCCAATTCTGTATCTATATTTGTATATAATACATCCACATCAATAGTAAAGAGAAATGCTTCCTCTGGAACTTTCACAGTTTGTAATTTGCTTATCCTTCTCATAGCTGGGATGCATTTTAGACAGTAGACTGATAAAATAATGAATGTATTCTGCCATACGATAGGATTCTGAACCACAGTCGCTGACTATCGACTGCCCTGGAGGAATTATAAATGGGACACAAGAGGACTGAGGGGTGACGAGACACAGGTAAAACTAATAGGGACAGGGCACACAAGGGGAAACCAATAAGTAATCAATAGAAGAATGTAGGGAGCAACACAAATTAGGAAACCAAGGAATGTAACAAAAGGAAACTCAAAACATGATCATGAAAAAAGACACAGACACACGATCTTAATCATGACAGAGATGTTTGAGTCGCCAATCACAACCACTGGTTTGATCATTTTAAGACTCCGATCTCTCAATTTAGTGTTAATGCATCTTTTTGGCTCAACGTGTGACTCATCACTGGCTGTTGGGGTCACCTGTGTCTGTGAGGTCTCCTCAGGGCAGATTACAGTTCCACTTCATAGTATTTAAATACCAGTTAGGGTATTTTTGCTCATGATGGGAGTATAGATATTTGAGATATTTAAAGACCAATCAAGAATAGGATCACTGGAGGCTCATGGGGCCACCATTAGTATGTCAAAAACAATAGTATTAGCAGTCACTATGGAAAGCTTAAAACAAATGAATGTGGTGAATGAGACTGCCTTCTCAAGGTAATGTAGCTAGATAGACCCCAAGGGATCTGTAATATTTTTACACTGACATGATGAGGACTCAAACAAGGAAACGTTAAACCTCTCTATATAGGTTGCCATGTTCCCTGAGGGTAAATTATAGTATCCATTTTAGGTTCACCTTGTTTATGACCATCATGAGATCCACATTTGATTTTAATTCAGTACTGTTTTATAAAACTGACATTCTCATTTGCCCATCTGTACTTTCTCTTTACTGCACTGGTTAGCTTCCATAAGGCATGTCATTAGCATTCTGCTAAAAGGTCAGTAATCATTACAGATAAAGAGCCTACTACTTTAATGTCCCGTTTGTTATTAAGTGAAACCACACATGAATAATTTATATTCAGTTCTCAATAACTAGAAGTCAGGCTGGGAAACAAGGTCCAGGTTGGGTCCAGGTGCATATCCACTATAAACATAGCACCGGTATGAGGTAAACAATAAAGTTATTAAATCTTTTGTTGGGGCAAGATTGAACATAAAATCTGAAAATGTGTTCATAGAGGATAATTACAATTATCAAACAACTACTCTAGGTAGATGATGCTCATTGACTATATTTACAGTTGCCTAGCAACAGCGGGGGGGACGCGTCCTGTTGCTATAACCTGTGCAGCCTCCAACCAACTGTCCTGCGTGATCAGCTTCATCTGGTAATCAAATGCATTAAAAGTCGATATGTGCTGCCGCAGCTCTGTAATAAGATCAGAATCCTGATTCGTCCTGCTGGTGATGCTGTTCAATGTTCTCACAGACATTTAACGGTCAATACTTTAACAGGACACACATCCACACGCATGTGTAGTGATTACGAAGAGTCATTAAACATTGATTCATATTAGCACACGTCATCAGTTTGTAATGTTCATTTCATTTTGTGGAAGTAATGCGTGACTGTTTGTGTGACATGTTGTGTGAGTTAGACAGGGAGGACTACATTAAATTAAACCAGAAACATATAAATGTCTGCTGAGTTCATTTATGAGAAGAAACACACACACTCTTGCATGACTGCCTTTGTGAGGACATTCATTGATATGATGCATTCCCTAGCCCCTTACCTTAACCCTAACCATCTCAACAAAGTGCCTAACACTAACCCTAATCCTAACCATAACCTAGTTGTAACCTTTAGCCTAACCATAACCCCAGTTCCAACCATAATCCTAATCGTTTTTTCTGCTCCACCCTGTGCGTGTGTGCATGTGTGCGTGTATTTATGGGGTGACTCCACCTCTGTCCAAATGAAATACAGACTACTGTCAGCGCACTGAATCAATACACCTCCGCTCTCCTCATCTTCTCCTCATTCTCCATCTTTCATTTCGCATTCGCTCCTCCTCTTCCCCACCCTTTTCAAATCCTTTGTGTTTGTGCATTGCCATCTCTTTTCACCACCCCCTGCAATGTTCTCCTCTCTCCTCCTCCTCTTGCTGCAACTCTGGGTTATCCTCCTTCTCCTTTCCTCATCTCACAACATGTTCTGACTCCTACCGCTCTCTCCCTCTTTCATCTCCACTCCTGTCCTTCCACTATCCATCCTCATCTCCCTTCTCTCCTCCTCCCATATTCCTCTGCTTCTCCTCCTCCTCCTCTTCCTCCCCTGCTGATGCTGAGTCCTGTGAGAGCACTTTATCAGCTCAACACAGTAATTACACCGGCAGAGAGAGAGAGAGAGAGAGAGGGAGAGGGGGATGCCTCTGCAGTGTCTACACACTGTCACGCTCACCTATAAAATACACAAACACACGCACGCAGGTTTAGAAAATACACAGACACACAACTTTAAACTCAAATGCATACACACTGTTTTGATGGGTTCCTGCTCACTCACACATACAGTACTATACAAACACAGGTAGACTTGGAATCAGCACCGTCTACACACACTGTGGTTTGTGTAGCTCTGCGTGTCGCTGTTGACTGAAAGTCACTGCTGATGTGTGCACTGAAGTGAGCCAGCTGCCCAAACATCAATTTATCTCTGTCACTTTAGCATATTCACTGCATCATTGTGTGTTGTGTTGTTTGCGTGCCATGTACCCATAAGCATTTATCATATATGTAGATGTATGTGCATAACCCATATATATGTATGAAACACTCAGTTTCCAGTTCAGTCTCTATTATCTGTCCTGTTTTTACTCTTACTTTTTTTTTTGCAAAGATAATAACATACATTTGCACATTTGCTTGTTTCCACATTAATAAGTTTAATCAAGATACATTTAAAATTATATATAGCACAAACACTGGGTTATGTTGACACAATAGCAGGAAATCATTCTAGCATTGTGGTTGTGTTGAATAGTTTTATATTTAATGATTTTATGATATGCTGATATATTAAAACAAATCTCTGTATACAGATGTGTTCAGCAGATCTGAAATTTTGGACTTAGTTACTGTTTTCTTCAGTCCAGAAAATGTAAGCTGATGTAAGCTGAATGTCCTCATCACTGACCAGTAACATTGCTCCTACAGAAACACTCCACTGAAACATTCAAATGTCTTTGTGTCGTTTCCTTTCCTTTTTGACGTTCTGAAATCCATTTTCTGCTTTCAGACATTGCTCAAAAAGCCTAATGTGGAGAACGAGTCCGGACGAGACAAGTGTGTGTGTGTGTGCGCGCGTGTGAAGATAAGTAAAGCACAGCAGTACATACACTGGGTGTAATCTCCACAAGGTGACAGACTGAAAGCTTCAACAATTGCCAGCTCAGTACACACTCTGGAGGCTAAAGGTCACACACACACACGTACAGTATAGACATCATCATCGATTACACAAACAGGCTACATGCTGTAGACACACACAGCAGCGGCTGATCTGACAGGCTGACAGTTCTACAGCAGCAGATTGGAGGCTCTGCCTTTAAATCACACTCAGAGAGACGGAGGCTGTGGGTTCTGACAAGCAATTACAGAGAGATAGAGAAGAGGAGGAGAGGAGAGGTCACAGAACTTAAACAGTGTTAATCTAACATTAAAATAAATACCTGGGTCTTCACATTCACCAGTCAATGCATAAACAGTAATTATCTATGTATTATGTGCTGAAAACTATTTTCTCAACTATTTATTCAGTGTGAACTCATTTTGATATTTATTCAGTCTCCTGCTGTAACTCCACCGAATCAGCATTTGTTCTTAAATTGGTTCTGCACTGGATTCTTGTTACTATCCAGTAAATTACAAGATGACATCTTTGAGTGTCTGCCCTCAAAGCGCAGATTTAGAGTGCCGCACACAGAACACATGTGTTAAACATCATTCATCCCGCTTGCCACAAATTATTTAAACACATCTCATGCAGAACAATTAGATCAAGACTGTTACGTACCAGGATGATGTCTCAAGAGACAACCTCGATGTCAGGTACTGCTAAAATGTCTTGGTTTGGAGATACAGTAATACCAGACACTGGTTCTCAACCAATTATAGCAGCTTGGCCAAGAACAGATGTCTGGAAGCAAAGCATAGACAAACAGTGGCATCCAAAACAGCGTGGATGATTCTGGCTGTGTTGTTTCCAGAAATCTGTGCCTATAATCTGACACAGTGAGCAGTAGATAAAACATGTTTTCATCCTGCACCAGGCACCATACTGTGTTTCATCCTCAAAGCCTTTTCTGTTTTGACCTTTTTCTTAAAGCGCTGCTATGTCTTTGACATGGAGTTTATTAGCAACAGCTGCACACTCTTGGACATTAATAACGTAATTTACTGGACACAAAACTGGATTAGTGCCCTACACTTTCTGGTGTATCGTATGGACACAGAGAAGGAGACTGGTATGAGTGAAGAAGGAGGAGATGAGGACAGTAGAAGAAACACTGAATATGGATGCAGAAGGATGAAATGAGGAGAAGAGAGGTGGAAGAGAGGGAAAATGAGGGGAGCCTCTTCACATCATCACAGGTATCACAGTGATGATGAAGTGATTAAGGGCTGGAGAAGAAGAAGATGGAAGAAAGATGAGAGTGGAACAGTATGAATAAATGTGAAGAGACAGCGGGAGAAAGAAGCTTTTAGCATCCTTCTTATCTCCTTAGTTCATCTTCTTCTTTTTATTGAGAGTGACATTGGTCTGTGCTGGCAACATGCCTGTGTTTGATTCACTCAGACACCTGCAGTCTTTGACTGTTTCAACAAATCAGATAAATAAATTAAAATCAGATTTCTCTTTTTCTCATTCACCTTCTAATCAGTTCAATTCATCTTTTTCATTTACTTTTCAAATAAAATGCCTGCAGAGATCTGTGTTCTCGTTTATTCAAAACCAAAATACAACTGATAATACTACTGAAATGATAAATAATATAAAATATAGACATTATGTATATGCAGCACATTGATCAAATGTCTGTCTCCACACCTCTCTGTCTGGGACAAACAGGGACATTTTTGCAACCTGAAAACCTCTGTGATTTATTATATTTTAGAAAGCAAGAGCAATTTTGAAAAGTTAAGACTTGTTGGAGAGCCACAACATTTTGAAAAATGAGAACATAGGAAGACCAAGTGAGCGTGTTGCTTTGTAAAATTCTGTCCTTAGGTCCTCTTAAAAATAGAATATACTGTATAGTCTAAATGGACTTGACCTGATAAATTTATTAGCAGAGGGCTAAGAAAAGGATGTTTCACATTTGATGTCTCTGTTCATGTCTTGAGGAAATACTATATTCTGTGTGGCTCTAATGAGAAGCAGAAAGTGAGTAAATGGTCTTTAAGGCTTAAAGTAGTAAATCTTGATAATTGTCCTGGTGGTATCTGAGATCCATATTCAGTGAGGATTAAAGAGGGGTCACACAGAGGCGAGAACAGAGGAGGGTTTATTAGAAGCAGGAACGGTGACCTGTTACAGACAATGTCTTAATTCTACAGGATTACTTTATTATTCAAAAAGCAAACTGTAAAATCCAGGAAATTGATTTACATGCGAGACTTAACAACCATTTCCAGGTACTTTTTGGATTGCAAAACAAAGCAGAAAATATTGTAAATTGCTCCAAATTGTAGTTTACCAGTTGGACAACTAAACACAAATGGGTCTCCTCAAATTAGAAACGGTATTTGTGGATACATCCATTAGTTAGTTTAGCCTGACGGCGAACAGACATTTATAAGAACGGCATCTCTCTAATTTAGTGTTTATTCCAAATAAAATGTGATTCAGTTCATGAAATTACAATTTAGGTTCAGCAAATCTAAAATAAGTAGCAGTAGGACTGGACTTCATAATTCACAAAGAATTTAAAAAAAATTAAGGGGTAAGCTTTTCTAGTAACTTGTATTTTTTGTAAACCTAAAAAAAAGTCCAACACAGGACAGCATGCTATCCCCAGTCCTCTAAGGCTGTTTGGTTAATGCCACTATTCCAGCTCTTCCTCCCTAAGTGAACTTTGTCACTCATAGGATGCTTTGCAAGTTCATCTCCACGTAGCTATTAATCAGATCCTCTCATATTTACATCACTTAATAGCATTACATAATGTTTAATTCGATAGATTAATACTTTCACGTGTTATCGTTTCATGTGTTGCCCTTTTGCATAAACTGTTTAAGGAGACAGTATTCCTGGAGAAGTCTAATTTAGAGATAAATGAAATATTTATCTTATTTATCTTATTATATTTACCTTATTTATTTATTTATTTGCATTCAGCACCTTCTCATCATTTGATCCAAGGATTAAACAGATGAATAGATTTTTCACTCATGCTTAGATGCTGACGACATCTCCCTGCACAGATCATGTTAAGTCAGCATGACTGGTCTGTGAGTAGCTACATGTGATGTGTTGCTTATTCTCCACCTTGCTGAGAGAGAGAGGCAGGCATGATGATGTGGAGCCTGAAGAGGTCACGCTGGTCAATAACTTTGACCTCTCCCTCTCTCCGTCATCATAGATTTTACACTACACCCACTTGTCCTGTGGGCAGAGGCAGAAGGGTCATGAGGTCATTCTGATGAAGTGTTTATCCTCAGGAGAGCTGGAACGTGAGCAGATATATCACCAAAAAATGGAAGCCAGAAAACACAACCTTAAACAATACAGTTAGGTCTATATGTAATACTAAAATTAGTTTCAGCAGTTTACGAAAATCTATTGCAAATTATGGGGCATTCACATCCAAACAGGAAGAAGGATTTTGAGGCAACTTTTCACTTGCTGAGACAAAACTAAAGACAGAGACACCCAAGCAGCATGTGAACAGGCCTGCCAAAGCATCACAAAGACACAAAAAACACACCATTCAGTTAGTTCTTGTATGTTGTATGAGAAACTAATAAACTAATAAATATGAACAAATTTTTTTATTTAATTGCAATTACATCTTCAAATTATATCCTGAAGTATTCGCAATATTTTTTTTTTCAAATCCTCAAATCAAAGCTGATATATACTTACATACTCATTATGTAAGTGCGACCTGAACATGTTTTGGTGAACTTAAAATGTGTCACTGGTCACAAATATAAGGACCTTAGTGTATTTTAATACTGAGCAGGACACTTTATTCATGACACTAATAGTAAACATGGTGCTATGAGATCTGCCATTCTCCTCTGAAAACTATTTGCTTTTAATGCACTATGCGCTACCAGTGACGAGTGGCAGATACCGTGTTAGTTCAGCTACATATCCAATGTATATTCACAGAAAAATGACATTAACAATGACAATATACACAACATGTCTTCATCTATGAAAAGCTACACTGTGAATATGTCAAAGCATAAACGTCTACAAATCAGTGTTGTCTTTATTGCCACTCTCCCTCTTTGTTTATTTGTTTGGTTTGAACACGCAGAACTTAATCAGCCTCTGTTTCTCTGTGGGCTCAGTATTTTCCGAACAAACAAGGTGTAGGTGAGTCTATGCAATCATTGCGAGTTATAGGAAACAAAGCTTACTGAAAAGCTGAATTGTTATGATGCAATCGTCTTGGAGATGGTTTCCTGTTGTGTGTCAGAAGCAGTCAAAAATGGAGAACTCATTGATTAAAATGGATGGATTAAATCTGAAAATAATTCACAATTTCATAGCATCCAAGGAAATCTGCAACATATTATTTGAATGGTGTTTCATATGCAGCTTTTAATCAGCCTTTTTGTGTCCTAACTGTCCTGTGGGAGAACCTACAGTGGTCTTCTCGAGGGTCAATGTGTGTTTGTCCATTGTCATGTAGTAACTCCTGTAGAAACATGACAGACCTGTTTCTGTTGATATGACACATTCATGTCCAGGTCAAACATGTTCAGGTGATTTTATTGGAAACCATTTCTGTCCCAATAAATGCTACCATCTTTTATTTGAATCTGTTTTTACCTGTTTTTATCCAAAGCTGAACTCATCTTTCTGTGATGTCCAATTTCTGCCTTTTTATATATTGTTTTTTAAAAGAAGTATATATATATATACATATATATATATATATATATATATATATATATATATATAAAACTGGGATCATTACCTTTAGTTTCAGTCAGGTTCATTAAATTTCACAGGACATCATCAGTCATATTCATGTAATGAGGTAATTATCTCACACACCTGGTCTCTGTCTCTGTCAGCTGCTGTCTCCTGATGTCGTCTAAATGTATTTGAATTAGGACATATAATTGGTCCATGTGTGTTGAATCAGCTCTATCACTAATGACAACTGTCTTCAGCTCCACCACTACTCTAACTGCTCCACTGCAAACCTCAGAACATTAAACACTGAGCTGTAGTAAACAGTCATTTTCCAAGTTTTAAATGTTTTTTCATATATTGATATATATGATAAGTTATTCTAAATAATTTTGCAAGATAAAAAGTAAAACACATCTAGAGCAGCTCAATTATTCACCACGACGGCTTTAAAGAGTTTTACTGCCACCATGTGTCTGGAAATGGTTACTACTAATGGTAAAATATAAATTTCACTGTTTTTCTTTTTCATCTCAACTACCTAACTTTAGGACAGTAACAACCATTTTCTAGCAGGCAAGACAATTAAAAATATTATTGTTATTATTTTATCAATTACTGACCATTTTACCCCAAAACAGACGAGTTACTCTCCAGTTGACTTGGTCATGACCCATACAACTATTACAATATGTCACATACATACAATTGGTCATTTTAGGGGTCACAAAACAAAAAGTCTGAAACCCAGTCTTATTTCTGTTTAATTATGAAAGAAAACGCATTGTCATAATAATGGCTTTTGTTTGTATGTGGTGCCAAAGCATGGCGACCTACTTTAGGGTCAGACTACAATGTCTGCACTGTATTTCTTGACTTTACATAATGCGGCTGAAATGAATCAGAGGAAAGTGGAAGCCAGATTCAAACAGCACTTGGATGTGTTCTCCACTAGAGGACAGCACAGTTCAACAAAGAGGGTGACCGACTCTGAAGGACAGACGTGCGTCTGAGTGTGCTCATGAGGACATGAATATTCACAAACTGTTCACATCCACAACATCTACAATTGTCTAATGAGAAAATGTCGTATATTTTATAAGACAGCTGAGGTTTCTGTTGATGCTGTTCTCATTAGGAAGATTTTTTTTTCTATTTTTTTTTTTTTTTTTTATGCTAGCAGCATTACAGTAGAACATGTGTGGGAAGCTGACTGATGATTGGTCAGGAGACTGACCTAGATGCAGCCAATCAGCTGCACTAGGCTCCATCTCTGCTTAATAACTGCAGGCTTTTGTCTTGTTCCCCTTTTTGTCTTTTTAAGTTTCTCATAGTTGCGTCTCTCAGAGTTGTCACTGTAATGAATACAATCAATGCTTTGTATCTTCCTGCTATAATTACCCTAATTGTTAGTATAAGTTTCTTGTTTCAAAACTATTTCCTAAATGATGTGAAGTAAAGGTCAATCTATTTAGTACTGAGCTAGCCTGGCATTAGAGTCTGGACACATTTTGATTTCATTATGGGGCATGTTTCAATGAATAGAGAAAGAAATACCTGTGTACAAACCTGGATAGTCCTACTACTAACTTTCACACACCAACATTTTGTATGCTGAGACACTTCAGATGGGCCTCCAGGCTAGCTGCAGCCTATGAACAGATAATAAATGACAGTATATTAAATCACAGCTGTCATAATAAACTACCGTCATAATATCTACTTACAGCTAAAGTACAGTGTTACACTACAGTCCATTTATTAACAGCATGCTGCTCAATACAAGCCTGGAAGCCAGCCCAAACTTTTCCTGCCCACAACATTTTTGTGGTGGAAATTTAGTCTGCTGGGACAATCAAATCAAGCCAGGCTGGACTTTATGCAGTGGTGAACTGGAGAGCAACAGGGGCTAGCTATACAAGTGATCTGAGTAGAATTTGTTTCCAATAAAATTCCTTAGGTTGGTTGTAAGACAGAGGTATTCTTTTCTTTGTATTGGTTGAACCATACATATAAAATGCCAAGTGGTGTGTTACCAGACTGGTATTGTGGCGAGGAATTGAGACGAGAATTGAGTCTGGTTACTCCAGGCTAGGCTACCACCGGCTCCACTCATTGCTGTTGATTGTGTAAAAAGATACCTGCACATTAACATGCAGGATATGTAGACAAAGGACAAGGTGAAGTGTGTGAAAAAGAGGCAGAAGTAGTGTCATAACTCGTCAGCAAGTAAACTAACACGACACATTCATAAAGCAACAAACTGTCCAGTGTAAACTGGCGACCTGTGAATCACTTTGAGTGTAGATGTCGTCTCATCTATTCTTAAATTCCTAGTCACACTAATGGAATAGGATTTCTTGGTCCAAATATCTGTCTGCAGCTGATGGGTTCCCAGAATGCAACAAAAGTTATAGTAAGAAAACACATTCACCATTAACTCATTATGTAATAAATAACAGCTTGAGTCAAAAGCAATACTACAATCCAGTGTACTCACAAAGTATATGAATTGAAACACTGTGAAATATGCACAATAATACAAAACCAATAAAGCTAACAACATGTTAATGACATTGAAGGTTCCTTTCTTCGACTCCTTTGTCAAAACGAGAGAATTTACACTGCAGTCATCTGATGGAATTTTACTGTACTATATACTGTATCTGCTGTACAGTATATCTGCTGTGTGTTTTGCCTCACATGTAGAGTGTGATCACGCTCTGCAGCTCTCCCACACAGCTCGCAGCTCTGCAGCCCACACTCTGATCAGAGTTCAGAGGTGGATCTGCATTAGCAAACAGTGCACAAGTGAAGGACCAATACCGACTTCTCTGCAAGCATGGGGGTCAGGAGAGGACGCCTCAGCCTCCACACACACACACACACACACACACACACACACACACACACACACACACACACACACACACACACTTCTAGGCATTTTTGTATAGGTGGAGAAGCACTGGGGGTTTTTACCTGACAAAGGCATAATATATGCATAATGTTTTACTTACTTTGTTACATTGTTGTTATGAGTACACTGTTTTGGGCAGATATAACTCATCTGGCATTAACTACTTTGATTATCCTTGATCATCACCATTGCTAGACCATTATTGTTGACCACAGTTAACAGAGCGACAGGACGATTAACCAGTTGTGTGATACCCATCCAGGAAGGTTAAGGTAGGTAATATGGAATGCTTAGATTTTGATCAGCATGCTGTAAAGCTTAACATTAAGGAGGCTTCTTCACAAAGTGTGTTCTTAGATCTCAGTCTGGTATAAAAAAGATAAATACTTTAATGTTTCATTTATTCTGATAAAAAAAAAAAAAAAAGGTGAATTTTAAAGCAAAAAGTTGTGCGTTTTGGGGGACTGAGGGCTTTTTTTGGCTTTAACTTATTAATAATTTAGCACTTTATAGTATATAAGTTTTATTTATATTCAGTAGCTATCTACTTTGTGTAAAAACAGTCTTAAACAAAATTTAAATTTAATTTTTAATTTTAATTTTATATAATGTTGTATATAATAGATACAGTATACAGTGGCTAATTACAGTATACATTTATTTTTTAGATTAAGGGATACTTTACAATACATTTTAAGAAAGAAGGCACTTTTTGGCCTTCTCTCTAAGAGTATTGGACTGTAAAGCTGAAGCTGAATGATAATTTGGCAAGATAAGCACAAAACCTGAAGTATGAAATTGATGGTCTTATCTTCAGTCAGAGCAAGATAAGCTGTTTCCCTTTGTTTTGAAGCTTTATGCTAAGCTAAGCTAACTAGTTACATGAGCCTGGTACCATTCCTGTCATTGAACAGGTAGAAAGCAACCCACAACTTCATCTTCCCCGAGATACTAACACCATTATGAAATTTGCTGATGGCACAGACTAGTGGCCTGGTGCAGTGACAACCACCTTAACTTCAATACCAGAAAGACAGAGGAAATAATCATTGGCTTTACGAGTTTGAGGACAACGCAACACATAGGTCTAAGTATCAACGGAGAGGTGGGTCACAAACTTTAAGAAGACCATAGAGTGTGCTGGCCTATGGATTAACAGTGTGATACACCAGCTGCACCACGGCAGAGAAAAAAGCAGCTACAGCAGGTCAGCAAGACGGTCAAGTGGACTGTAGGCTCCTCACTTCCACATCTGGACAAGATATACTAGGGCCACATAGATCCACAGGCACCCTACCCACCCATAACACCCCATGTGTGCAGTGACAATTAAAATTCTTAAATGTTCAATCTTTTTGCCTTTCACGTGAAGGTAATTAATAAAGAAATCCAAGAGACTGTGTAACATCAAAGTCATCAAAGATCTTATTTTGTGTGACTAATCCTTTAAACATATAAATTTATTAAGTTTGCTTCAGTTTAATATTTTGATCCTCAGGGATGTTGTTGTTTCAGTAACAATTCTTTCCCATTTCAAAGCTTTAAAGAGCAGCTCATTCACTGAAATGTATAAAAGTTCAGAAAAGAAAAACAAAAAACCCTTAATGTCATTATAAAACAGGTAAAGGTAAAGTGCTTTTATTGTCATTATACATTTGTTCAACTTGTACAAAATTTCATGGTCCAATGGTAGGTTAGTCCTGAGCCGCTGCGACTGAGCGAGTCACCACTGTGGGCCAGCCTGACTTGGCGCCTAGCATCGATGATGGTGGGAGGAAATTGGAGTGTCCCACACAAACACGGGGAGAACATGCAAACTCCAAACTGAAAGGCCCTAAGAACCGAATCCTCTCCGCTCTTATTTTCCTTTTAAATATATTCTCTATATGAGGAGCACGTACTGTGCATACACACACACACACACACACACACACACACACACACACACACACACACACACACACACACACTTCACACTTATACATGAAAGTCGCCCACACATGATCTTAACTGTGCAGAGACATCAATCTGTGCACGTACACTTAAATTAGCAACAGAGATAATCACAGCTGTGCGAGGTCGCTGCAGAAAAATGTGCATGGATTGTAACATATAATACACATATATATAAATATATATACATCACACACCTACACGCGCAATGACATACTGCATAAATCAAGGCATCACATCCACATGCACACCTCGTCCTCCCACTAATCGCTCCAACTAATTATACTTTCCTGAACTCTCTGCTGTTATAAATACATGCAGAGGAGGACAGAGAGCAGCTCAGAGTTTCTGATAATGATGATCTTATAATAATAATAATACTGAAGCTTCTGTGAGCTGGTAGTAATTAGAGCTAGTGTTTGGTGTTTAGAATCAGACATGAAAAACCTCTGAGAAGGCATTCAGAACATCACAAAACAACACACCCAATTCAGTCAGTAACATTTTTAGGCTCCTTGATGTGAGTCACTCTACTGTTATCTCTCTGCCTGTGACAAAAGCAGTAAATCCAAGGACCCCTTCAACAACCCCCCAATGAGCAGAATCACATCTTAACCACAAAAGATTAAGAGTTTATTTTTTGTTGTTGTTGCTTTTTTGTTTTAATGTGAGTCAAGATTGACATTTTGTTTTATTTGGAAGTAAGCAAGTGGAGTTGACGTCATTTTCTGAATGTGCTCCAAACTGGGGGCACCACCTGCTTCGTACAGCAACTGTTTGAGGGTAATATTTTTATACATTTTACAGTTTAAATACATGAAGGCTTATGCATAATTAAGGGGCTAGCTGCTTTGACAAACAGGCAATGCCATCATAGGTTGTCCTCAGAGGTTGCTAGGTCTTTTGTGGTAGTCACAACCTCACAATGATATCCTGATACAGTCACAAATTGTTCCGATAATGAAGTTACCTGGTTCCTAGCTAAACAGTGTTCTACTTAAGTTCTTGCTAACTGTTAGCCGTGGCTTCAAGAGAGGTAGCTAGCCATGTTTTCTCACAGTTTATCCTGATGTTGCAACTTGAACACCTAGCATGTGACTTCCCAAATTGTAACTATGAGCTCACAAGTTCCATTTGATGGGAGCAATGAAGAGTCAGCTACTGCCAAGATGGCAACGGCTGGAGACACGTGACTGAGCTACGAAACTGCTCTTTACTGCTCTTGATGGTGTTTGTCTATCTTTATATGCAGTCAGTGTGTTCAATTAGCACAGAGTGAACATTACATAACAGTTTTGGACCTCTAAACGTCTTTAATTTGTTTACTCCATACTAAACATAGGTTATAAAATTGATTTTGATTTGGCCAGCATCACCCTGGCTTCATGCTTAAGTAATTGAATGTACAAAAGGATTTACTTTCGTTTAACATACAGGCACGAGAATGATACTGATCTTCTTAACTCTTGTCAAGAAAGCCAGTAAGTCCAACTATCAGTCTTTTGCATTTAATTTAGTCAGAAAGCTTACAGCTAATGTTAGCCACAAAAGCTAATCTTTGCTGTTGATGCAACCGAGTAAACAGACTGACTTGACTCGTTTTATACGAAATACACCTGTCAGTTTACATGTAGTAAAACAACACTTGTAGTGTTGGCATGCTTGTTTCAGGTCTTATTCTGCCAGATGATACCAGGTGTCTGCTAACCCAGACCACCAGCTGTAGATTTACTGAGGCTACAGCACTGCAGAACAGTGAGTGTTTGAAGTTTAATTTCTTTTTATTTCTCTGAAACATTTCAGCATCAGTAAAACTGCATCTTGTTTTGGGCTGTTTGTTAGAACTTATTGATTTCTGTGGAGAAATATTTTTTTTCCAATCACTTTCTACAGAGAGAAGGAGTAGGAGGGAGTCAAAGTAGAAGAGACAGAGAGAGAGGAGGAAGGATATAGAAAGAAAATATCCAAAGGCAGAGGATGAAAAAGCAAATGCATGGTGAGGTGAATAACTGTTACCACACTCTCTGTAAATCATTATTACGTTTTATTAATATAATAAAATAGTGACATTTTTATACCACACAGTAGAAATACAAATAGCACATTTGTTGTGTCGCCCATTTTTACCCACTTGATTTTCTCCTGATGGAAAAAAATAGAGCAGCTATGTGAAAAAGTAGTTTTTATGAAATGATCTACAACATTCAAGCATGTCTATTGTGGCTCGCTATTGCTGCCCTGGGAGCAGTTCTTATGATCTCTGAGATGGCTCGTTCAATGGATAAATCAACAGCGAACTTACTAAAAATTGCCACACTGAATTAAACAATTCATTTTAGCCGTTCATCTAAGGTAGCAATACCATCAGTTAACACTAGATGGAACACGGACATTTCTCCCCACGCAACAAACCAGCTTCATCCTTACGTCATCAATGACTGCAGTTACTTTGACTCTACAGGCGTGCCATTCTCTGCCAACAGATGTTCATTCATCACTAGGAAAGACATATTGACATCTCTCAATCATTAAGTTTTAACAATATCATCTAAGCTGCGGTTGGTAAATAGAAGTACCACTGGTGTTGCTAATGTGCAAGGAACTGTGCAAAAGATGGAATGGTTGAACACAAAAGAAAGTGCGGCAGAACGTCATGGGACAAGCATTAATGGTCAGGTCATGAACAAAAACTTATAAATGACATTGAGACCTGAAAGTGTCAACAAAAACGTCAGGGATCACACATATCATTACAGTTCGTCTTGAGAGAATCAGATGATAATTTAATGATTTGAAGTGGTGTAGCAAACTACATAGAAGTTAATTTTCAAAAAGATGCATATTTGAAATAAGTAATTTACCAGAGTAAACAGACTAAATTTCTATAGTCAGTCCAGTAGATATTTAACAGGACAACATATTCACTGTTTGGGTACCATTAACATGTACAGCCAATTTGGAATCAATAATTGACCTAAGAAGCATATCTTTGGGTTGTGGGAGGAAGCTGCAGTAACCAGGGAAAACCAACACGGACCTCTACACAGAAAGGCCACCACCAGTCAGTGGATTTGAACTCTTGGTGGGAGGTGTCAGTGCTAACCACTACACCCCTGTGTCTCTAATTGTTAATCTGTACAGCCCTGCTTATAATTAATAAGATGGAAATGTGTAAATGTTACCACTACACTGCACCAGTACAGAGACCAGTGCCAGGTATTAATGTCATATCCGAACAGGTGCTCCACTGATGATCTGACGTATTAAAGTCTTTCACTCTCCCCTCTCTTGTCATTGGCTCCAGAAGGGTGGTCAGTGAGATTCTGATTGCCTGGAATGACATCATCATTGTGCGTCAAGTTTCTGCAGGCTGAGCACAAGTAGAGCAAGCAGTTTCCTCCAGACAAACTCTGGAAGATCCACTTTTTCCTTGTCATATCTTTCGATCCTTTTTCATCGACCACATCACCTCCTTAACCTTTAACTCCTTGTACTGACTGTATCTACAGTCAGTACAAAACTAAATGCAACAGACAAATTAGAGAAAAAAAATCTACATTAAGGACTGTGTAAAGAAAGAAGGGAGGGAAGGAGGAGAAGCAGAAGATGATAAAAATAAAAGAAACGTTGGAGGAAGTAGGAGGAAGAGGAGCAGCAAGTGATGGAGAAGAGTATAAAGGGAAATGAAGAAGAAAGGAATACTGAGGAAATTACAAAAGGGACATGAGGAGGAACAGCAAGTGGGGATGAATATGGGGGAAAAGATGGAGAAAAAGAAAAAGGGAGGGAAAAGACAAAGGGAGAGGGAGGAGGAAGACGAGTAGAAGGGGGAGTGGGATCCTGCAGGTGCAGCAACAGAATTGCATGCAGGACACTGATGAACAGAGTCACCAGAGAGTGGGCAAAAGTAGTGAGCTCTCACTCTGATGCTGTTTTCAGTCACATCTATTTTAGCAAGAGAATGTCTAACGTTTTGGACCAACAGCATTTCTCTGAGCAAAGTTATGCTGTTAAAAGGCTGCTAAAAACATAAATACTGAATTATTATTTCTCAAAACGAAGAAAGACACGTGATTCTCCTTATTCCGGGTGGGATTCTGACATTTTCATGCATGTGATGTTTCCAGTGTGTCAGTGTTCAAGTTCTTGGTTCTATTCCTTAAACACCTCAACAGAAGACCACGATAAGATGGATTAGGTCTGAGCTCTAACGTTGAAATACACATTGTGTTCTCATTTGAATCTTTGTGAGTTGCCACATTTCCCATTGCGTTGCCCTATTCCTGTGAACTGTCTTCACCAGCTTGCCGTTAGCGCAGTCAAGTTTGAGCTGCGAAATCTGACCCGTTTCTAGGGACAGAGTGGAGAACGCTTTGCGGTTAGACGATCTTTGGATCCGTCTGCGTCGGTGCGTCCACGGCTCCCAGCAGCAGATCGTAGAGACACAGTCTCTGTGTGTGATGGGGATTATTCTTGTTTTACAGGAGAGGACAGAGCACGAACTGCAGCCAGAGGTGAGTTATTATTTAAGCTTTCATCGGCCTTTAAATCCGCACAACACACACGTGATCAAGTGAGCTGGAGGAGGCTCAGACCGTTTAAGTGTGTTTTCTGCTGAATGTCCGCAACTTCGCCAACGACGGTTTTACAAGCAATCAATTTACAAGCATTTTTTAAACCATTTCTTCTTCACCGTTCCTGATTTGGCGTCTGATCTGTCGTGGTTAATGAGCACCTACGGTTAATTGATTTTCCTGTCACATATAGAGCAGAAACAGACAGAATGAGAGCACAGCCTGGAACACTGGCATGAAGACGTTTACACAGAGCTGCGTCTGTGATCCAGCAGCAGTGTCAGTGATCATCTCTGCTGCATTGATCGTCTATATTGTTTCTATACTGTGTAGGCCTGACGCAGCTTCCATGTGAGTTTAGCGGAGTCCTCGTGCATTTGAATGGAGCCTTTAATAATCACTGTAAATACATAGTAGTATGATCCACCCTAAAGTGATTTAAATATCTATCGTTTTATTCAAGCTGCAAAGGGTTTCTACCACTACCTACTGTGCATCACTAACATTATAATTCAAGATATTTTAGTAATCCTTTAAAAGGAAATTGTAGTGTTTCAGCAGCAGTACTTCACATCATCATCAGAGTAAAAGCAACAAGCGGTCCATACAGCATATAATGCGTAAGAATAAATATGTATGAATAAATAAACATATAAATACAGTACTGGGAATAAAAACACACCTGGGTAAGAGCTACTGATCGTTAAAGCCTTATGGCTGCAGGCAATGTCCTGAGACCATAGATGTTCTTACAAGGCTTGTAATTCAGTCATTTTAGAATATTTGCATCCCAAAGAATCATTTTACTGTTTTATATAAACTCTTGGCCCAGTGCTTCCTCTGTACATGTAAATGATGATCACATAAATGCATGGAGGGATACCTGAACAGACACCGGGCACAGGTCCTAGGGACAGTGACAAAGAGACACTAAACAACCTCAAAAGGGGACCCAACAACCTCAAAGAGACACAAAGTGACTGCAAATAGTAATGCAAACTTCAAAATAGCCTTTCCACATACATTTAAAACAGAAAAAGTGTGATTAATTTGTAATAAATGCACATTAACTATGGACACCATGTGATTAATCTGAGTTTATTAACAGAGGCTTGCCTGGATTTATTGCCATACCACAAAAACAGACCATACGGAGACCTCCGAGTGACACAAAACAGCCTCAAACAGATGCAAAACCACTACAAAGAAAGAAGCAGCTACAATGACAAAAAGGACCAAAAAAAATCAACATCTCATTTTAAAGAACTGTAAAGAGACTTCAGATGGTCTCAAAGAATGACAGAAGGAATTCAAAAAGAGACAAACCAGCACAACAATGACAAAAGGACCAGAAGGATGCACAAACAACAGCAAAGGAAGACAAAGGAGTCCACAGGAATGGACTGAGCAGCCACAAAAAACTGCAACTACAAAGAGACACGAAACAACTACGAACATGGACAAACTTTTTTGGATGTGTTTGAGTCCAGCGTGGTGTTTTTTTCTGGTCCATTGTCTCATTATCCATTCATGCATACATGATGGCCTGTTAGTAATTCATCAATGGTAGATCTGATTACAAGAATTTATACAGCGTGGGAAACAGCCCCTTCACTCACCTCAACTTTAGAAGAAAAATGAAAAATATTTTTTGCATGTTTGTCAGACTTAAATGTTTCAGATGATCAAACAAATTTAAATATAGGACAAAGTTAATACAAGTGAAAGTCAAATTCCAAACCTACATGGGCCTGTGTGAAAAAGTGTTTGCCCCTATTGTTAAAACATAACCGTGGTTTATAACACCTGAGCTCAATTTAGCTACACCCAGGTCTGATTACTGCCACACCTGTTCTCAATCAATAAATCACTTCAATAGCACCTGCTTGACAAAGCAAAGTAGACCAAATTAGACATCATGCAGAGATCCAATGACATTTAAGAACAAATGAGAAAGAAAGTAATTGAGATCTATCAGTCTGGAAAAGGTTATAAAGCCATTTCTAAAGCTTTGGGGCTCCAGTGAACCACAGTGAGAGTCATTATCTACAAATAGACAAAACATGGAACAGTGATGAACCGTCCCAGGAGTGGCCAGCCGACCAAAATTACCCCAAGAGCTCAGAGACGACTCCTCCAAGAGGTCACAAAAGACCCCACAGTAACATCCAAAGAACTGTAAGACTCACATGGCTCAGTTAAGGTCAGTGTTCATGATTCCACCATAAGAAGGAGACTTGGCGAAAATGACCTGCATGACCAAAACCACTGCTGAGCTACAAAGAACATAAAGACTGGTCTGAGTTTGGCGAGAAAACATCTTGATAATCCCAGAGACTTTGGGGAAAATACTCTGTGGACTGACGAGACAAAAGTTGAACTTTTTGGAAGAGGTGTGTCCCATTACATCTGGAGTAAAAGTAACACATAATTTCAGAAAAAGAACATCATCCCAACAGTAAAATCTGGTGGTGGTAGTGTGATGGACTGGGGCTGTTTTGATGCTTCAGGACATGGATGCTTCCGACCATCTGTTGGTGAGAATTTGGGTTCAGCAGCAGGACAATGATCCAAAACACACCAGCAAGTCCACCTCTGAATGGCTGAAGAAAAAATTACATGAAGACTTTGGAGAGGTCTAGTCAAAGTCCTGATCTGAATCCTATTGAGATGTTGTGGCATGACCTTAAAAAGGAGGTTCATGCTGGAAAACTAATGTGACTGAATTACAACAATTCTGCAAAGTTGAGTGGGCCAAAGTCCCCCCACAGCTCTGGAAAAGACTAATTGCAAGTTATCACAAACACTTGATTGAAGTTGTTGCTGCTAAGGGTGACCCAACCAGTTATTAGGTTTAGGGGGGCAATCACTTTTTCACTCAGGGCCAGGGTTGGATTTTGTTTTTACCTTGATAATAAAAATGTTCATTTAAAAACTGCATTTTGCGTTTACTTGTGTTATCATTGACTAATATTTAAATTTGTTTGATGATCTGAAACATTTAAGTGTGACAAACATGCAAAAAAATAAGAAATCAAGACGGGGTCCAACTCTGTTTCCCACCACTGTGACTTAGTTCACAGTAATGGTGCTATTTCAGGATGCATCTTTAGATCTTTTCAAGAAGTGGTTAGAACTTCAGTGATGCTGTAGAAAGCAGAAGCTAAAATGTATTAATCGTAAATGATTGTATCCGGGAGAGGGCAGTAAAATTCCCTCTAGGGTCATAACTTCCAAAAGACCCTAAAGAAGCATAGGAAAACAACCAATACATGAGTAATACCAACTTGAAAAATATTCCTTTCAGGTAAACTTTAAACAGAGTTTGCATGTTCTCCCTTTGTCTGCCTGGGTTTTCTCCGGGTACTCCAGTTTCCTCCCACCGTCCAAAGACATGCTCATTAGGCTAATTAGTGACTCTAAATTGACCCTAGGTGTGAGTGTGAGTGCAAGTGGTTGTTTGTCTCTGTGTTAGCTCTGTGATAGGCTGGCGACCTGTCCAGGGTGTACCCCACCTCTCGTCCGATCCTGGGATAGGTTCCAGTAACCCCTGTGATATGGAAGATGAGATCAGGAAGATGAGACGTGTTAACTATGGAAATCATGTGATTTGCAATTAAATATTTTGATCTATGGACAGCCCTAATTTAAATACAACGGAGGTTTACCGTGAACTGCTCCACACTATCTATTAGTAAATTAAACTGTTGTGCTACCAACAATGTAGCTACACTCATTTTAATCAAATCAATTAAAAAATGTGTTAAAATATTATAGTTAGAGTTTAAACATCAATTTACATGGATAATTCATGGAACTGTGCAGTCAGTGCTTGGGTTCAGTGCTGTAAATGTCCGTCCCTTTTTTTGACAGGTAATGTTGAATGGTACATAAAGAGTGAACTGTGAAGTCAGCTAGGCGGGCTTTCAGTTGCTTTTACAGAATTTTGGATAATATCCCTACAATATTTTCACCTCATCATTTTCCATTTATTTGTTCTGCAGTAAACTGTAGTTTTTGTGTAATATTTTAGTCCAAATAAGTCAAGTGTATTTGACTGAGAGTCCACGACTTAGGGGGCACCCAAGATCACAGAAGGCTCTATATGAGGTACTCATATACTGTATTATATACGCACGCACACACACACACACACACACACACATACACACACACACACACACATACATATATGTGTGTGTGGATGGGTATATGTGCGTGTGGGTGTATCATCTGGATCATCTGTGTATATTTGGTCCTCAATGAAGGACCAAAGCACCTCAATGAAGTAGCCGCCAACTTAGCTGACCAGACCACTGGTTGTTTGTCAGGTAGCAGTTACCTGACAAACACAATCCATCTCACCTTTGTTTCCCCTACAGACATAGCAGCATTTTATGAATGAAATAACGTGTCTGAGAGGTTTGGTTTTGTTTTATTGAAGGACAAGACCGCATGGTCACAATTTGTGATGGGAAGCTGGCATATGACAGTTTGGGATAAAAAAAATACTATGCTGTGTAAAGACTTTCTTCATGCTTTTCTGTGCAAACTGGAGAACAGGTTCATGTAGTTTGTGCCTCTCAGCTTTTTTTAAGTAAAGAGATCTCTAATATTACTTAAAGATGGTTGTCTGTAGCAAAGTAATTTTATAGATATTTTCTAAAAAATAACAAATGTTTGGTTGCAGTTTCTCAAGTATGAATTTGACATATACTGTACATGCAGGTGCATGGTGCATTCAGTGAAGAAAAAAGGTTAGGCCAGTCTAATTTATTAGTTTCTTTTTGTTTTTGTGAATGAAATTGGCCTCTGACTAATTGTTTAGATCTGTGAATCGGACAGAAATTTGAGGGCTTTGCTTCTTTGGGAGTTCTTTCAAAGGGAAAGCTTGTTTAGCAGCTGGTAACCTCTACAGAGTTAATAAAGACCAATCACAACAAGGAAACTGTTAGCCATCAAGCTCAAAACTAGCTGGTTACACTTTGTGGCCAAAAACTATTGCAGCTTTAAAGGAATTGTGTCTGTCATTTTTAAGATCTCCCTTTTCCCAAAAACAATGAATAATAATGAACATTATCATTAATTTACCAGGCCCCCCAGGCACTCACTGAGGCACTCATCTGTACAAGGCAAAAATGTCATGATTTTCAACCTGGACAGAACTTGTAGCATGCGTTAATGGATCTGTAATCTTAAAATAGAGAGAAACTGCAGACCTACAACCAGCCACTAGCATCCTCTGTGATATCAATGTAGTGATGCTGGTTGTGCAGTAAAGCGGTGATGTGTTTTCGGTGTTTGTCGCCGTGTGACGGTACACGTTTTTCCTCTCTGCCAGCGAAGCACACTCTTCCTCCCTTCTTTCTCCTTCTTCTATATCCATCCATCCATCCAGGCAGCCTGTCTGGACTTGACACCTCCTCCCTCCTTCCTCCTTCTCCTCCTCTTTCTACGGCAACGTAGCGGAGGAGGAAAAAATATCCTAATATTTCACCAGTGATAATAACCAAAGCACCGTCCGTTCACTTGCTCATGCAGATGGAGAAGGGGGATCATCGGCGCTGCAGCAGCGGATCACTTGGCTGTCAGACGCAGAGGAATGATAATTAGAAAGAGATTGACTCGGCAGCAAGAAGAAAAAGAGGGAAAAGAAGGAGGAGGAAAAGGAAGAGAAGGAGAGGAGCCTGGCCTGCAGCAGTAGCACTGAGGCGAGCAAGTGGATATGTGAAGAAAAAGAGAGACAGAAGGAGGTATTGAAATGATCATAGTCTGATCAAGGGGAAGAACGAGAAGAGGGGAAAACCGCGGAGAGACAGAAGGAGTGTGTGTGTGTTTTTTCTGAGGGAGATGATGGTGACAGCACCAGAGGAGGGGAGAAAGGGATGAGCTTGGATCAATAATCCTCCCTCCTCCTCCTCCTCCTCCTCCTCCTCCTCCCCCCTTCCCCTTCCTCCTCCTCCACCTTCATCCCTCCATCACCTCTGCAGGAGCCGCTGAAACCTGTGAGACTCCGGTGCCTGGTTTTTATTATGCTTTCTGGATGCTGCATCGTGTCTGTGTGCGCACATTCATATGTGTGACATGTATGTAACTGTTGGCTATATAGGCCACAGGGAGCGTTATGTTGAGTGTGCACCGTTTGTGCGTCTGTGCATGTGCAACCTGTGTTTAGTGTGTGTGATACATGCATGCGTTCGAATGTGATGTGTTACACGTTTATGTGTGCGTGCAAATGGAGGGAGCCTGTGTGAGCTGCTGTGTGTGTGTGGGTTGCATGAACCACAGTGTGTGTGTGTGTGTGTGTATGTGTGTGTGTGGATGGTAGATAACATAACTGTAAAATTGGCCAATTAAAATAGTCTTGCTTCTGCTAAATTGAATGGAAATTATATAAAAGATCACACAAGGGGGGGAACTGTTCAAACCGCCTACACTCTGATGATTTCTGTGTGCATATGAAGAGCAAAGAGTGAAGATTTATTTCAGTTTAAAATTTGTAACTCAGTATAATTACATCAGAGAGTAAATGGCTATTTTGTGGATAGGGATTTTTCATGTAGAAGCAGTAGACATTAAAGGTTTGGTTTTGAGCATTAAAATTTGTGACTTTGGAAATTGCAGCCAGCACATTTTTAGACCACTCAGAGGCTACAATACATAGTATACATCACATTTATTGGTATATATTATTTTACAGTGAGGAAACAAAACCATGTTCACATCAAACTAAATACGCTATTTCTAATTGCCACTTGGGGGCAGCAGAAACAAGTTATGAACGCAACAATGCCAACCCGTTTAGTTGAGAATGTTCGAACTTGGTAACAAACTGTTATGGAGTAGCATCATTATTATTATTTACTGTGGTGTTTTGTCTGTGTGTTTATTGCCAGTCTAGTGTTCACTCTCTTTTAGCTCTGTTGTTGGTTTTTACCAGGAATGATAGCTGTCTCCTTAGCTGCTAAAAGTTCCTTCTTTCCCAGACACTCTCCATGTATGAAGTGATTAGTCAGTCAGTTCTCAAAGCCACTTTTAAAAGGAAAAACTACCAAAGCTGATTTGCTGTAGCTCACTTGAATGTGCTGTTCTCATGGTACGCTATCATAGAAGATGTAATATGTTGGTGACAGATGGACAAACCAAAAAAGAAATTACAAATTTAACAGAGAAAATTCTGACAATGCAACAGAAGAAAAGGTTTGAATGTACCCTTTGAGGTTTTGACCACTTTTAGCAAAACAGAGCAGTGTTTTTAACTTACACAACTTTAATTGCACCACAGTCATATTTAAAGTTTTTCATTGGAACAGCATTGGAACGTATTTGGGGCCAACATTTGCCATATTGGCTACACTGGATAAATGTGTATTTCTGTACACATATCCATGGATTATGTACTGAAGATGAAGTTGTGGTAACTTATGAGAAGTATTTGTTTTCTAACATTTATACATGGCTTTTATCAAAATCCTGTTAGTCCTATATTCGTTGTATCACAGAGTGCAGATTCCCCCTGTTTAAAAACCTTTAATGGTACCCAAAGACCCATTTGGTATTGAGGGCAGTTATACTTACTTGAGTTTCTACGATCCCAAATCCTTTTTATAGAAATATATATATTTTTAAAAATTTGCATTTGATTTCTGTTACTATGAACACATAGTTTTAGTAATCGAAAATCTGACTTGATGCATGCATCTCCAACAGTCAATCGCAAACTTGTCTTGTGAGCCTCTGTTAAACTGGATGTTTGCAAATGGGGATGGGTGATTGTAAAAACATGGGTGTTTTGTAATTTGATTTAATGGGCTGCCTCCTTGGGAATTCAGCTCAGTAAATAATTAACCTTTAAAGCTAACTTCAATGACAGTTGGAATTGGGACATATTATGTACTTTCTTGATGGACCCACTTCTGTCGGTCTGCAGTTTCAGTTTAGTGACTAAATACCAGGGATTTATTGGTTCCAAATAAATTCAATACCTCTCACATACTTCCAGGAATACATTGTTAATCTGCGGTTGTTGACCTGTGACTGACTAACTGTTGGAAAATTTGAACATATCACCAATTTATAAAAGAAAATTCTGACATAAAGTAACTACCTGCAGAGAGTTGAACATATATAGAGAGATAGAGAGCGGATGAGAGACTCTAGCAGGGACAACAGGGGAGAGAGAGATAAAGTGAGACAGGCATAGAGGGATGCTGGTCAGTTAGTGAGTCATGAATAATTGAATCTGCTTAATGGGAAGAGATATAAAAGCTGAAACAGTTTGGACAATTTGCAATAGAGACCAGAAGGCTAGCTATTTCCTGTGTGTGTGCATGTGTGTGTTGGCTTTGATGGTGCAGTATGTACTGCTGAAACTTTTTTCTAAAGAAAGCAAATTTGCATATTACCCCAAGTGACAACTGGTGATAAATGAATGAATGTTTGAATGTTATGGACTTCATTTTCCACAGATCCTTTCAGGCAATATCAACGAATGTCTTTGACACTTTGTACTTTTTAAACTGGCTTCATTTCTGTGATGGTTAGTGGGTGTATTACTACCATCTTATTGTTTAGTGACCATGGTAACTGCCCATGCCCATTCTCTATGGTGCTGAACGTAGGTAGGCGTGCTACATTAGAACAGATGAACCCACGGTTTTCTCTGTTCTTTACACTTCTTCTCTTGTGGGTTTGATCTTGAAGAGAAGAACCTCAACCCTCTTTAAAACTAAGTGTTGTGCAGCACTGCATAAACATGTAAAGTAATCCAGAGCTCCTCTACCTTCTGATTGTTGTGAAAAATTAGAATGACTAAAACTGCACAACTAACTTACAAATATCATATTGTGGGGTTTATTGGGATTAATTGTAGACTGCATTCAAACAGGATGCTTATATGATGCAACGTCTGTGACATTAACAGCGGGACGGATTGTGGCTTCCAAGAACAAAATGTTGTACTTGGAACGTCAACAAGAAATATGAAGAAAATGTTGAGAAAGAAACATAAACATTAGCGAGATTAATAATCAAACCATTTTGTTTCGTTATTTAATTTGAGGCTGATCTTGTGTAAGTGTTAGCTTATTTTTAAGTATTAACCAATCTGTAACAAATCTTGTGTTGAATCAATGGTCGACGGATGACATTGGCAATTTAAGAGTTATAATCTTTTATTTTAACTTTCACTGAAATTACTCCAGCACAGAACATGGAAAAGATTTAGTGTAGGAGGCTAAACAAAGGAGAACTTTTGTGTTTTTCCAGCTGCTGATAGACGTATGCAATGAATGCATGTCTGTAGGACCCTTTTGTATATAACCAACAAGGAGAACTGTATAGTTTTTGGTATTTCAAGTTTGGTTTTAGAATTTAAATAACAATAAATGTACTTTCTTTTTCTTGCTTTAGACCAGGGGTTGGCAACCTTCAACACTCAAAGAGCCATTTGGACCCCACAGACATGGAAACACTGGGAGTCACAAAACCCCCTTTGACATCTAAAATGAAGATAACACTGCATATATCGTTTTTACCTCTATGCTAGACCTATGTATAAAAAACTATAGTGTGTTGCATTTGTGAAATTAAATAACTGCCACAGAGAAAACTAAAATTTTATTTATGCATACGAATACATTTTGCACTCCAAAAAAAAGGAGGTCGAACATAACACTGCATATATCGTTTTTTACCTCTATGCTATGTATAAAAAAACTATAGTGTGTTGTATTTATGAAATAAAAGAACTGCTACAGAGAAAACAAAATTGTATTTATGCACACATAACAGGAATTTATCCATGGTTGGCTTACCTGCGGTCGAGAAGTTCAATAAATAGCGTGCTGGACCTGCCGGCGGGTGATGCACATCGGCAGTTGTGACGTATATTTTGAGCGACAAAAAATGAAACACGTTTTATTTTAATGTTACAGGATCACCATAAATTCATATTTAGAATTATATTTAAAAAACGAATGAAGTAAAATAAAATACATTTGAATTAAATACTTGACAACAAGGAATAGACTATATGTGCTGCAATGCACTGTGGGAGTTCAGTGTTTTTGGTGGATGTTACAACCATAGACATAAATACCGTATATATGTCTATGGTTACAACCATGAGTGTGAGTAGTGTGGTATTCCATGTCATTCAGTTGTCGCGTAGCTCTTGCTTGTTTACTATAGAGTGAACACTTTTCTGAGGCAGTTAGCGTGGAAAAGTGAACGACTTTAATTAGTGTGCTTGCTCCGCACCACTTGTTAGAGAGAGCCGCAGCAGAGGACCAAAAGAAAGACTAGTTTTCTAGTTGTTGTTGTTTCTGGTTTTAAAAACAAATTTGAAATACCAGCAAATGTATGGACTGATATGTCATATGCTGTGTATTTTGTTGCTATGATTGATTGTTGGTCAGTGCGATGGCGTGCAAAGGTATTTTGGTCTTCACTTATCTTAAACAACTTCTAGATACTGAAAATTAGCTCAGATGTTCCTGACTAATTTGTATTTGTGTGTTGACCTCTTAATTTCACCTTTTAACCTAGTCTCTGACTGATACAGGTGTCAGTATGGCCAACACCAGAAGAAATCTAGGTTTTCTTTAGTGATTCCCAGGTCTGCAACCTTGTCTTCAGATCTGTGGAGACTCACTCAAATCTCAAACTAGTTGAGAATGGAAGTAGCAAAGCAAAGGCAGGACACGGCTGGTGAAGATAGACATGTGAAACTGACACGGTGTAGGAGGAGAGGCTGATGGTGTGCAATGATTTTTCTTGTTTCTGATGGATGAGACAGAGCATGCCATTGGTATTTATGGGCTGAAAGACCTCACGCCTTGCAACCATAGAGAGAGAGCAGGGTTGTATATAAGAAAGTAACATCTTGTGAGAAGAAAAAGACAACAGATGGACGAGGAGAAAAAGGCATATCAGTAATAAAGCAGAGAAAATATGAAGATACAGGGAGAATGGGAACATAGAAGGTAAAGATAAAAGGGAGAACACAGAACGACAGATGAAAGGAGGAAAAGAAACAGGTGTCTGTTAGAAAAAAACAGTGAAAGTATCATAGTTATTTCCTGTTGACTCTGCTTCTCATCTATACCTTCTTTTCTTCTTTTTCATGTAATGGATGGATGACATAAAAAAGGATCTGGGAGTGCCATCCAACAGCATGATAATGATGGTGAATCCCAGAGGCCTCAGCATATCCAGGAAGAAGACAAACATCTGACATGACATTCAACCTTTCCATACCGCCTCTTCACACAGACCAACTGCAGGATGATACTCCTGCTCTTGAACTAATGGACCAGGAAGAAGTGAAGCTCTCCTCCTCCATGTTTGTGAGAAGATGATTTTTGACGGACTTTGCATTTTCATTTTGTGGAGGCTTGCGTTGTGTTAAATGTTTTTGATGATGGAGAGGGTCTGAACTTAGCTAACTTATTTTCTCGCCCATAAAACTTCCCAGACGGTTTGATCTGGAAAAGTTTTTTGACCCCAGGATTATATTATGGGCCTGGGTAGGAAAGCTGTTGTATAATCCGGAAGTTTGGCACATGGTGATGCAGACTGCATTTCTCCTGCAGCACACTTGACAAAACACATTTGATACTGGCTGAGGGAAATTGCATCACTGGTGCTAGACAGTCTGCAGTCAGTGATGATAATGTGCAATATCTTCAACAAAGAAGGACATCTACATCCTCTGCCAGCTGCAGCCTCCACACCTGCCTCTTGGAAACCTGTGTTCTGATCTGCTACATGGAGCACAGAGAGTGGATACAACTGGTTCACTGACAAACAGGAAGGAAAACAAATCTATTCTGATTGTTGGGGAGGAAAGGATCATCTCTGACTGAGATATTTGTTCTGTTTTTGACGGTCATGGGTCTGAACCCCAACAGCAACACCTGACGGAGCCAGGGAATGGTCAGCAGCTCAGTAGAAGTCTTTGATTGGAGCACACAAGGACGAGGTCCATCCTGATCTTCAAATCAGATCTCGAAGAAGAAAAAGTCCTCTCCCCCCCACTTACCTCTGGTGGGGGGGAGGGTGAAGGGTACTTTTATTTTTAAGGTGTAGGGCGCAGGGCCATAGGGTGTAGTTTTTAGAGAGTAGGTTTTAGGCTGTAGACTAGACTGTAGAGTACATAGTGAGGCAGTTTGTCTCTGTTTCTGTATAATAATTAGCTCTACGTTTTTAGTTGTTTAGTCAGTTGGGCTAGATTTAGCGTTTGACCTGTTGGCTCATTTGCCTGTGCAGCCCCTGTGTGAGTTCGTATTTGGCTCTGCACCAGCTGTAGCTGAGACTCAGGCAGTATTTCTAGTATTTCTGTTCTAGTGCAGACGTTTAAAAGCATTACTACCTGGATCTAATCAACTGTGAGCATTTAGATTCTTAAGTTTAATATTTAGCATTATAAATCTTAGACACTAGGCTTTTCCCCAGTTGTTAGTTGACTGAGTTCCCCTAGCCATTAGCGTCTGTGTTAACTCTCAGACCAGCTATGGATGCTAATCAAGGCCCAGGCCAGGGCAGTCCAGAAAGTCCTAACCGGGCTGTGGAGTACCTTCTTGAACTCAACAACATTATCGAGAGCCAGCAGAAGCTTCTGGAAACACAACGGCGCAGAATTGAGGAGTTGGAGGTACAACTGGACCGGCTCAGCCAAGAGAACAAAGACCTGCGTTTGGACCGGCAACCAGTCGCTCCTCCTCCACCTGCTCCCCCTCCTGAGCCTCCTCTCCCTCCTCCTCCTCCGCCACCTCCACCGACTCAGACTACGTCAGCATCCATTTCTAGCAAGAATCACCATCACCACAACAGCCAACACCAGGCTCCTCCACAGCCTCCCTCTTCTATCCCCCTTCACCACAGCCACCACCACCAGCATCATCAGCCGCACCACCACCACCACTCCTCCACCCACCACTCCTACAACAGCACCAACAGCACTGCTACAACCCCTATTCCAGTTCCTCCTCCTACTTCAGCCCCAGTCTCTATCTCCATCCCGACCCAGATCCCAGTTCCGGTTTCCTCTTCGACCCCTGCTCCACCTCCCCCTCCACCGATCCCACCCAGGGATCAGCCACGGGCCCACAGCCGACTGACCCGAGTGCCCTCCACTAGCACTGGCACCAACACAAACTTCGTGGAGAAAGAGAAAGAGAGGCTTGAGCGCCTGCACAGGGCAAATGCCTCCAACAACCATCATGCCCACACCCTGCACCACCACAAATCGTAAGTTCTACAGTATTTTTAATAGAAGCAAAGCCTAAGGTGACACGAGAAGACAGCAAAGCAGACTATGCAGAGGCACTGCACTGCTTTCATTGCATTTATTAGAAAAAGATGACACAAGATACCATATTAAACGTGGTTCAGTCAGTTTTAGGAGTTTAGCTACATTTGCACACTCTTTAGAGATGTCCCGTTTTGCAACATACTCTTTTTGAGTTTCAACTTTAAGACTATGATTGAAAAGCTGTGGCACATATGTTAATATGGTGTCCTTTTACTAAATTCAAATCTGCTAGTTTGGCCAGCCGCTGGTCTCCTCATTGTCTGGTTTACCCAAAACTCGTGTTAATCTTTGACTTTGATCGCTACTAACTATGCTGCTTTTCTCACACAGGTTTTGTGCAAGCCTAGAAATAAATGCCCGCTTGCTAAATTTTGACCTTGAAACATATTATTTGCTTGATTCTTTGCTGGCACAAAAATGCAAGCAGCCCATGTTTAAGGCAATTTATTTTTCTGAACATCATTTATTGTAAAGGACTCACAACAAGTAGCAGAGGTGAACTTGTCAAAGTTTGCCACTGAAGTGATCCCTTCTACAAACAAGAAGAGGCAGCGGATGCCCCTGCATGTGCTTTCTCTCTGTATTGAGACGGTGTGATTGGTGGGTGTGCAGGCCTGATAAATATTCATCCTTTTATCAGCTAATGGTGCTACAGAGTGGAAGGTTGTAGTGGGAATTTATAAATTGCAGGAGAGCAGGAGTGCGTGAGACTCCAGAGACAGATGAACTAAACGACTACAGCATCTCTAACACTGATAATTGGTGGAGCAAAGACTCAACAGTGTTATGTAACTGATATTTCTGCAAGGCAACAGAATTGGTTGTGCACTATGAGACTATAAAGAAAACACTCTGTGCTCTCTATAACTGTGAAATTGTTTGCTGTACCAATCACCATGGTAACCACCAGGTACCAGGTAGCATGGCAGACTCTCTTTTATTTTGTGCTATTACTTTGTTGTAAATTTGTTGCTCTTTGAATACATTTTTAGTAAGAACAGTGTTTTTTGCCTGGAAGTGGGTTTGTTGCCTGGCAACACTATCTTAGGAGCATCCTATCAGGAAGTGTTGGGGACGAAGGATCCTCGTTACCGTCTGTGGCAGTCGTCTTGGTACACATGTCTAAGTGATTCCGTAAGCAACAGGACGCGGGGCTGTAGTTGCCTCATGCATCTAACAGGCGGTACCTTCGTAACAAGTAGCACCGAACCGCTGTCTGTGGGATGCGCTGGTCATGGAGATCTCTGTTGCTATGCAACAGTGGAAACCTGTTTGAAGGACAACACTCTCGCTAACGGTTGAAATGGTTTTAACCTGGCTTGGCGCTCGTAGCGCGCAGAGCTTTACTAAGCTCGCACCGCGGTTTGGAACAAAGAGTAGCATCTTCATTCTGCTGCAAATGCAGCAGGCACTAGAAAAGAGGGTCCCGACAGACCTGCAGAAATGAAGACTGGGGAAGCGCAGTGATGACTCATTGAGAAAGATTTAATAGTACTATTGCGCTGTCTTATGAGCTCTCACATGTGCGGCCAAAAAGTAAAGTAGATTGTATGCGGAGGTACATAAAGAGTGACTCAGACTCTCAGATCTGGGTTCATCTGAGGCATCTTAAGGCATCAAAGTGCTGGAAAAAAAAATCCTTTAAACCCTAAGTCATAGGACATTCAGGTACAGCTGATATCGTGAGAAAAAGCTGACCTTAAGCTTGCAAATGATGTAACTGGCACAGAACAATGATCAAGTCTGACAGCAGTGAAGACGAGGCTGATTCGTTATGAAATCACACAGTACAATCGGCTGCTCGCTGCCTCTTCAGCTGACTGAGTGTGATCCAATAAATCCCACACTGCACTGGGGCAGATTACGGAGGCATGGCAGCATGTTACAGAGCTGCCTACACTGCGTTCTGAGTGATTTTGTATAGGGCATGATGCAGCAAAATGCAAAACACCCTCACAGAGATTTATATTGCAGCACCCCAGGCTGAAGCAGAAAAAATCACGACCCATGCAAGGAAGCAGTAAATATTGCAAGATATGACAAAGCAGTTCAAACATTTGATATGACGGGACTCTGATGGGTGCTATGAGTGTTGAGACACAAAAGATATTTTCTCCGGTTTAGTGTCCGTTTTGATTTACAGCAGCCATTTTGCACACTTTACACACTGTGTCCGCGCTCTTATTACACTGCAAGGGACTTGCAATGCTTCAGCTGCACGTGCAAACTGAAACACGTGGATCTCAAGACTTCATAACACATAAAATAGTATGACAAGCAAACAACTCACTAAGGCAGAGTAAGGGACCAACTACTTAGCTAGTAATTGTTATGTGCACAAAGTGTAGTTAAAAGAATGCATAACGACTGGTGCGATCTTTAAATATTTCTATTAAAGATTAAAGACATGAAAACACTGGAATCACTTTCCTATAGCCTGGTGTTCTTACATATATTGTCTCTACTAATATCCTAATGAACATATCACATCTTACTCTGATCACAGTTGCAGTTATGGTTTTACAAACTTGCATTTTGCGGTAAACAGTGAGTGTAATGCAAATAGAAACATTTTCTGCTCAAGCTTTAGTATCACTAGCTTCCAGAGCTCAGTCATTCTAACATACGTGACCATGAGGAGACCATCATGACACGTCAGCGCTGTTATGTCTCATCGATCCCCCAGTGAAAGATTGATGGAGGACAGTTATGGAAAGGACATCAGAAACAGTGATTTTATTTCTGCAGTGTGGGTGTGGAAGAGTCACAGGAGTCAGAACTGTAGCATTCAGACGCATAAAGAGAAGAGAGAGAAAAGAGAAAACGAAATGAAAAGGGAATGCATCACCCTCTTCTGTAGGTCCATCATGTCTTTTAAAACCTTTGTTCCTGACCCCATCTTCCTGTGATTATCCCAAGAAATGTTTCGGGCTACATCATATAGTTGACGACATGTGATTACAAGGCTGTTGCATGAGCCGCTGGAATTCCTGCACTTTTGAGAAGTACTGTCCCTCTAGTCTGAGGTAAAATAGTTCATCCAAAGGTTGCTAGTCCCCAGGGAAAGTGGTGGCCTAATACCACCATGTCACACGGCACCGATCCTCCACGTCTGTGGTAAGATGTCTGTGGGTTCTACTTATTTCTGTGCAGGCATCTAGCTAGAGCACCAAAAAAAAAAAAAAAAAGCAAGTACTGTCAGGTTTTCTGACTTTTGTATCATGTTGGTACCAAAGTATCTCTTCTTGTGACATCTCAAGTACATACAATTATAGTATAATTCATATTTCAGAGGAGATATGTATGTATTCAACAGACTAATAATATGTGGCTTACTACAGAATTCAGAATCTGTGCCTCCAGTAGTGGCACTCCAAGGTTTTTGGGTGGCCTAGTCAATGACATACCAAAGCCATATATCGTCCAATACAAATGGGCAATAACTTAACGTACACAGTATACCGCCAAAAACAATCCCCGCGATAAGAATTTGCCATCTGGGGATAAAAACGAGTTTGTTGTACGGTGATGACGTAAACACGTGGATCTACTCGAAGCTGTAGCTCACCTGCTGCTAATGGCTAAATGAGGTTCCTCATCAATGATTCTGGAAAAAAATGTGAATTGTGATTTTTTTGCTTAAAATTTAGATTCTTTGGCACGATTTTTTTTTACAAAATGTTTATTGCACCGATGAACTTTAACAAAACAAAACAACAACAAAAAAAAGCATTCAAATGGTCATTCAAGTAGAGTATCAAACATTGAGATTTCTTTAGAATGTAGAGCATACGTTTTTGGGCACAAGTTCGGTGCGGGTCTGTGGGTGAGTCTCACCACTGCCACCTGGGGTTTCTTCACCATCCATTTAACTCTCTCCATTGACAGAATCATGTGTTGTAAAGACGCTTTACCACAGGTCGAGGGAGGAGTCAGTGGCAGTGCTGCCTTTAGGGGCGCTTGAAAAAATCTGGGAAGATATGGGAGCGTTTGTTTGTGATGCTGCTCATGAAATAAAATGCTTAAGAATCGTGTTTCGAAATGAGATCATGTGTATGTGTGAATTGAGATTGTGATTTTTTTAACGATTCATCGTGCAGCCCTATCATGAGATATTCGGAACTTATATGTGGAGCAAAAAAGATAATGGCTAAGGATAGCAACACAACAAATTTATTCTACTACCTACTACTACAAATTTATTCTATTACCTGAAGTACAACCACAAGCCGGAATATAACGAGAGTCAGCAAATGCGTAGGAGAAAGTAGCCGCATCCTCCGTTAAATAAGGGCAACCAGACGTCCCTGATTTCTGGGGACAGTCCCCATTATTGGATGACTTGTCCCCCAGCTATATCTGTCCCCAAAACTGTCCCCGATTTTAATGTTTTATGAAAAGATGTTGCACGCAGACTACAACAACATTTATTACAGTAGCTGGCCATGCTGCTATTGACATTACAGACATAGCAGTTTAAATATGAATAAATATGTCAAAATAAACGAAACCGTAGTTTTTCATATCCATGTCTTAATTTAATCTTGATAACTTTTAAATCTTTTTCATCTTTGAGCTGTAAATGTCCCCGCATTTCATTCCAGATTCAGTTTTCACATTTCAGACTTGTTTGATTAGTCACTACAGTTTTCTCCACAACTTACTACAACCTTAAGCATCTTATTTGACTGTAACTTGTCATCTCTCAAGACGGAATGTAGTGACAGATTGAGTCAAAAGCATGGCATTATAATATTTTTATAGTTATTTTTATCGTGATAAACTTTTAGCCCATATCACCAATCCCTATCGCCCAACTCCGGTCTGTTATAGGATATATAGAAGGGGGTTCTCTCTCTCTGACCCTGTTTTTGTAAACAGCTGCTGACATCTCGTTCTCTGTGTCCTGATGACGATAACAAGAGTGTAAATGAGCTCGGTCAGCAGCACTGCTGCACCAGGTGTGAGTGTGTGTGTCGTTTCACCCCATCGGTTCGGTGTCCTGGATACAGAGTCCTGCCAAGTAGTGGATGCTCAGCCAGAAATCTCACAAATCACGAACAACGATTTCTGATATGTCTTCCTGAGTCACTCTGGGGCCAATTGAGGGCCCCACAGGTGGGACCAATTTTTTATAGGATGTGCCATATGTGTGGGTGTGTATGTCTGCTACAAAGCTACAAAGTTAGCAAATCATCAGCATTGGTTTGAAAGCCCCTCAGCTCTGACTGCTGTCTGACATGTTTCCATCAACGTGCTGTACCGGTCAGACGATTGCACTGGCTTTTTAATGAATTCATTTCATACAAGGAAGGAGGCACTGTACATGTACGGTACCAAAGGAAGTGTTGTAGCTTCTTTGTATTCCGTGGTTAGCAGTTGCATTTGTGTTATATAGATCATTAGGTTGTAAATTGTGAAGTGTTATAAATCTGAGCAGCCTAGTTCTATCAGTAGTTCGCAGATTATTTAGAATCTTTCTGAAAGTGTGGTATCCTTCCACCCCTGAAAGCTTTAGTTTGCGGTAAAAGCTCTTCCCCACCTCCACTTCCACCCACTCTCTGTCTCTCACATTCTTCAGATGAATCTCACCCACAATTGGAAGATTAAATGTGTCTCAATCAATATGTTAGGGCCTATCAAGGCAATAGATCAGCTTGTTTATTGAACACTCATTGATCAGTTTTAATCCATGGCTGCCATTTCTGAGCTCTGCGTCAGCAGAATGACTCACCGTACACTACATAAAAGCAGCTCTAAGGAAGTGCAGTGGCAGTAGGGCTACAGCTGTACATCATGGATTTAATATCCCAAAAATATTTTTTGTCTGTTTCCACCCCCACTGGCCTTATGGTGGTGGCAGTGCAATTGTTTTTGGCACTTTACCATTGTTAGGTTTTGTAATCAACATTTCTTCAGATTGTTACATGCTGCTCTACATTACACAATACAGGAATTTAGAAGACCCTATATATATGTATATATATATATATATATATATATATATTTTTTTTTTTTTTTTTTTTTAATTTGCCGTAGCCACACTCATTCCTTGAGTACAAATCTGAAAACACTTGAAAACCCCAATGATATGCTGCACACGGCCTACTGTTGTTGGCTAGGCTTGTTAGCTGGCGGGTTCTTGTGTGTTACTCCTAAAACCACCTCTCATTACCCCCGGCTGTGGTCTAGGCTATTTAGCTCGTGTCTGGTTGTTTCTTATTTCTGATACAGGCAGAAGGAAGAGATGTTTGGTTGGAGTGTGGTCACATTCCCATCATCTCTTACCTGCTGCTAGTGGCTATTTAGCTGGTGTTCTCTAGTGGTTTACTTCCGTGGCTATGCTTATTAGCTGGTGTCTGATAGTGTTTTATTTCTGATCCTAGTAGAAGGGAGCGGAGTTGGTTGAAGGGTGGTCACATGTCCCACCACCTCTCATTTCCTCATGCTGTGGACTAGGCTAGAAGAGATGTTTGGTTGGAGTGTGGTGACATTCCCATCATTTCTTACCTACTGCTGGTGGCTAGGCTAGTTAGTAGCTGACCACTGGTCTGCTGGTCGGTTCTCCAGTTGGACTGGACTTCTAAAGGAGTTTTGCCTCAGATCATGGCACAAGGGATCGTAACATCTTGTCCTGTGTATTAATCTATATTAGTCTGGTAACATGCCATTGGGATTTTATTGTAGGGCATGTATGAAGCAATACAGATGAAAAAAATACCAACTGTATAGTCCTACAACACCAATCAGAGCCATTTTGTTGTAAACAAAGTTGGGTTAGCAACCATGCAATTTAACTCTACTATACTGTAAACTTATTTTTTTAAATGTATTGATCTATTTAGTCTTCTTAACTGCACTGCAACCGTTGCTTTACTTCTTTTACAAAATGTGTTGTCATTTTCTTCCAATGAAAGTTTCTCAAGGCGCTATACAAAACCCGCCCTGGAACCCTCAGAGCAAGCATTGAGGTTATGATGGCAAGAAAAAACTCCCCTCAAACAGAAAGAAACCTTGAGCAGAACACAGCTCATACAAAGGGACCCATCTGCTTGAGGACGACCGGGTAGAAATAGAGAAGAGAGAGGATAGGGGGAACAGGATAAACATAAGTTGGGTTTACATGGAGCCAAATATTCCGATAACAATAGGTTTGGAAGCCCAAACCAAATGAATATGCTCTATATAAACACCTCATTTGAAATAAACGGACCCAAACCAAATGAAATTTTATTCGGTTTCACAGGGGTAGAATATTCCTTTTCCCAAACTACAAGTGATGTAAACGGTGAAACGAATTGAAGTCAGGCTCAGTTCTGACTGCACATGCTCTGTCTTGCTCTGTAAATGCACAGTGACATTCGAGTGACGTTTCCTCAACTTGGCTTTAATAACAACTCTGGAAGAAGTAGACATTATCGCACACTTAGATGGCAAAAAGAAATAGAAATATCGAACTGTTTGAAAAGGTCCATCAGAAATTAATTGAAGCTGGAATAGATTGAGGCGTGGAGCAAATTCAGAACCGCTGGAAAACCTTGAAAACCGGTTACTACAGATATAGCTAATAATGTTACATGAGAGTTTAAAAAAAAGAGCATAAGGTGTAAAGGTGTTAGTGGCAACAGTAGTTCTGTCCCAGGTGAATTATGTCCTGTAATGAATATTAGAGGCATCATAGGCTGGTTAGGAGTCCGTTTTTTCAAAAATCCATCAAATTATCTTTTTATATATAAAAATAAGTTTTAATGTCATTACATTCCTTTTTTATCTTTTCCATTCCAGTTTAAATGCAAGAACTCTCAAACTCTAAATCTCTTAATAGCATTTGTCCCCTCTGGCTCACCGTAGTCACTGTACAATTCACACACTCCAATTAAAGAAAGAGAGAGAGAGCGTGTGTGTGTGTGTGTGTGTGTGTGTGTGTGTGTGTGTGTGAGGGGGAAAGAGGAAGAGAGACAGGGGTTTAATGAAACCATTCTTGGTGATTGATGGTTTATTCATTCACCATCTGACCTGGATGTTGAGACGTGCACGCTGTGTCAGTTTGGTAAATCATAGACATTATCTAGTTTCTTCCTCCTTCCCTCCCTCCATCCCTCTGTCAGTCCTTCTGTCTGTTATATTTGGCAACATAGAAATGAGACACGAAGCCGAGTGGTGGTGGTGGTGGTGGAAAAGGTGGGATGCAGAGCGTCTGGGGAGTGGGGTCCACAAGGAGGAGGAGGACGGGTAAATGCCATGTTGTCATGGCAACAGCTCAGTATCCTAGGAAGGTGGCAAGGAGAAAGAGCTGGTGGTTTTATGACGGCTGACACGCTCGGCTCCTCAGCTGAGTCGCTCTCATGCAGACTGACGTCACCGAGAGGGAGCAGGAACATTAACAGATCAGACTCCAGATGCTACAGGCCAAAAGTAGGCATCATTTGACTATAATTGTTTATCCTTTGTAGATGATAAACAAGTGAACAAACATGACTTACAGAGAATGAAGACTGACCAAAAGGTTGCCATAAAAGTGTAAAAGCAAACAGACTGTGACAGACAATTCATCTAAATAGCATATATTTACACGTTTGTTAAAGGTTCGTTAAATATATGTGTTAATGTTAAAGCTTAAAATCCTTATCCTAAAGTTCGCATCAAACATATTTTAAAAAGTTTTCTGTGTATGTGCTACTCTCTCATATGTCATTGAATTGAGGTTTTGTTCCCATGTTCACCTGAGGGAAATTTGTAAATATTTGGTGATGTAAGAGCACATTAACCGACTTGTCGTAAAGGCTGATTCTTGACAGTAGATCCCACGGGACACCGATGCCATGGAGAATATTCTGGCTGCCAGCTGATGTAAAGATGTGAGTTTTATTTCACAGTGCGTCCGTCCAGCTCTATACTGAACAGTAGACTTAAAGGTAAACATGCAAACCCTGATATTGAACCACACTCACAAGAAAAGTTGAGGTGTAGTGTAAAGAAATGTTTACCGTAAATAGATCTTTCATTTGTAATTAAGTAGTGTTGTGCCTATGTTATGATGTGGCGCTGTTCAACTTTGAATCATAGGGCGCTTCCAGACAATATGAGATGAGCCTCTAATCAGATTAATGATATTCACCCCTAATCAAGTCCACCATGGAATGGCTCAATAAGAAGAAATGGAGGTTTGTGGGATGGATGAGTCAAAGCCTTACACTGTGTAACGATGGATGGTGGAACAGCTCCTCAAAAATGAACCCAAAGCAAGTAGAGCTCCCCCTGGTGACTGGCTGCAGTATAGGCCATAAGCTCCACCTCCTCCATGTTAGTGGATGGGACTTAGACCAAACTAAAACACTAAAATACCCATCAAAAAAAAGTTTTATTTTAGTTAGTTATTTATATAGAAACAGGATGTGACATTATACTGTACGATGCAGACATTGCCTCTAGAGTTGCAAGATGGCACCGCCTGTATTCCCTCAAGAAAGTCCCTCAAAAATAGTGTAACTTATGCCCCAAGGAAGTACATGCAGTCTGCGGTCAAAGCCCCGATTTCATTCCTATTGAAATATTATAGAGGAAAAGTACTGATGGGGGTCTTGCTTTGAGGTCTTGATGCGGTCTTGTTTTTGAGGTCCAATGCCAGTGGATGTTTACTGTTGAGAAGCTTGGCGATCTGCTATTGAAGGTCATTTCATCCATCCGGGTCTCTGTTTTTATTTAGGGTCATGTTCAAACTTTTTCAGATGGATGAAGAACCTAGACATGTTCATCCACTGCCCATTGATATATTGTTGCAGCTCTCCATCGTAGTGCAAGAGAACCATATGTTCGGAGTGAAAGTTTTAACATTACGTTCACATTGAGTGGTGCTGTCTAAAATAAACACATCCTCTCTGAATAGTAACAGTAGCTCTATGGTAGCTCTCTCTACTATAGTACTGAATTTACCATGGGAACAAAAAGGCATCTATCTATCTATCAGAACAAGGTTTCTTCCTGTTGTTTTCCTCCCTGCTCTGGTCTGAATGAGATGCCCAAGAGATCATGAATCAAGAAATAAAACACACTTGGTCCAGGATCACCACCTGCTGGAAACGAGGCCGTGCAGCGTTTGCAGAAGTTTTTTATGTGTGTGTTTGTGCATATTGAGGCCAGCAGTGTAGCCTCTCCTGTGTTGTTGGGAGAAAATGTCTGCATCGGTCTGATGACATCGGCAGTAATCCATCCACGCTACTGCAAAACCCAAGAGGCCAGTTGCACTGCATGCTGGGAAAGAAGCTGCCAGTCGAGACTCACACAGCACTGTTCAGTGCGGAAGGAGAATAATCCCTTCAGCTGTTCAGTGTCACTAAGATTATCCAGCACACTCCAAAAATGAGTGAGTGAAGTTCCCTTCCTCAGCTCGGCTCGTCTGCCTCGTTTGTTTCCATCATTTCCCACAATGCTTGTGGAGACGCGGCTCTAACTTGTTGCCTCCAGCTTTCAGTGGCTTGTGTGGGCCGACAAAGGGCAAGAGTAATGTGGGAGAAATGTGAGAATGTAACTGCAACATCAGCTGCAAAGCATTCTTTTCTATTTTCTAGGCTGCCTCTTGAACCATTTATTTCTCAGTTTATGAACATCTGTTTCCACCAAAAGTCCCTTGCACAGTTGATCTTTAAATGCTTTTGGTCATGATGACTAAAACTATGCCTGTGTTCTTACTCAGCTAAAGTGATGGCCCTCAATTTAAATGGTGTAAATCAAGAGCATTTCAAAGTACCTGTTGAGTTAATACATACATATTGCTTATATTAAACGGCCCTCTGGTTTAAGAATATCTTGTAAAATGTGGATCAAGTTCAAAAGGGATTTGGTTCCATTAACAATTCAATAAATTATTATTAGATTATTAGTGATTCGGCTTGCCGCAATTTAATTTTTAGAGTTGGTTTCATTTATACTGAGGATCTTTTTCAGTGTTTCCTTCGGTGCTGTCTTACACAAAAATAGTTACCGCATCTTTGTATTTAGGCCACCAGTAAGGAATTCAAAGAGAGTTAAAAAGAAAAAAAAGGAAATAGAGTACTGACCAACAAAGCAAAACATGTTTTCTAGGAGCACATTGCTGTTTTCACTCAGCTGTTGTTGTAATACCAGATGAAAGAGACTCTGATGATTTCCGGTCTCATTAATTATTGAATTCAGCATGGGAGGTGCTTTAAGGATCAGGCATTTTCCTGGCGGGATGAAAATCAGTTTAATTTGTCAAGGACGGCAGGTGCACTCACTGGACCCTAACCCTAATCCTAACCATAACCTATATGTAACCTTTACCCTAAAACCGAGTCTTAACCCTCAAAAAGTCCTGTAAAGAAGTGAGGAGTCACAAATGTCCTCGCTCCACTGGTGTAAAACTCAACCTGATCCTCAAGATTGCTGTACAAGAACACACACACATTTGTCTTTCTATCGTGAAAACTGAAAACCTTCCACTGACATCATGCATTACCTTGTCCCTTACCATAATCATAGCCATAACCTGATTATAATGTTTACTGTAAACCCAAGTCTTAACCGGTTTTAAGCATCAGACAGCTGTGTAGATCCACAATGACAAAATGGCAATAATGTTACTATTCCATGAAAAATGTACCCCCACAGTTTAATAAAGACAAGGCCTCTTACATGTACACATACCTCAGCATATTACACCACACTAACAATTAATCTGGCTGAGAACAGGAAATACAGCAATGTACCGCATACAACAAAACTGATCGATTAGATTAGATTGAAATATGAATCTTTTCTGCCGGGAAACTGGGTCACTGCAGCAGCGGCAGAGAGAAGTGTTCTTCAGACCTGTATGTGAGAATAGAAGGAGTACAGTAAGTAGGCTAGTGCAGAAAATAACAGCAAACTGGTCCAGCATATTAAAACCTGCGTTAGCTCCCTCTAGAGGCTACAGCGTTCATTACTCCACTCTGGAATTCTTTTTATATTCAGGCATTTAATTGAATCACAGGATGATGATGCAAAACAATTGTAAACCGTTTTAAGAAATAATAATAAGAGACTTAAAATAACGCCATGAAAATAGGATGGGATTCTTCATTTAGGTGGTTCCACATTTCCCTGAATTTGTGAGTTTAAATATGTTATTCGTCAGAATCTTCTCTGACTGTTGCTTCTTCTGGTTAAAATGAGAGACATCACCGTAGCAAATCAGTAGACACTAAGTCCAAACACAACCAAAGACTATTTCTGTGAGAAGAAGCAGGTCTACCCCATTTTTTTTACACACCTGAATGAGTGTTGTAGGTGCAGTGTTTGACATCTCTGAATATATGATTAAACTTTCCATCTCTGGAACATCTCCCGTCGCTCTCCAACACCACTGCAGAGCCTCTCATCCATGCCTTTATCACCAGCTCTCTGGACTACTGCAATGGAGCCCTGATCAGGTTACCTGGCAAAATCCTGGACAGACTTCAGTCTGTCCAGAACTTAGCTGCTAGGATTCTCAACTACACCAAGCCCTGGCAGCATGTCAACCCCACACTTATCCACCTTCACTGGCTCCCTGTAAAATGATTAGAAATGATATAAAGCCACTTAAACCGTATACCTTTCCAGTTTAAGGTCAGTCAGTGACATTTTATGGTCATCTGCATCTGTAACAGGTATTCTGGATCTATATGTGGGGTGGGGGATTGTTTCTCTATTGGTTCTAAAGAGCTATGTAGGTAGTCAACAAACGAATATAAAGTACCTGATACATTTACTTAACTGCGATCATTTAAATTGCTTGCATCGTTTAAATTGCTGGGGTCCAATTGACACCAAAGATTACAAGTGTTGAAGGTAAAAGGAGGGTTGATATCTTGGTTGGTATCACAATCAAGACCAAAACTAACTCGCAGAACACAGAACATCTGAAGGCTCTGGTGTCAGATGTGAAAGTGTGACTTTTCTCCAGCCAGCCACTGATTCATGGTTGATGAGCTATAACATTTGTTGCTCTCTTGGTTTTAGCCTTGCCTTCAGACGGCTGATGAAGTCTGACTCTGACTTCAGCTGGTTTATCAGTTATGATGTATGTCAGCTGACACTCGTGCTCTGTGTGTCACTCCGAGTGAACACACATGCAGAAACAGACACCGTAAGTGTCAGATCAGTCCAGACGGCCTAACTGGGGATGTTTCATTTGGGTGAATCCTTTAAAATCCTGATGAGTAGCCAAATTGGCAGTTCTGGGTGGTGAATGTGAGCCACAGTGTGACAGCAGCAGCAGTTCAGTGTGTGCGTTGTGTGGGGGGTTAGCTGCAGCAGTGCTGAGTGCCGCAGGCTTGTTGAATGGAGCTGCACTGTAGTTAAATACCAGAGGCCTGCCCTGCACCTGTCTGCCTGTATGTGTCTTAGCATTCAGTGCTCTGTTTTCATTCGCTGCAGTTGTGTGTGTGTGTGTGTGTGTGTGTGTGTGTGTGTGTGTGTGTGTGTGTGTGTGTGTGTGTGTGTGTGTGTGTGTGTGTGTGCGTGTGTGTGCGTGCGTGTGTGCGTGCGTGCGTGCGTGTTTGCGTGTGTGTGCAGGGGAAACTAGGGTAGCTGATATGAATAGAGAGGTGATGAATTACCTCTTTGAGCCAGGCCGCAGGACAACACCCTGGGGTCCGACTCTCTGTGTGCGTCTGCGTGCAGAGCCACCGCCAGCAGGGTCAGTAAAGACAAAAGTTAGATTAGGTTATTGTAGAGGTGCACGGCAACAAACAGATGGATCAAGGAATAACAGATTTCAGAGGCTTTCTATTTTTATTGTACGACACATGGAAATTACATTACATTACATTACAGCAACCCAATGACACTAGATATTTGCTGGAGGAGGTGTTTTATGTGCAGATAAGGTACATGAGTTTTCTAGAGCTCAGTAGCATTTACAGCTCATTGGTTCGTGAAAAGATGAAACTGCTGTGCTTAATTCATTGCAGTTGTTAGTAGCTGTATGTTGTGTGTATGATGCAGATGGGAAACCATTAACCGTACGTCCCTATGTACTTTCAGTTGTCAGAGCTGCATCTGAATTTTTTGAGTGACAAAAGAAAAACAAAGTAATGTTCGTTTCCATCCACTACATTATAATATGTCAGTGTTAGGAGTTGGCTGATTGAGATAAGTGACAGGCGCAAGTAGAGAAATGTGAAATCATCACAGGAGAAGAGGACAGAGAGAGAGCTCAAGTCAAAGTTCAGACGATGAGAGTGGATGAAGAAGACACAAAGGAAACGTTGAGTTTCAGTTTTCATTTCAGATCTGAGCTTTTCATCTCTCTGAAGCATCAGCGTTTTTTGTACCCAGGGATTTCATGTATGTTGTAGTTTGCTTTTATCAAGACACAAACTATTCCACCTGAGCACGCATAAAATTTGCACATAAAAAGGTGTGTAAATGGTTAAAATATATCTTTTTCAGCATCTTTCTTAAGATAAAAATGCTCAGTTTACATGGTTATGAAAGTTATTAATACCAACTTATAACTAGTATATTATAAGAACTTACTAAAGGAATGAAAAGGCAAAATGAGGCACTTTAAGACCAAGCTGTTCTGGGGAAGGTATCCCACTGTGGAGCTCTTCTGAGAGTTTTTTTTTTTTTTTTTTTTTTTTCCTGTTCACATTCACACTGCTAATAGGAATGCTGAAGTGATGAAATAGCTGGCTAATGGTTGGTATATTAATGTCTATTAGTTTTGCACAAAAACATCACATATGCTGTAGGCTCCACTTTGGTCCATGTCTTTGCATTATGATCCACTTTTAAAGGGTGAGAGCAGTTGTTTTAATTGGTGTCAGTTTACAAATAGTTACACAGATTTTAATATGCAATTTCCAGTGCTAAATGTATGGGTTTGACCAGTCAGCATACATGTATGTCAGTAGAGGTGTCCCTGAAGGAGTTCTCTGCAGTAGTAAAGCATCTACTTTCTGAATGTGCCTACGAAGTTGAGATCATGCCACCCTCCCGTGATGGCTGTAAAATAGCGTTATTTATAATTTTAAGCTGCAGATTTTATGTGCAAATTTAAAATGTGAATTAAAGCAAGTGTAGGGAAATTCACCTAATTAATCTTCATGTTACTTGACATCACTCCAGAATATATGTCCTCCTCACCCCATGATATGTACTGGAAACATCGTTCACTTGGTTTAATGAAAAATGAATAGATGGCTTATATTGATGGATGCGTAGGTGGTTAATATGATCATTTTTTATTGGCCCTCTCTGTCTTCTCATTGGTCCCTGTTTAACCTTGTGCTGCAAAATGTACAAGAGTTATGGTGTTCACTATTTAAAGATATTTGTACATGCAGATTGAGATTGGAATTAAGTCATTTTTGGGGCGGATGTGGCTCAGTAGGTAGAGCAAATTCTCCACGAACTGGAGGGTTAGTGGTTCAATCCCCAGAATACTGCTTTTTCACAGGATAAGGGCTATGGAGTTTGTGACTTGATATCATTATCTGACATCACATTTGTCCGTGGGAGTAAATGTATCCACTACATACTCTCAAAGAATACACAGTGAAATGTCTACGCAAGCTACAATTTATAGACGCCAACATGGCTGTGACTTGACTTGACAGCTGGCGGCGTGGACACATGATTGATGTCTGAAATCCCAATTTACCGCTCACTACTGAGTGGCTATTATATGCGCAGTAATGAATGAGTAAAGATGCTATAGTCACAGTTAATGCATGCATACAGCAGATAGGCACTATGATACTGTGTGTATTGGTGACTTTGTCGGGACTCACCTTCATTTTGATGATTGAACTTAAATCATTGTTTACATGTGGACATCTTCTATTTATGGTTTGTGAAAGAATGTAAGTCAATGTAATTCCCTCTTAAGTGTGTGTGTGTGTGTGTGTGTGTGTGTGTGTGTGTGTGTGTGTGTGTGTGTGTGTGTGTGTGTGTGTGTGCGTGTGTGTGTGTGTGTGTATGTACATGGACACTTTCCAGATTGAACCTATTGGAAACAGTAAATCAACTGAGAGTAGCAGCAGTGGAAGATCTATTTTAAAAAAAAATACACACATACTCACACGCACACATACACACTTGCACACAAACAGAGTCCTTGTTACCGTGACAACATGTTTCTTCATTTGCAATGGTTGCCCTTAACAACACTGTTGGCATGGCCTCCTTTCTGGAGCTGCTAAAACTGAAATGCAGCATCTCTCTTTGTTGATTTATGTCTCTTTGTAATCGTTCGTCCGTTAAATTGTTAGGTTGACGGTTAAAGTTCAGGACATACCCGTTCAGACGGTCACAGTTAGGACAGGCCCCCAAATGACTTGTTAAATTAACAGATTGCTAATGGAAACCCTAACTAAACATCACACTGTAACACGTTTTCCTCAAATACTGTATGTGTGAATCCTTTAGTGAGTTAAATGAATGAAAGAAGTCTAAAATCCTGTATGTTCTATAGCATCCTCCTTCTGCAGGCAGCAGAACTCATTTCTCCCTAGCGGTAAAGTGTTATTCATCGACCACATTTCCATCAGCTATTTTAATTGTGTGACACCAGATTTACCACAGATTGACGTCTGTTATTCTGATCACAAACCTGATTACTCCTCTGCTACATGAAAATGAGTGTCTTCCTCCCCCTGTCTGGTAACTTGACAAACACACAAGGACAAAAACATGTTTCATGTTCAGTCATGCACAAACAACGAGTCAAACAGATGACTACAGGTATTGCCTTTCCTAGTTGCCTTAAAAAACAAGCCAATTCCAGTGATGTTTTAGTCTAATGTTTGCTCTCACAATGTTGCAATGACAGTGGGGCTGCTTTTCCACCAGATCGGTTCTGTTCTGGAACGTTGAGCCCAAATTTCCATTAGTTGGCAGAGCAAAACAAGCAAGGGCGATTCTCTGGATTTTTTTTTTTTTAATCTAACTCTGCACTGTACACACTGTACAACTGTAATATTCTCTCCAGTACAGGAGCGTTACACAAGCCAGTTATGGAGGTTTCACAGATGTCAATCTTTTCCATTGTTCCATTTTCAGTATGACACTCACAGACAATGTTGTCACAGTTCATGGTTCCTGTTTGTCCGATACAAGTTACTGTCAAGCTTATGGAATCCCGATTGTGTTACCCTGGCCACTGTAAACCGAGCTGTTTGCTGGCTCTTCCATTGTAATAGATTTTAAACTACAGCTTAAAATGTTGTTTATTTATTTGTGGTGTATTTATGGTGGTTGTTTTATGGTGTAGCTATTACGAATGTAAAATTAATTAGTTCTTTATCCTGTCTGAAAGTAAATGGAGACGCCCAAACATTTGTGTGCATCATTCATCGTTGCAACATGCTTTTAAGGGAAATAATGTTGTTACCCTTAATGCCGTTCACTGTGCAGATCATCAGAGGTGTTTAGTCAGTGAAAATACCAAGCTGAGGGTTGACTATTGGCTGGTGTTGCCTGTGACCCTAGTTTTTGTGGTGTATCCCGGTGGTGTATCCCGAACTGTTGCAGTGGTAGAAGCTGTCAGCTGCTTTTCAGCCAGTTTAGTATGTTAAATCTGCAGCATATCAGTGAGACGGATCATTCTGATGGGCTGATAAACTCAGAACCAGTGATTCAAAAGAGGAACTGGAGTCATTTTCCATCTTCATCTCACTTGAACATTCACATCCACAGACATTTTCACAACAACATAATCATCTGGAATGAATAAACTTTAGACTAACTGATCAGCAAGATTTGGGAGAGGCCAACTCTGTAGTCCTTTCTAGTGAATCCTAGCTCTAGTGCCACCTGCTGGCATGTAGGTATCTCCTCCCATGCCGGTGAAGAATGTGTATACCACCTGGTTGTTGGCTGTCTTGTGTTGTGTTCAAGTACAGTGCCTTGGTCAAGACACCTTGTTTTATGTTGTTTAGTGTGTCCAGACCTTCTCATATATCCACAGAAAGCATGAGTCCACACACCCTGTTCTTGATAAAACCCGATGCTTTTATTTGATGCTCTGAAATGTTCTGTGGTGTGATCTGTTAAATGTTGTGGCCGCTGCTTCCCGCTTGTCTGTCTGTTTCACACTTTGTGTCTGAACAGTAACGACTTCTGATCAGACAATTAATTAATGTCAATTAATGTCAGTTATCTCTTCTCCTCTTCACCCCTGTGAGCTTGTCAGAAAGTCTTTTACACCACTCACTGGCTATGAACTGTCCACAAATGTAAACACACACACGTGCACACACGGTGAAATTGTGAAATAATTGTGTGATATGTTGTATAGTATAGTGCATATTCACCCTTATTTAAAGATGTATATCAAACCAAACCAAAGTAACACTCTTACACAGTGTTAGCCCTTCCAGTCAGTCTAACCCTGTCCCTGATTCTTTTAAACATAAACCATCAGATTTCTATACAACCCACTATAAATGTTTGCGGTAGCACTGTTTTCCTGCAGTCAGTATGTCACAGCTCTAACTGGAAATGTCTTCTAGTCTTTGTACTACAACAGCAAATCCCTATGTTTAATTGTTATTTTGGAGCATTTCTGGTTGCCCACTCAACCCACTCATTTGTGAATACTTTCCTAACCTAAATATCCTACATAGATACAAAACAGAGGAACAGACTATGGAACATACTGGCCTGAACATCTGAGTTTAAAATGAAAGTTCCATGATTTGAGTTTTGGCTTCTATAAAATTTAAGTTTGGTCAATAAAAATTCAAATGAAGAGCTACAGAATTAAATGAAAAAGTTTTCATTTTTGCTTTTATTTAAGTTTTGCTTAACATTTCATTTGGAATATATATGAAACACAGCCTGACATGGAAGATTGGTAGAAATTGAAATTGTGAACGCAGTGATAGATAGATAGACAGACAGACACACAGACAGATCATCAAACAAATTTAAATATAAGACAAAGATAAGACAAGTAAACACCAAATGCAGTTTTTAAGTGAAGGTTTTTATTATTAAGGGGGGAAAAAATCCAAACACGACCCTATGTGAAAAAGTGATCGTTCCTCCTGTTAAAGCATAACTGTGGTTTATCACACCTAAGTTAAATTTCTGTAGCCACACCCAGGTCTTATTACTGCCACACCTGTTCTCAATCAAGAAATCACTTCAATAGGACCTTCCTGACAAAGTGAAGAAGACCAGAAGATCCTCAACAGCTAGACATCATGTGGAGAAAAGCTTCAGGAACAAATGAGAAAGAAAGTAATGGAGATCTATCAGTCTGGAAAAGGTTATGAAGCCATTTCTAAAGCGCTGAGACTCTAGTGAACCACAGTGAGAGCCATTATCCATAAATGGAGAAAACATGGAACAGTCCCAGGAGTGGTCGGCCAGCCAAAATTACCCCAAGAGCTCAATGACAACTCATCCAAGAGGTCACAAAAGACCCCACAGCAACATCCAAAGAACTGCAGGACTCACATGGCTCAGTTAAGGTCAGTGTTCATGACTATAAGAAAGAGACTGGGCTAAAATGACCTGCATGACAGAGTTCAAGACCAAGTGTGACGTGTGGTGTGGTGTGTGGTAGTGTGGTGGTGCTGTTTTGCTGCTTCAGGACCTGAAAGACTTGACTTCACTTGACTGTGATAAATGGAGAGATGAATTCTGCTGTCTAGCAAAACATCCTGAAGGAAAATATCCGGCCATTTGTGACCTCAAGCTGAAGAGAACTTGCGTTCTGCAGCAAGACAATGATCCAAAACAGACCAGCAAGTCCACCTCTGAATGGCTGAAGAAAAACTACATGAAGACTTTGGAGAGGTCTAGTCAAAGCCATAACCTGAATCCTATTGAAATGCTGTGGCATGACCTTAAAAAGGAGGTTCATGCTAGAAAACTGTCCTGTGGCTGAATTACAACAATGAGTGGGCCAAAATTCCTCCACAGCTGGAAAGACTCATTGCAAGTTATCACAAATACCTGATTGAAGTTGTTGCTGCTAAGGGTGACCCAACCAGTTATTACGTTTACGGGGCAATCACTTTTTCACACATGACCATCGTCGCTGTCCAATAAAAAACACGCATCTCCACTTTTGAAGTTTTTGGCTTTCTACAGTATACAACGTGTCCACATTCTACCCTAGCAACTGACACATTCGGTATCTATATAACCAATGGAACGATGCTTTAAGACGCAATCTATTTAAAATGTATCTCCATTGGATGTCAGAAATGTCAGTCAAAAAGCATGTATCAAAAGCAGGTATGAAAAAAAGAAATTTGAGGATACGTGTTTTTCATTGGACGGCGACGCCATGATTTTGTTTTCCCTTGATAATAAAAACCTTCATTTAAAAAGTGCATTTTGTGTTTACTTTTGCTATCTTTGACTCATGTAAATTTGTTTAACGATCTAAAACATTTAAGGGTGACAAACATGCAAAAACATAAGAAATCAGGAAGGGTGCCAGCACTTTTTCACACCACTGTACATAGATGTGTTTGTGTGTGTGAGTATTATCCACTGTGTGTTATGTGTTATGACAGCCTGTTTGACATGGGGCAGTGACTCAGTGACAGGCCGCTTGTTAGATGAAGTAATGAGATTAAAATGAGGTTATAATCAGATTAGACTGGCCGATGCCAAGGACAGACAGGAGCCAACAAGTATCACTGTGTTTAATTTCAGTCAGACTTGGGGAAATAGATTCATGTAAAATCAAGATATTTTTGCTGTAGAAGGAGAATATTTCCTTAAATTTACCGCTTGTCCACAAGAGGCTTGAGCCTATCGCAGCTATCATTGGGAGAGAGGATGGGTCACCCTGGACAGGTTGCCAGTCCATCACAAGGCTAACACAGAGAGACAAACAAACAATCACACCTGCCATTTGCAATCACCAATCAACCTAATGAGCATGCCTTTGGACTGTGGGAGGAAGTTGGTGTAGTCAGAAAGTACCCTGCAGGGACACTTGCAAAGAGAGAACATAGAGAACATGCAAACCACACACAGAAAGGCCCCAGTCGCCTGGTGAGTTCAAATACAGAACCATCTTGCTTTCAGGCATCAGTACTTAGAACTACACCACTCTGCTGCCAATTTGTTGTTACATTATGGTGGTGAAGTCGGACACAAAGGGAGGCAGGCAACAGAAACAAAACTTTAATACAAACATACACAATCAAGAACAAAAGGTGCTGCAGGGTAGGCAGGTAAAATCCAACAAACACAACATGCGCATTGGGAAACCAAGAATCACTAGGAGTAGAATGGAAACACTGGGACATACAAGGACACAGCAAGCAGGAAACAAAACAGAGGAAACTCAACAGAGGGAACTTCACAGGGGCGACATCACAGGCAACCTGACAAAGGGGGAGTCTGATGGAATGACATGAGACAGGTGAAACCAATGAGGGAAGGTGCACATAGACAAAAGACACAAGGAAAGACAGGGTCCTGTAATCACAGGGAGGGGACACAACAAGACAGGAAGTATAACTTAAATGCAAAGACAAAACTGATTACAAAATAAGGCAGGAAATCAAGCTGGATCACAGAAAGGTACCACAAGACAAGACCATGACAGAAGTTAAGTACAGGAATCTCGCATTTGCAAATGAAATGAACATGTTTACAGCCTGATACAAAAAAATAGTGTGGTGTCTATAGCCAATTCCTCCATTCACTGTTTTATACACACCACCTCTTTAACTATTATTGAATTAGTTAGGCGGAGTGAGGCACTTCCAACATGGCGACGACCAGAAACACAACTTGGAAACACTTCTCAGGTAACATACGGCATGTGTGTCCATTATTGTTATTTTTATATCAGTGTCTGGCAGTGCATTTTCCACCTCTTCAGTACCCTCAAACCTTATTAACCACTGCTATGGAAAACCATCAACATCATACGAATACGCAATAAAACAAGAAACTGCATCGTAGACGAGTATCTCATATAGCGAGATGAATGCCATTAGGAAAGCAAGAAACTCAGAACAATTCAAAAAGTCTGCTGTCACTCACTGGAGGCACCACTGTGCTGCAGCTGTGCACCAGCGCCACAAACATTAAACCAAAGCAGCCATGCCAACCTAATAAAATGGCAGAAATATACATAAAATATGTAAATATAGTTCATTTTACTCACCAGAACTTAAAAAATGATTTAGAGTTCCTCGGAGCATGACAGTCAAGGGCAGTGCTCATATTTACTGAACATTAACTGCTAGCTTGGCTTAAACGGAGCCGCTCTCCGACTGTCCAATCAGAGGACATGACAACACTGACTCTACCGTAGGCCACAGAGAAGGCCTGAGAATACACATTTGAAATGTGATTGTTTAAAGGAACAGGGTCATTACATTGTGTTTCAAGCTTCAGACACCTGCAGTTTTAATTGTGAAGGCCCAGGCAGATTTCTTTGAGTCTGGCAACACATGATGGTTGAAATGCAGTATGACTGGATAAAAGCTCTAATGCATAGTTACACGCTTTGCTGGCCCTGATAGCCCACCACTGCTTCATATATATCCTAATTATTATAAATGAATTATTAAATTATAAAAACAACAACAACAACAACAAAAAAACTAAATGTGACTCATAGGAGATTAAGTCAGGCCCAAAGATTAATGAAATTCAAAATATCATTCAGATGTAATGTCAGACTTTACTGGTCAGAGGGAGAATAAAAGAAAGGGAAGGCAGTGGAGGGAGAAAGAGAGAGGAACTGTGCAAATGATTTATGACGACAATGCAAGAGAGAGAGAGAGAGAAAGGCAGCGTGAGTAATGAGAAGGTCAAGGACAGTGTGTGTTTGGACTCTAGTTACTTACTGTATGTTGTGGGGACATGAATGACCTACCCCCTCTTTGGAAACAAAAATCAAGTCTCTGTCATGTCATCTGAAGTGCGTGTGTGTGTGTGTGTGTGATAGAGACAAGTGCAACATCCACATCCATACATCACAGATATACTGGAAGTTACCAACCAGGATGGAGAAGTGCACTCCCTCTCTCCCTCTCTTTCCTTTTTTCTTTTGACCTCATCATTATGTCCTTGATGGTTTAGGTCTAATTCTGTTCTGCTGGAAACTCATCAAGTCACCTGGTGTTTACCCTACACAGGTCAAACATATGCGTATCCAACGACTGATGCGAGCATTAATGATCCATTGTCAGCCCCGTGCTTCATACATAATGCTGCTTCTAATAACTGCAATTTGTATTATAAATATTATAATTTAGTATTGTATATACATTTCATATATACTGATTTATTTACATACTCTAGAGAGGCACAGGCAGAGGAAGGAAGTCACACAAACACATTACATTTTTCTTGGATTTGTCTATATACAAAAAGTCACCACCAAAATGAAAGTGATTTTAAAAACGAATCACATTTTGATGAGACACTGTTTGCTGTGTGTTGGTGTGAACAAGCTCTAGAGTCCCAGTGTGAGTTGTGTAAACCCCATGGGCTCGTCACATGGTCCTGGCACACGGTTTGTCTGGCAGTTTTGTCCGGCAGTTTTGTCCAATGGTCACCTTACAGTCTCAGTTTGAAAACACACACACAATGCCCTATTCCTTGCTTACATAAGCCCTTTGACATTTTGAAATTGCTCACCCATACACACTCACAACACACTGAAAATAATTATTCAGATTTTCGGCTTACATAACAGGTGTTAGAGGACCTCCATCCATCCATCCATCCATCCATCCATCCATCCATCCATCTATCTATCTATCTATCTATCTATAGTCAACAAAGACCTTTTGTAATCACATCACAACTCTCTGAAATATCTATAGTAATGTCAGGAGTTATTTTGAATGACAAAAATACCCCAACTTACAGAACGCAACAGCAGCACTGATATGAACATGTCTGACTCCCTTTGGGGCGGGCGTGTCTAAGAAGTGGGGAGAGATGCTTTGGGGAACCAGAGGATAAAAACACTGTCATAAGTTTGTTCATGTAATTTTAGATATCATTAGCCCATAGGTGTAATTTATGGGGGGATGGGTGGGTTGCAGCCCACCCAGTAATCCAAACCAGCCACCACAACCCACCCAATATTATATCATAATTATTGATAATGAATGTTAAGTATTATAAACACGACAATGTGGTAGATTTTCTCAATTTAGCAGTAAAAAATAGCGACGTTTGTCTGCACCCCCTCCCGCTCTGAGATTTGGTTTTGCCCACCTCAGACCTGTGCGTGCATCCCGCCTCCAGTGTCTCCACATGTATGTATGAAGTATCCATGGTGATATGAAGAAAGCAGGAGAGAAAAAGAAAGCCCAACCAACAATTTTAAGTTGTTGTTCAGGCAAAAGAATGAAAATATCTTCTTAGCATCTAGCAACGTAATTTTTTTTTCAATGAAACCGGGACACTTTTGAGTGTCCATCGGTATATCCAATAGGAGACCTGTGCGCCGTCACATGATCGTCTATATACATAACGATGATTGTTCCATGACGGTGTGCGATCACTACTATCGGCGGTATCAGCTGTAAATCCTAATAAATAATGTAAACAGCCATTTATGGATTTAACACAAGCTGAAAGCAGTTAATGTGCTTGAGATGTTCGGAATACACACACACACACACACACACGCACATATATATATCAACCCCCCCAATGATCAACTCAAAGTTATGCCCTTTCATTAGCCTAATAGTATAATTGCTTAATACATTGATTCATGTTGATGTGAATTTAAAGAAATTTAAATATGTGGGGGGAAATTAAGAAGAGGTCACGGACCCCCTGCTGAAGACCTATGGACTATGGCATAGTCCAAGTAATTGTGAAGGTGCCCTATTGTGGTATTCACTGAAAGATATCAAGTTGTTCGCCTATCTGTTATCAGTTGCCTAGCAGCGAAGTTATCATGACTTATGGCTGTTTTACTTATTGGACATAAACCATTTTCTATACACATCTTCTCTTGTTGTAACCATGGCCACACAAGTTCCATCTGAAGTTGATGAGCTGTTGTCTGAAGTTCGAATACACAAAAACAGACAATTTTCTGTCAAGTTAGAAATTAAGTTGAAATTGGACACTTTTGCTGGATTCCAGTGTGCGATGTTACGGCTGAAATCAGATGGGCAGCTATAAATCCAGATGTGCTTGGATTGGCTCAGCACAAAGACAGGTACTGTAGCTCGGTCACAGCAGCTGATTTATTCAACTGCGTAATTCAGCATGGTAATAATTGTTTACTTACTTGCTGTCTTTTGATCGTAGTCTGTTAGCAAACTCAAATTCAAACTCTTCTCTCTTCACCTCGTGGGTGGACATGTGCATTAATTTAAAGAAACCTGAGCAGGAGCAATAATGCTGGTGTAAAGCTGAGGTGACCAATTACTTTCAGCATGACGTCATTGGTGTTGAGTAATTAGACCGAGGTAGCGCTTAATTTGACAGTGATGTATGTATTATCGATCCTAAAATAACTGATGATAGCAGGCTGACCTCTGTCACATTCTGCAGTGCCACTCTCGCTCTCTCTCTCTCTCTCTCTCTCTCTCTCTCTCTCTCTCTCTCTCTCTCTCTCTCAGTATCCGTGTCTCTCCCCCTCTGCAGTGTGGTAGCAGTATGGTAATGAATGGCTTCAGCCTGCTCTGCAGTGGTAGCAGCTCGCTCACTCCATAATAATACAACTACTGCTCGATGGAGAGGAGGGATGACGAGAAACAAAGTCTGGGAATCAGAAATACCTCAAGATATATCAAACCTAAACTAATTCATAAAAATATCGAATATGGTTTTATTTCCCTACTGTAGTATCACTTCCGATATTGTATGTAGTTTATACAGTATAATTCCACAGCAGTCATACTGAATTGCAGTGCCCTCTCTTGTCGACCTGGGCAACATTGGTAAATGAGAATTTGGTGGTCAGAACCAAATGAATGGACAGGTCACATTGCAGTGTGCTACTCTCTTCCTGTGATGATTAAATGATTGCACTTTTAGCAAAAAAAAAAAAAAAAAAAAAAAAAAAAAAGGTAAATGTAATTGTCAAACACTTCTAATAGCTTGAGTACAGGCCGAGCAAAAATTCAGCTGGTGTATTTTGAGCAGGATCCCTTTATGAATCAGATTTGACAAACTATAGATCACTGAGAGCATGAAGCCATGATTCATAATGTGTAAACCGTTTCAGGAATATCTACAATAACTTTGTACACAACAAACTGTAGTTTCTTAGCTTCTCTGTGGTCTATTGTTGAATTAGTTGTAGGAGTGAGGGGGATGGGGAATGCCACAAGGTTAGAAAAGGCTAGGACATTTTTAAAATAGTGACTCATGGTTTTTTTTTAATGCCTTTAGCTTTAGCATTGTTATTGAATTTCCAATGTGGAATCACATATCCCTCCGGTTTTCTACAAGAAATTCAGAGGTTAGGAGGTTTTCAGTGCAATTTCTAGGTCCCAAGTAAAGGCTTGTAGTCAACAATAATAACCTAAACATACAGAACTTTCAACGTCAGTCATTTTATGAAAATTAAGGAAGCACAAGGCTTTAGTGCCCACTCTGATAAGTAAGGTTATATAACGGGGTCAATAGGACATTACACTCAGCAGAGTGTTCACGAGCCTGGATTTCCACTGTACACCCAGCTTTGTGTCACAGTGTGCTTCCAGCAGCGTGGCGTACATCATGCCTGAAGCTGTACAGAGTGACAGCAAGTGTGCAGCCGAGCAGCAGACCTGCAAACTGTCACATTACAACAAGTGGGATGAAATGTGAGGAATAGGGTCTCAGCTCGGTGAAGCGTAGACACAGCAGCTGAGGCTGATCCGCAGCCTGCTGCTCTGTGCTCTTTGTACAGACGTTACTGGTGTCGTAGCAACCATCATTTTCACCATGTTGGGAGTTACAGATGGCAGCTGTTAAATGGACGCAATGACAAACGAAACAAAAGGTTACAGAAGGCTCAGGGCTGCCATCTTTCGTCTCTTTAGTCGACAAATGTTGACTTTTGGTTACATTTGTTCCAACCTTGAATTATCAGGGGGAACGTCCTCAAAAGCTGAAGCTGAGGATGATGGAAAACAGGCCCAGACTGACAGCATGATTCAGGCTAGAAATCTGGCTGCATAATATTATTGTCAAATCCAAGTTTTTGCTTAAAGTAGTTATACGTTTAGCCACTGTTTTCATCTAGGAGAAAATGAGTAGCCTGCCTGAGTTTCCTATGGGTTTTGATGCAACCTCAAAAACTCAATACTCACTAGTATTCCAGTACACCACTGGAATCAGTGACATTCCACTGTGTTTCAACTTGATACTCTACATGTTTGCACTTGATTTCTTAAACTTAGGACAGATGATTGTACAGTGCTATATATTGTATAGCACTTGCGACAAGAGTCACAACATACATATTACTAATGATGCAATGAACCTGATTAATTCTCATGCTGGTTGATTTACAATGCCTTTACTGCCTCTTTCAGCACCTTTATCTACAGTGTTTAAACACATCAAAATGACAGTTCAGTGTTAATAATAATAATAAACAATAAACATTAACAGGTAATGTCTGACTGCCAAAGTCAGTTGTACTTTCAGAGAGTCAGTTGGATTATTAGAAATATAATATTTCATATTTTTCCATACCTGAGCCATAGGTTTCCATAAAGAGTGACTTCCTTAATGCGGATGTACAGTACTAAAGCAGCTGTAATTTGAAATTATGTATGTAGGAAAGTAAAACTGACACAATACATAGTGTACTTTTATTTTTTTAATTCATGTGAGTCATTTCATAATCAATGTATCAAACTTCCTTCTCACAGGCATCATATTAATGGCCTGCACTTCACTCCTTATCCAGTATGAATATATTTCACATCACAACCTTTAGCTCCATTAAATCAAGGTCTCTCAATGAACCCGGTCAGACTCTTCTCCCAGCTCCCCTGTGATGGATTGGTTAGTCTGTAATTTGAGTGAGTTCAGTGAGCAGTCAGAGAGGACATTCTTTAGTGACAAGGTCTCAGGTTCAATGCCCAGAACCAACACTGACTCTTTGTCCTTGAACCAGGAAATGAATCTGTCCCTGCTCCAAATGAGATCACCAGTAAAAGAAAGTATAGGATATTCATTAAACAGTTAATCAGCGATGACGGTTAGCAGGCAGGAAATGAGCGGCCTCCTTCTGTCCCTCTGAAAATACAGTGAACTATCTTTATCTGTGCATCATCCTCCCTCTCCTGACTCACTGTACACTATACATGTACCGCTGTGATGCTAATTGCTAGTGCTAAGGGCAGAGACTGACTGTGTGCTAACCCGTAAGCTGACACATTGCGTCTTCTAACTGCTAAGCTAACACTTGTGGTTGTATGTTAATGTTGTATGCTGGTATGAATAGTTAAGACATTTAACTAACTGTGGTGTGCTGCCTTTTATATTGTGTGTTAAAGTAATGCTGACATGACAACATATGCTCACTATAAGCTAAGACTGTTAGTGCCAATGCTATGCTGCTGTTATTTACTGTGTGCTAAGCTAATGCTGATAGATTTAAGTGTGCTTTTTGCTTTAACACTGCTAGCTTTGTTTGCTAATGCTGCTGTTAAAACTATGCGCTAAGCTATTGCTGATAGTGTGCCGTAATGCTAACTGTGCTAATGGTGTTTGTTTATGTGTGCCTGTCTGTTGTGTTGTTGTTTTTGTCTACCTTTCTCTGTTTCTCTCTTGACTTTATTTTTCTCTCTTTTTTCTCCTTCTCCCCAACTCTCTATCTTTCTATCTCTCTATCTCTTTCTGTCAGGTCTTATTCCTCCTCCTCCACCTGTTCTACTACCACCACCTCTTGTCGTTCCTCCAACAACCCTACTAGCATCACCACTCCTTCCTCCACCTCCTCCTCCTCCTCCTCCTCTCTCTACTCCTCCAGCCTACCTCCTAACAGCCACGCCACCTACCATCAGTACTGCTGTCCCGCGCGCCTCCGCCTGCCCAAGCCTCCCTGCGCTCTGCCCCCCGCCAAGCACCACGAGCAGGCAAGGTAAGGGCCAGAGTCCCCCCTCCTCAACACCCAGCCTCACCCACTCTCCCTGGCTCTGCCTCCACCCACCACACTGACCCTTGTAGCCTCCCCCAGAGCACCTTCAGCAGCAAGGAGGGCAGTGACCTAACATGTATTTAGAGCGAATTCTACATGAGCCACGTTTAGTGTAGTTGTTTCTGCACTTACACATCTATATTTTGAGATGTCTGATGCATTTCCATCCAGAGAATATCAGATGCTAACATTGTTAACCCTTATTTGTTTAAATGGGAAAAATTATAATTATAACACCATATTGTTTTTCTTTTTAATTTGTTGCTTTTCTCTATTGATGATTTTTTTTAAAATGGTTTTGGCAGAGACCAAACAAGACAGTTAAGACATACATCTTTATGTTTTCTGACATTTTATGGATCCAACAATCGACCTGTTAATTGAAGAGTTGATTGGTTCATAATGTTATAATCATTTGTTGCAGCTCAAAGAGCTTTGTGAGTTGTGCATTCCTGATCCTTTCATAAATGTAGTCACGAGTTATACATTAAAATAATGATTCTATTTATCACAGTAAACTGTTTGTGATCTTCCACCTCTTCAAGGTTTAGTTTGCAGAGGTGGAAAATAAGTTTTAATTTTAGCCACATCAGGCTCATAGTACATTATGATGGGAGAAAATAATATGAGGTTCTTTCCTCTGGGCCATATTTACACTTAGACACAAGTTCTATTCTTAAAAAAAACAAACTCAAGGTCTGCTTACTGCCTGTTGCTCCAGGACAGTCTGTAGACCTTGAGTGGCAATTGTTTTATCAAAATGAAGTCTAAAGGTGATCAAACTCGCTCTGAATGCTGTCACTTACAGGCTCACCTGCTTCCTCCCCCACCTCACCTCCCCCCATAGACTGATGATGATAACCTGTGATAATCTGCCCAGACTCACTCACATGCACACACAAAAGAAGCACTGAAGGGGAAGCAGCCTCTCCAGTCGCTCCTTCCCTATCTTCTGCCTTCTCCCCAAACCACCACCTGCCCTCTCTCTCTCTATTTCTCGTCACCCCTCTTCACCCCCTTCCTCCTCCACCGCATCATCCATGCCGCTCTAGCAACCCATCTGGAAGTCGAGCACCATGAACAGGCCAGGTTTAGAGCAAACGACTCACCAGCGACATTACAGAAAGTTTTTTTCTTCTGTCGTTACTGTAATTGCTGTTAGGTTTCAATCATGCTGTTTTTCACTGCACGGTATAAAAGATATACGACCAAAAACAGAACAAAACATAAAAATTTGCGATGAGTGTTAAATAAAAACCACAAATAATAAGATAGATATTTGTATATATGATAGATAAATTAAAGAATACAAACAAGAGATGGAATTATTAAAATACACTTAAAAAAAAGCATTTACATACTGATAATGTTCTCCTTATGCTACAAATTTGAAAGGGTATCATTCTATTAAAATAGAATAATATAAATTAACTTTCTTCGTGTTCTTTCTCCAGCACCTCTTCTGGCCTCTCCCCACCTGATTTCTACTTCTATTTAATGCCTAATAACCTGTAAATATCAATGGTTTATATCAGAGCAGACACTCATGCTAATCCATAAGCACAAATGACTTAATACGATTATTTATTTATGGGCAATGGAACTAAAGGATGTCAAATGCACCAATTTTCACAAAAACATCAATTGAAAATATGTTTAAACATTTTATTGGTGTCTATATCTACAGTAAAAATGTTTCATTATTGTCAGAGAAGTTTTTAAATGTGCTTAAATGTCCTTTGAATCCTTTGAATGCAGAATTATTAACAAGGTAAACAAAAATATGTGTGTCTACAGATTGCAGTTTGGGTAAATAAGCAACTTGTAAACAAACTGTAGAGAACAAAGGAGCTGCAGATTGTGTTTTCATTTTATATTCTATATTGTAAGGACATATTAACACAATAGCCTCATACTTTCCTCACACTTTTTAATTTAATTCCATACTTTGTCTTGTCAACAAACCTTATTGCTTTTAAGCCAAATAGACATGTATTGTACTAAAACTACTCACTGTTGCTCTGACTAACATGGTGCTTCATTAACATAAGCACACACTGAAGTTAATTTTAACTCAGAGCCACACACACCACCCTGTGGCCAGAAATCCAGTCATCAGGACACCAAATACGGATTAATCTGCCCCTGAAAGTAGTCCCTTGCTAATGCACTACTTCCTGCTCTTTGAGTAGTATTTTGTGAAAAATAAAGCGTCCAACTGTTTCCAAGAATGAACCCTCTTTAAATATTACTAACGTATCTACCCTTGGGGTGGGACCTCTCGAAAATGATTTACATGAAAGTTTTTGTGTTAGGCACTTTGTTTATTTGTTGAATACATAAATAACCCCTTGATAATGAAACCTACCAGTGAGTTGACCTTTCCTCTAGCGCCCCCATCAGGCCAAACCTTTAAATTAGAATTAATGTATTTTGTAGAGTTTTCATTCAAATCCTCTCTAATTTACTGTTATTAATGACCACAGCAGTATGGACCCTATTGGTTTTGGTGATGATATGACCTTTCCTCTTTAATTTTAGACTTGTATGTACTTGTAGAGTTGTATTTATATGTTTGCATAAACTACCAATGCCCTTGTGAGAATACCCCACCCTCCGCAGCATGGGAATTATCAATTCTACTTTGGCAGGTGTGAGTTCAGTAGGTCACACATACACTTTCATGCCCATGGTGCAGGAAAGTTTGCATGAGAATATTGTTTTGCCCACCTCCATGTCATTCCAAAAATGATGGTCTATGCTCACTTCAACAACAAGGTATACGTGCTGCTAAGAGTGTGTCCCATCAGACACACAGTCAGCCATGTTGAACACATAAAGTCATTATTGAAGCTCTTCATATAACCATCAATTGAAAATATTGTACTCGAGATGATCATTTTAAAGGGGAGGCATGTGTAGTTGGAAAGACTTGGCTTCCTCATATTGGCAGGAGTTCACAAGTCAAGTTGTTTTCCACGTACCCACACCACAAGAATTATCAGAGTTCTAGTGGGAATAGTTGTTTTCCCTCCCTCCTGTGTACAAAATCATAAGTATCAACTCTGCACCTGTAGGTGTGATGATGTTAGGTCACACACAGACAGATAAGCTTTACACAACTAAAACAGCTTGGAGTCAAATTGACCCCAGAGGAAGACCAATGTGTGCAGTGTGTGTTCAGCACATTGAAAAAATATCATCATGATAATTTTATGCTTAACCAGTTGTCCCCATCAAATTAGGAAAAGTCATAAAATATGAAGCAAAAAACTGTCAACTGTTATTTTTTGAATGATAAAAAAAGTACAGCCTTTTGCACTGACAATAGGTTTTATATTTAAACCATGAAAATAAACAGCCAGATATTACTTTATTTCATTAATAGCACTATGAGCTTTTAAATGGCACACTGAACAGTCTCCTTCCCACCTGCTGATAAACAAACCATAGCAGTAATCACCTAACTCTTATCATACGGGCTAATTGCTGTTAATTGATCAGCGCTTTAATTAGAAGTTCACCAAAAAGAGCTTTGTTGTCATTATTTTGATTGTTAGACATCTATATAACAACATATTGTGCCATGTGTTTCATTTGATGTCCGCCCTCACAGTGTGTGAGCTGACGGGACAAGGGACTTTTTTCTACTGAAACATTCGTATCATTGTACAGCCACGCATGGTCCCACATATTCTGAAAAAAACTGTCGATGAATAAACGTGGAAATAACAGTATAGATTTCATTTCAATAAAGGAGATGATATGTTTACTTTATAGTAAAGATGACGTGAAGTGGAGAGAGTATTACTGTACTACAGACATTGTTGGATGTAGACTCTGCTGTTCTGCTGTCAGAAGGGAGTCGTTTCTGAAACAGTTTGACCATGTGACTCTCATTTGTGAATATCACGTGGCTGAAGCTCAGTTAACAAGCGTCCAGCATTTTTGAGAATACCTTTAAACAACTACACAGACTCATTTACACATAGCAGAATTCATATCTGGTCCGACTCAGGGAGACTTCTACTCTGGAGGTCCCTATTGCGTTGTCCCTATATTCTTATTGCGTTGGAAGTTTTTACATTTATTTCAGACTTTTGTTTGCCTGTAAGATTATAACATTAGTTACAAATGAACAGTAGCTGCTAATGGCTCACTCAGCTTCTTTTAATGGCACCAACTGGACTAAATGTGAATAACTACAGACTGAAAATGGAGTTCAAAACAGAAAGAGCTTAGCGGATGTAGCTCCTCTGATGGATTTAATTTCTTTCTATTGTCGCATCCTTTCCCAAATAGGCCTGTTGGTTGGTGCTAATGTTTCATCAGTTTAGAACATTGACTGTAAATAAAGATGGACGATGGAAACCAAAGCTAGTAGAGCTCCCCCTGGTGACTGGCTGCTGTATAGGTCATAAGCTCCACCTCCTCCATATTAGAGGATGGGACTTGGGTCAAACTCAAACACTAAAGTACACGTCAAATAGTATTTTTTCAACAATATTATAGCATAATATTAGTTAGTTAACATAATATTGATGTGTACTCAAGTGTCAATTTTTTGGTTAATTTCATTTAGTTACTTGACACTATAGGAAGAAGCTGTGACATCACTGAAGACTACCAGCTGCCATGCCCGTAGAAGTGCGAGAATGAAAAAAATAAATGACTATATAAAAGTGCAGTGTATAATCCAACATTTCTTTGTAACTGATGGAGGTAAATGTAAATGTGAGTCCAGCAGAGGTGCGGTCGGGGTCACCGATACCACAGCTCCGAACTGCACAGACTCATTCTAGCCTTCTAGGCTACTCTCACTACATGCATACATTAGTACGCAAAACAGACAGAATGTTTATGTTTCCATCGTGTTTTCTACATAGTTTCAGTGTTTCATTTGTTGCAGCCTCATTCTCTGGTTTAATGGCAACGGAATGGAAAATTAGTACCAGCTGTTTATCCTGACAAACCGACTCACAAATTCGTTTTTCTTTCGTCAGTTTCCTTCAAAATTAGTTTCACATTAGCACTGCATTTGAGAGAGCTAGCCACTGTCACACATTTTATAGTCACTCATTATAGATGCAGAGTGGCCGTATGAAGGGGAGTAGAGAGTGTGTGTGTGTGTGGCTGTGAAGGCTGTGCGAGGATGCGTCATCAGCAGAGGAGGGAGCTTTTCAGAGGGTGTTATGCATAAATACACACACACAGCTGAGGGATTCACCAGGTGACTAACATACTGCTGTGACAGGCTGGAGTCACGTGGCCTTGTTCAGCTCAGATTCTTGTGTTTTTTTCTAGCAGCTTCACTTTAAATTGGGCTACAACAGCTAGTTGGCATTTAATGAAAATCTCTTTAACACAGAATGTTCTGTGGAGGTGTAACAACACATAGACGTCTGGACCCTTGGTTTCACACCCGGAGACATACATTATGCATAAGCTATGTTCTTCAACAGTGTCATTAAATGCATCATGATAAAACTAATGAAAAAAAAATATACATATATCACTTGGGCTTTGTTAATCTGCAGGAAATTGGGAACACTGGCCACATTCACATGGATACTAGTATTCCACTAATAGTGTAATAGCATAATTACAACACAGATGCGGGGTGTAAACCTTTGGTCATCCATTCAATAGGAAATGATAGCTCCTAATAACCATGCAAACACTTGATCTGATCGTTTCTCTCGGTTCGTTTGGAATAATTATTTCCGCTCATGTTTGCCCCACGTGCAGTAAGATTCCAGGAGGAACAGAAGCATGGAGATCGCTAAACAACCAAATGAATAAAGCAGGGACTGTTAAAAAAAAGTGGCTCAATGTTGGTCATCTTCTACTGAATGAATTCAGTGTGGTGAATAAAGTTGGGATGAAATTTCTACTGCAGAAGCCCCTTGCACATGTCCTGCATCCTTTCAATTCAAGAAATCAGTAGCAATACCAAGACCGACTGGATCAAATCTAATTTGTTAAACAATCATCACCCAATGGTCATGGGTTGCTGTGGTAACCACAGATGTCAGTAACTTCATAGGCACACTGGTGACGTAGCTTTAAATTGTGTGTTTCCCCCAAAGTGCCATCAGATAATTTATTCTGGCATCTTTCCAAGGACTATTGCTCTCCATGTTGTCCTCTATAGCTCTCTGCTAGTAGTAGCATGAGTCCTGTGCAGTTCTTCCCTCACCGAGGAGCTGGCATTGTGAATGTGTGTCACCTCAAAATGTATTTAAAAACAACACTTTGAAATATTATTGGAGCTGCCTGTGTGCCGATTGGAATTACATTCACTTCACTTATTTGTTTTAAAGACTTTTCTAAAATCAATCGTGGTGCAGCCAGGATATGCTAAATAGAGGATTTGGGCTGGCAGTCTGAAAAGGGGCATTGGTGTGTCATTTGTCTTAACATAATTTATAAAAAAAAAAAGCACTATACTACAAACTTATACAAGTAGAAAAATAGTACAGGCCCATCTGTAGGAAGACCCTACACAAGACTGTTTTTAAAATATATTCTTATTGCTGGACACCAATCCATCACAGAGTTATCATTTAGTCTGATGACATTTTTCATCCTTAAAGGTTGGAGATGTTCTTGACTTTTTTTTTATTTTTTTTAATCAATTTTACATGTACATAGACAACCACGTGATTGTGAGGATGCCACTAGAAGGCACACCAAGATCTCCGACAGTTTTTCTTGTTTTCTCCCTAATGCTCCGAGTGATATCTGTTTTTGTTTTTGATATCTGTCAGGATAAATAAAGAACTGGCAAATCAGATAACTACACTGAACTAAATACTCTAAAAGGGATAATAATACTCAACACCAGTGGCAGCTGATGGTGAAATTTGGTGGGTGGGCTAACAAATAGAATAGAATAGAATAGAATAGAATAGAATAGAATAGAATAGAATAGAATAGAAAATGCATAATACTGATTAAATAGTTAACACAGTAGCAAAAGAAACATCACCTTCAATACACACAGTTACATCAATTACAGGTACACAACACTTCTTTAGTGCAGACCCCTTAATCACCCCTCAATGACAAACTGCAACCAAAATCAAAGAAAACTTTCAACTTAACTGAAATGTATTTAATGAAAAGATTGAGCAGTTTGAACCCGAGACAGTAGAATATCACAGTATGAAAACACACAAAAACAATAACTAAAACAACCAGCAAGTGGAGATGCTAGAGAGGGAACTATTCCCTTTTACCCTCAATTAGCTGCAAGTGTTGTTCTGTTCTCTATCTGGGGCTGTAAAAAAACAGCCCATTAAGACATATAGTTTATACATGTTTGTCTTTTGACTTTTTCATGAAATTCACTTTATCATAACAAAATAATTTAGGTCAAAAACAAATCACAGAAAAACTGAAACCTATCTTAGCCATCTTTGAACCTAATCCCAACATAAATACTCACTGCATAATTTGTACTGAGCCACACTCGGTTCTGCACACTGTGTACTGTATGTTGACCTTCTGTGCTTTTAACTGCACTTATGAGAAAGATGTTACATCACAATGTATTTAAAACCTGCTTGTGGAAGTTTAAGTTTGTCTGCATCACTTATTTTAAGAGGTAATCTTACATAAAACTTAATATAATCAAATAAAATGTATCTAATATTTCGTAATATAGACTCACTTCCCTTCACTCTGATTAGAGTGAAGCGACACAAAATGAAACAAACTTTTTCTTGTGATTCTCCTCTGTTTTATTCAAATCCTAAACAGAGAAATTCTGAAGCCATTATCTTATTAAAATGAGGCGAGAAAACTGCTGAATGGGGTCAAAGTGATGGATTACAGCCTGTGTTAATAATCACAGCAGCGATTGTTGCAATAATTTGCACTTTTCCCCAGCGTTAAATTTGCATTAATATGTATTATTGGCACTGGCCACTATCTCAGAATTACCAAAGGCTTGGCTTCCTCATCATCTCACCTCTTTGCTCATATCATCCATTCATCCCTTCATCCCTCCCTGTCCTCTCCCCTTAAGGAAAAGTATTCAGTCACAGAAGTGAGTTTGGTCACCCCTGACTCTGTGGAGAGTTCATAATTTTGGGGATTAATTAAGTCCCGAGGCGACGAGGGACTGCTGCTTCACCTCTGCCAGGGCAAGCTAAACTTAGAATGTCAGCGCTTCACATGTAGAGATATGTAAACACTGACATCTGCTGGCTCACTGCAGTACTGCACGCTCAGACTCAACATCCCTTTACCAGACTCCTCCCTCTGTTCTGATTGTGCTCTTCTTCCTCCATCCTTTTTATTTTATTTTTTTTTGTTTGCTTTTGTCCTTCTTCTTCCTCCCTATCTTTGTTTCTCCTGTCTGTTTGTCTGTCTCTCAGAGAGGACGAAGATGATGACATCGCCCATCAGTTCTGTTGCCCTGCCTCCGAGTGCAGTAGCCCTTCGTCTAGGTAACCAGGGGCGACCGTGAGACACTCCCCTGCCTAACTCTCCCCGGGTAAATCCAGGGTTGATGACTAACCCTTGTCCTCCCTCCACCACGGCTGTCTGTCTCTCTTGTTTTGACGTTTGATCACCAAACCGCAAGTTAACTATCAAGTTAAAAAGACACATGAAATTAAAATAAAAGGAGGACATCCCGGGATATTTCATCAACAATTTTTTCACATTAAAGGCTTGTCTGTTGAGAAAATCTGGGGCTGACAGACTTGCAAAATTAAGAAATTTCAACCTTTAAAAGAAAGTGATAAAGCTGGCTTTGCAAGTGTGCTGCTGATCTGTGTTTTTTTTTCTTATTTTCTTTTAAACCTGGTGACAAATTTTCATAAAGATGAACAAATGACACCCTCGGTTGGACAGTAGAAGTTGCGTTCCAGCTTTTAAACAACAACAGCACTGATCTTCAGCACCATAGTCTGACCTACCTGGAGACGTTCAAGCTCCCACCTGCTTCGGCTGGCTCACTCAGTGACTCAGCTGAATGTCAGCAATGAGTCTGCAGTTTTGTGCATAATGTGAACACTTCGGACAGTCTTTGACCTCCGTCTGAGAACAAACTCAGACCTCTTCTCTTCCCTCGTCTCCTAGTTTGGGTCTGAACGGGGACAGTTTATCCTCCTTGTCCAAGCATGAAGCCATGACCCCGCTGTCTCCTGACTAGGCTGTGCCCAGAGCCCGAGGTAGACAGAGTTTGACGTGGGTTGGACAGCACTTAATGCAACCGAATAGTCCGGACCATCCACGGCAACACCATGAGAAACGTCTGCAGGTCGTGCTCGTTGAGCGCCTGCGATGTCCTAACTCTGTCTATGCAGGGCTCTGGCCTGTTGTACAGCATGTCTTCACTGTATCACACCAGACTCTGGAACAAAGGACTGAAGACTCCTCTGGTCTTAATGGGACAGAACCAGTTTGTTAGCGAGTTCATGAACTGTACGAGCCACTCTGGCAGGCAACCACACATCATTTGGAGATCCTCTTCTGTAAACACAACCTGGTTGACTGGCAGAAGCAGTCAGACGCCAGAGTCATGAATTTGGTCCCCTGCTCTGTCTTTTGTAGAGTCATTATCACCCCTACATACTGCAGCCAGGGTTCTCCTTATCACTGCTTCTGTTCTTATTCCAACTAACTTCTTGCACACAAATACAAACACTGGAGCGTAAGCAGCAGCCGGCGTGACTCAAATGTTTGCCAGGCTCTATTGAAGTATGTCAGGTAAAGTTTGTGCTCTTGTGTGAATGAGGCGGCATTAAATTACCAGAAATAAGAGTAGGTGCAGAGGAAGAATTGCTTTACACGCCTGCTATGGCCACAATTAGTACATAAATTCTGGCCCTTTTCATCATCCAAGTGGAGCTGGAGGTGAAGCAGCAGTCGGGCCTGCAGAGTCTGTTTGCCTGTGGCCATATGCAAAGAAACTCAGCTCAAAGTGACGAGAAAGAAACACACTTGAAGTGCTTCCCCCACTACAGTTTTAGGGAGAACCCTGGTGCCTAATGTGTACAGTGCACACATATGCACACACAAACACAGTACACACATGAACACAACACAGCAGCTGCAAGAGTCCTCAGAGATAAAATTACATCATCTCGATGACAGTCAGAGTATGTTTACATGCACAACAGTTCTCTGATCCATGGGAGTGATCAGCTTTAAGGCAATATTTTCATTGTGCCATGTAGCTACTTAAACGTATCCATGTAATAAGAATGACCTACTCTGATCAAGAGTAATATTATGACCACTGACAGTGGAAGTAAATAACATTGACCGTCTTGTGACAATGTTCTGCTTGGAAACGTTTGGACCTGGAAATCCTGACAATGACACTCCTTGATGGCAGCAGTCATCCCCAGCAGGATGCAGCCTGTTATAGACACATAATAACAGTTTAGGAACAACTGAAAAACATGAAGAAGAGCACAAGGTGTTGACCTGACCTCCAAATTCACTAGATCCCAAACTGATCAAATATTTGTGGGATGATCCACAGAGACCCCTCCCCTCAACCCACAGCACCCAAAGACCCCACTAACAACATACTGTAACCAGGCACCACAGGACACCCTCAGAAGGCCCATGTCCATTCTCTGATGAGTCACAACTTTTGTGGAGGCACAGGGGAGACCCATGCAATATTATGAAGGTGGTCATAATGTCATAATGTTATGCCCGATTGGTGTCTGATGGCTGCTTTCGATCCAATCCTACAGGTCCATTTGTTAGCTCAGCATTAAGTTGTGTCACCCAGAGGTCTCTGAGCAGCAGACAGTATTTGACCCTGAAGTTTAAGTTTGCTAGTGGTGTCATTAAATAATTAATATTTTAGCAGAAAGAAGTGAGAACCACCAAGTCTGAATGTGAAAGGCTGTTAGACTTATCAGCTGAGTCAAACACAGCCCAAAGAGTGCGACTGAAATTCAGTTCTAACTCCTTGATGTTTGTTTTGACAATGAAATTTACATGTTGTTCATTATTTTTTCCTTCGTTATTGCCCTACTTCAGTGAGTGGTAACCTTTGGTACCCATGGCTCGGCAGCTTTGCATCCACTGCCAGTCTGGCGTTATTATTCAGTGCATAGCCTCAGAACTACATATTCACTCCTTATGTCACATCAGACATAACATACAGCAAGTTGTGTTCCATGACTGTGGTGGATGATGTGTGTTTTACCTCACTTAAACTATGGCCACTTGCCAAGAAGTATATTTAATCTAGATAACAATATATTTCCTTTTTTAAGCAATGATTTATTTTAACATCACTTTCTTTTTCTAAGCATCCTCACGTACAGCCTCACAATATCTGTTGTTTGCACTGATGGATGTGGCTAAACAGGAAACTCGGGCAGCTTAGGTATTAAAACCAGGAAAAATAAGGTGATTCTTCACGCTACTGTTAGTGGAACTTCCATTTTTCTTTTCTTTTATAAATCCAGCTCCACATAGTTTTGTTTTCTACAATTTAACACTGCTGCATGCGTTTTCAGCAGCAGACAAATACAGCATATAGCAGGTCAAACAGTTCCAGATCACACTTTCCAGCCAATCAGAATCAGAGATTTTATGTAACACGCATCTTTCAGCCAGTAAGCTGTTCCTACTGGCAATCAGGATAGGATACAAGCAGCTAACATCTGCTCCAGTAAAGTTTGGCTGTTTCATACCTGTCACATTTAATTAGCTGTCACCACGTAGTGGGGGGGTGTGGTCGCACCTTAAACAATATATGACAAAGGTTCTAAAGAGTGAAGCGTGATCTACATGTACTGGTTCTTAAATAAACATATATATAAGACTAATTGGATTATATGTGACAGTATTGCCTTAATAATGAGAGTGCATGTAAACACACTCAGTGGAGGTGGTGATGAACAGAGCAACAGTGGAGCCCTTTGTGTCTTTTCTCATCTCGTAGATCTATCTTGTTTTCACTGTCATTCGTCCTTTCTTTGTCTGATTAACTCCGTAGCTTCGACTCCCTCCTGCTTCTCCACTTTCCTCTCCTCCCTCCTTCCTCTCCAAAAGAAAGAGTGAACGACATCTTGCTGATTCAGTGCCAAGTAAATCAAAGGAAAGAGGAGAGAAAAATCTGTCTTGTTGCCAAGTATGATAGTAAGGGGTATTGTCCTCTTGTCGCAGTGCCAAGTTACACTAAAACTTTCAGTGCTGTATGAGCAAAATCATCCAGTCAGTTTATTTTATTTAGTTTGCTGTCATCAGTTCATGTTTAGCTTTACATTGCGTAAATCTAAAAAGCAATATGTTTGTTTCCAAACCCGGTATGAGAACCTCCCCACGTAGGTCAGCTCATATTGAGTGTGAGGGGTTTAAACTGCAGAAGGAGCTAGTTACTCAACAAATTAAGCATCAAACACGCTTTGATCCAAAGTTTTATATGCAGCACGACGACACATGACTCCAAGTCAAAGGTTTACAGCATGAGTTGAGGTTTCAAAAACTTAGAAACCACAATTTTGTTTTCAGTGTCAAAACATTTTTCTCCACTTGCTTTTTGGAATAAATCATTATGAAAGTGTTCCTTAACCACAGATCTTTCCGAAAACTTGGTCCGAACAGATGTAATGGAGGTTTTACTGCTCGAGAGAACAGGTCATGACGTGGGGATTACTCAGTAGGAGCTGGGTTTATAGCGTATAGCATATGTGCCATTTGCAACATAGGGCTGGACTATAACCTTTGACATTTTATCTTAATTATATGCATACGTCCTTCCAGAAATGGCCACTATTGCCAAGTATCTACGGAATTCAGAACGTTTTGAGTAACTCAGTATGCTCTTGTTCTCCCGGTCATTTTCAAAAACCTGCCACTGCAAACTATTTTATTGGTCAAACAACAACAACTTGCGGCTACTGAAGGAATCCTCTGATAGTTTGAGACTTGAAGAAGCCCAGGCTTTGTTGAGAATGCAGCAGAAGACACCCAGCATGAATTTTAGTCTCTTTTCATAAATAACTCAGCAAAGCAGGTGTCGATTATATGTCTGATGAGTTATTTGTCTCTTCAGTTAAGAGCACAGCGTAAATTCACATCATTTCATTTATTATGGCTTTGATTTAGTTTATGCTCCTTGCTTGTGATGGCCCTGGTTTATTAAACATATTTTATTTGTCCACTCTAACTGCTCCCTCGGAAAGGAAAGAAGTTTAAGTAAATCAATAATAAATAAAGGACCTTTATATTGTTGTACAGTACCGTATTTAAGTAAATGCACTTAGTTACTTTAAAGCTCTGCTGCACACTACAGAGTGAACTGCTGCCTAGTGAATTATTAGTGAATTGAGTGTTAGTGTCTTTACATTCAGTTAGTCAGTCTTGCTTTCTTTCTTTTTCTTGTTGTAAATTATAACACAAGACTATTCCTTAACCATGAAGGTGTTTATTAAATGTAAGTATTTCTTACCGTTTCTTTTTTTTTTATGAAAGCCTCATCCTGAGCCTGCCCACTTTACGTGTACTCCATTATCTTTCCATCACATTAGGCGCCAACTGCACCGCTAATACATGAGGCACTTCCTGCAGTGAATAAGCGAGAATAGATCAAAATGTCGGAATCCCCTGTCTTGGTAATCATCCTGTAATTTTTGAGGGCAGGGAAATAATATAATGTTTGTGAAGATGTTGCTCCTAATGTGCCGTAATTCATATTAATGTATTATCCAGCGCATTCTGCACTACAGCCAAATGACAACATGCTGCAATTAACCCAGTAGTGTTAGTCGATTAGTGTTTATTAGCCTTGTTAGCAATACAAGGTAAAAAGTAATATCTTATTTTAATTTGGTCATGTTAGCATAATAGACTTGGAGATTCTAGAGTGTAACGGTTTCTTGTTAGAGCTTTTATATTAGCTAATGAGATAATCATGAAGCACTTTAAAAAAAAAGATACAAAAGGTTGACTTGAACATGACAAACATGATGTGGTGACAATCACTGTACTAAAAATGACGCATTTTTGAGAACGTGTGGTGTTTTACAGACTTTATGTAGTGCATCGTATTCTGTTAACTAATGCTCATCCTTTTAAGCAGCACTTTTGTCAGTTTAACGTTTAGCAAGTATAACTACTGTTTCAATTAGCTTGCGGTTTCTTTATGTTCAGGGAGATATTATATGTGAGCAGCATGATTTATTTAGAGATTAAAATCCCTCAAGAGCTACTGATGTATTACGAATGGCGTCACTTGTTTTAAGCAATATTAATAATAGTTAGCACTGCATGGAACTGCTGTTTATCTACTAGCATTTAGCATCATTTGCTAGTTCAGAAAGAATTGTCATTCGTTTTAGTTGTCAGTAAATTTAGAAGCTGTTTAATTTTAGTTTTTAAGTCATTTTTATGCTAAGTAAAATATCAATTCATGGTTGCTCGCTTTCAATAAGAATTAAAAATAAATAATTAATAATGATCAGCCAAAATATCCTCATTACATTGTTTAGGATTTCTCTAAGGTTGAAAATGTATGTGTAATAATGATTTAAACCTAACCACAGAAACCTATGGTGCCAAGAAATGTGTTCTCATTTTTACCTTAACGATTACAGTGCTCAGATAAAAACTTTACATGACAGAAAAATAGTTTTTAAATCCTGCTGGAAGCAACAAGCCAAACTTAAGCTGCTGTTAACGTTCATCGTTTTAGTACTTTGACGTATTACACTTTCAATCTTCAATTTCAATCAGAATTTTTACAGTAAAATGTGCCGACACACATAAAGAGTCATTGTGGGCAGCATAAACACTGAGCCACATTTTAATTGATGCAGAGTCGGACTTCTATTCATTATTCATCTGCCAAAACAAATACCACATGAACTGAAAATGAAACAACATATGAAAGTTGATGGTGAGATATGGAAATTGCCTGTTGTTCAGACTGTGTGCAGAGAAGGCCCATCAAATCGATACATTCTTTGGCAACTGTGAGTTACTACTATTTTTCAGATTTATTATCAGTTCTAGGACTGTGCTAATGTGTCTGCTGGCTCAATTTAATTGTAATTAATGTTACATTTAATTCATCATCATTGATACGAGCAAGACCTGAACTTTTCCCACAGTGATGAGTCAAAACGACTCCTAAAGACCATTAACCTTCAGCTAATTGAGCTCTTGTCACTAAGCTGTAGTAAAATGAGACTGACAAGATCTGCAGTTATTGTTAGAAAGTTCTGACCTGAATTCAGAATCCATGAAAAACAGATTGGCATTTAAGATCCTTTCCCACTTACATGCTCCTGCTCTTGAGAAAAATACATTTAGAGTAGTAAAGTTCAGCTCTCACTCTGTTTTCCTTTTGTTACAGTTTCAGAAAGTTAAAATCTTTTCAGATCTCCACAGCGAGGTGTTGATTCTCAGTGGAATTGCAAACGCTTTTACATAACTTGGACCCTTTGAGTTTGTTTTTAACATAAAGCTTTATGCATTTTTAAAGGAACTTTATTTGTTCTTTCACTGAAGACTCACTGGTGCTAACACAGACTAACACGCACATACATACAGAGACACACACCAGCATTGTGCTGATCAGCAGGGATCTATTAAATATGACAAAGCTGGACATCAACAGGCAAACTGGACAAAGCCTTTTCATCACAAATTATTGAGAGATCACATGACACAGTCTGAATGACTGGCTGGGATCAATACACATGATCTGCACATGTCTCACCTAACTGAGAGCATTTCCATAGAGCTACATTATGCTCCAGATGTCACTGTATAAAGCCATGAAATACTATATATGAGACTTAGACCGCATTAAGTGATATTTAAATACACATTTAAATATGGTTATATACTTGCATTTAATACCTTGTTTGTTTCGGAGATCAGTTACTGCTTGTTTTGTGTTTTATTTTTGCTGTTGTTTTTCCTGTTGGGAGATGACCTCCTCCTTGTCAGCAGCACTCACTGCAGCTCATAACGGCATGTCACCTTGTATCTGCAGACAGACAGACTCCTCCGCTGGTCTCTGTGGTGATTATATAACTACTTTCCTATTCACAGGATGGCAGATGAGTCATGTTGTTAAAGTCAGAAGTGTATGCATTAGGAGCAGGGTGATCATCAACATTTCATAATGATCTAGCTTACTGTCAGGCATTAACTGAGGCACTTGTTTTTTATTCATTTTTTATATTCAATCATAATATTCAGGGAATGCAGGGCAAATGCAAAGACCGTGTATACCATTCATGAACCAGCTACTGTTTTGTTATTTATCTATTTATTTTGTCATTTATTGTTTCTCACGAATACACATCAACCAATCTGCAGTCTTGCGTAGTGTGTATCTGTTACTAAAAAGGCAACTCCATTCTGCGATGCTTCCCAAGCTTCATTGGGGGCCACATGGTACTGCTGAAATAAATAGATGTAAAATGTTTCTGCTTCACTCTTACAAACTAGGTTGAGTTGCAAATGTTATTATTTAATTATTTATTTATTTATTTTTTAGAAAGGCTGCCATTGCGTGACATGCTGTGCAGTTCGGCTTTACTGTTGTAGAGGTGTTGCGTGTTGATTTTGTCTTCATAAGTGGTCACAAATCACTTAACCGATTTAAAGGACTTTGTCTTGTTTATCAGTTCACCAAGTGTGAGGCTAATGGAGGTGACAGGCAGCAAAGGGCAGGCACATGTCTGGAGCAATGGCTAAATTTTGTAAACCTCAGTTGTGTAACCATGTCCTCAGATTTTAGATAAAAGTATGTAAAGACACATCTCGCTCCAACTCTTAATGTACAGTTGGATTACAGTATATGGAGAATTAGTGTGTGTTGCTGAAAATGTTACTGAAATAAAACAAATACAGGTTGTTTATACTGAACAGGTGAGACTTGAAGGATCAATTAAACCATCAATAAGTATTCAGAATAAAATGTACAGCAGGAGAATAATAATGACAATGACTGTGTGGCTATTGGATTCAGGAGAATGAAAAAATCCTGCACATGAGGCAAACTTGAATAACACGACTTTCTACTGGTTATTGCAGTTAAGTTTAAATCTGCTCTAATTTCAATAACCCATCAGAGCAAGGCATTTTTTTTTTCATCATTTAAGAGTTTGGAAAATTCCTATTTATGACGAGGTTTCGGTTTCTGAATCACTGAGGAACTAGGACAAGAGCAGCATAAATTAGCAGAACGAAAATCATTCTTCGACTCCGTCACTCTTATCTGCGACTTTTCCACATCCACTTTTTGTCATCTTTCCTCTCCCATCTTTTTCTTCTTTCCCCTGCAGCTTTCCCTAGGACTCTTGCTATCAAGGTCCTCTCATCAAGTCCTGTTTTGACTTCGTACTGTTGAGAAGCTGTTTCATTAGTTTCTGAATGTGGCCCAGCTTCTAGGTTTCTGCCTGCTTTGAAATGCTAGTGGAATAAGTTACTCAGTTAATCCATACCTTCCATCCAAACAATATTTGCAAGGTCATGAAACATTAAGAACACATCTGCAGAAGTTTACCATCAACATATTTCACTGGTTGTCCTTAAATATCTGCTCGTATCAAGTGAAGACTAATGTTTAGAGAGGCGTCTTAAGGAGCCTTTGAGTCGTTCATGTAGTCGTGCCACTGCCATCTTGACTGTCCTGGACTATTGTGTACACTCACTGTATGCTTATCATTTTCAAGATAAAAATTATTAATAAGTACTAGTTGTATAGCTAGATCGCTACATATCAACTATGATTTCCTGTAGATATAGGTATATATAGTTGTCTTTTAGATATGTATAGTTGTGCTTTTAGCTTGCTGGCTTCTAGGATCAACTTGTTAATTAATTTTGTCTCAAATGAAATTACAGAAAAGCTACAAAGGTCCCCCAGTTACAGATTTGCCTAAACAGTTACTTCATTTAGCTTCAAGTATCAAAAACAGATCAGAAAAACAACAAACGCTAGTTATATGAAATGCTTCATATGACAGAAATCACATTGGGGAAGATTTATTTTGGCTGTGGGGTGAGGTTCATGATACTATACTACAACCAGACACCAGTTGGGTGATCACTTCTGAGGAGGTGTCATGGCATCCATATTGATAGTCCGTCTTTGGTTTTGGCCCTAACACCACTCACTCACCTAAAACTTAGAAAAAGATCGTCTTTTGGCCCATGCACTGAGAGGGTTGTGACACACTTGCCTTCTGGTGTTGCAAGGGTGTCACTGCCAGATTAGGATTTGTCAGAAACAGCAATTACAGACACAGCTTGTCTTGCAATAATCAACCCAAAAAAAAGTCTTTATGTTAAGATGTTTAGAAGGTATTTTTATGTGATAAATAGGCAGGTGTTTATGAAATTAGATAATCCTGACATTCCCATCCTGATCGCCTTGTATCGTGCTCATAGGATGAACAAACAAACAAAAGCGTCATAATTCCACTGTGACAGAAATTTGCTTTCAGACGGCTTCATATCAGAATTATGTCTGGTGATGAATACTACAGGTTACTGTGGCAAACTCCATTGTAATCTGTTGCCTGGGAGATAAATCAGAGGTTCAGACGGGAGGTCATCACTGTGAGACGATCCTGTTAGCTCCATTTGGTCTCTTTCTAATACTCAATGAAGAGTTACATTCATTACACACGCAAACACACACACACACACACACAAAGGCTTCCCTGTTGATTCCCCCCCTTTTTGAGCTGCTGCTTCTTCTCCTCCTCTTACTTGCTGTTTCCTTTGATTTTCCGGTCATCTGCAGTTATTCTTGATTTTCTCTCTTTCTGTGTGTCTCATGATGTAAATATACAGATAGTCATTCTTCAGTCTGTTGACTTTATTCTTATGTAAATTATTTAAAAAAGAGATCGATCATTGGATGATAAACAACATATTATAAAAGTATGAAATACAAAAGACATGAAAAACTGAAAATAATAAGAATGTATGTGATGATGATGATGATGATGATGATGATGATGATGATGATGATGGAGATGATGGTTGCTTATGTATGATGATTAACAGCCCTGATTATAATGATGTCATGACGATGACTATTGCAGTGGTTAGCGATGATGATGATGGTGGTGAATGATGAAGATTACGATTAAAAACTCCTATGATTCTAAAGAAATCCCTCATGAAACTGTCTGTTTTTTTGCTCTTGTTAAGTCGCTGCTGGTTGGCAGACTGATTGAAAGTGAACACACACACAGAAAAGCTCTGTTAATTAATTATGGATATACTCGTTTTTTTGAATGCTCCATTTCTCTATATTTTCCTCCTTGTCAGTAAATCCCATGTGCATTGCCAAAAAATCTTAATGCTCTTTTTAAGGGTCCTATTGTATTTTCCAGCTAATTTCTTGGAAATCTTCCTCATAATTTTGTAAATATTGGTATTTAGTTAAGAATGTCTCTAAGAATGTATTATAAGGGAGCATTTTCATTAGTGTTTTAACAAGTTTGACAAGTTTACAGGATTCATATTTTTCAGATTTATTTGTTTTTATTCATACAGGAATCTGTTGTGCACACATTTACAATTTGATATTTTAAGCGTGCAATTTACGGTTTCGCCAACAGTCAAAATAAATTACACTTCGATCTGGTAAGATAGCCTTCGGATTAAGCTTAGCAATGGGCTGATTAACTATAAAAGAACATTTTTTTTATAAAAATTCCCCTTGAGGATCAATACAGTCTTATCTTAATTAACAACACACTGCAAAAGTGCACTTCATAATTTACAGTTAATAACTTGGAGAAAAATCCATAGATATAGATTGGAAAACATGCTCCTGTCTTTGCAAGACTTGCTATAAAGTCACCTCCGTCTCACTCAGGGATGACTGTCATCAAATTAACCTAAGGTTTAACAGCCCTCACAATGATTCTTCTTAAGCAGATACATAAATACAACGGTATAACTTTTAAACTTGTAAGTTTGACTTTTATAGCAATAATAATAGTAATATGTTTTATTGTTATCCAACAATAATAGCTTTTTTATTTAAATAATAACTGTGGCTAGGGAAGATCAATAGTGATAAAATTATACTACCTATGTCCATAGTAGCTTAAAATAATATGTAGACTGGAAGTACAGTGGAGTAGATTTCAAGTAGATATTTATTTATATAAATGTACAAATAATGAAATATAGTGCAATAAGCCAAATAGGTATTATGTCCTACATCATGCATAGTTACGCTAGGCTAATGTAATATAGTTGTTATTTTTATCATAATTTCATAATGTCAGCCAAATGGCAGTGTTAGCACTCTTTCTGTTTACTAAACATGTAATTGAGAATTTAATCTGCTCTGTATAAAACAGCCCATGAATCAGACCAGACAGTAGTCCTGCTACATGCTAACTAGGTTAGCTTAGCAGAGTAGCATAAGAGTTTACACAATTTCTTGTGAGAAACTACATTTAAATGTTAAGATCTCTTTTTTCAGATTCAACCCTCTTGTGGTTGTCACTACTACATAACTCAAATTGTTTGGCTCTGTCCAACTTCTGTACGTTTGCAGGCATTTTTTCAGAAATGGTGGAGGTGGGTGGTAAGTCTTACAGGGTTTTCTTCATAATTTTCTTATGTAAGTGAGTAGATAATGTAAACAGCGTCAGTGGCTTCTATATGGCACCAGCAGATTAGCAGCAATGTGCTCATGACTTCCGGTTGATGTTACCACTAGTTTCAAGCATTTGGTAAACAGGACTTCCCAAGCTCAAGGTCTTTTTGAGGGCAGCACAACTCTGTGCCTTTGCATGGCACATTTGTTGAAAGATTAGAGCTCTGGAGCAAAGACATTAGATACACCAGACTTCAGATACCTGTTTGCTTTGTTTTGACAGGAGGAAAAATATCACCAGACTAATGCTTTCGGTAAACAGGGATCTCAGTTTTGAACAATAAAATAATAATTCAATAAAACTTTCAATAAATAACAGGTGCACATTCAGAATGACACTGATGAATGTCTGAAATAAATACTAGGGACAAATGAAAGCATTAAAAAATCCGTGTGGATGGATGTCATGATGGGTTACAGTGAGAAGAGCGCTCTGAGTCACATCCATGGCTCCAGTCTGCTACCAACTGAAGTACAGGTCAAGTGCTGGTGACATAAGCGAGCAAGTAAGAGATAATTTGATTAAAGTCTTAGTGAGTGAGAAAGGGAGGTGGCAGGAGGTCCAGCAGGAGAAGGAAGAGGAGGAGGAGGAGCTCTGGTCTGCAGAGAGAAACAGATCGAACTCGGTCTCATTCAAGGAAAACACACATCAGCGCTTTTTTTCCTCTCTCACTCGCTGGATTAGATTGGATTTTCAACAACCTGACTGGAATTTGAACACATCCTTATCGAGCGTTTAAGAACCTGCTGAGGGGGGAGGACAGGAAGTACTGACTACAGGAAGTGCAATGAAGTGCAAAGGAACAGCTGAGGCCACAGCACTTGAATGACTAGTTATGCATTCATGTGACTAACTTTGACATTGTCTGTCTGTTTCTACTTCCTGGCTGACTGTGCTGACCCACCTCATTTCACAGCTGACAGCTTCACTGTCTAGCTGACTGATTAGACAATCAGTAGCGGTGCAGTGATTGTCTGTCATTGGACAGAACTGGACTCAAAAAGGGAATTCAGAGTACATAAAGTGGATATATATTTCCTGTTTTAGTACCTTCACCTTCTGGCTTAGTTTTAGTGACAGTCAGCTTGAAGAGGGGCTCTCATTAAATGGTTTTACCTGCTAACGATGCAGCTAATCTCCAGCCAGCAGCTATTAGACGACGGATGAGTTGGAAATGGGCAATAAATAGTCGGATTTAGTGCTTTTCTGCTTGTGCTTTAAGGGAGTTTGAATTAATTTAAACAAACACACTCCTGTGAAATGACTTTATCTGCTAGCAAGGGACCTAATCTGTAGCCACAAGCTAGTAGCTTCCCACAAGGATTAAATCTTTTAGCTTGTTATGAGACTGCTACCTGACTTGGCCTTGCATTGTGAGAGCAGTACACAGAGACTTTAAAACAGATGGTTTTCAGTCCTTTCTGTTAAGAGCGTCAGGGAACTTTATGTCTACTGTAGCATTTCGCATTGTGGTTCAATAATCCTTCCCTCCTGCCTTTAGCGCATAGCTAAATGTCATTGACAGCTGCCTCTATGGGATTGGTGAACCATTATTGACCATGTGCACTAATATAAATAGGACTGTACAGCACGATTCTTTATGTTTACTGGAGTGTATCCTTCACAGAATGTCAGAGTTGCTGTAAAGTAGCATTTAAACAAAGACTTAAGTGTTTGTTATGCATTGTGTTGATTGGTAAAAATATTTTATACTGTTCATTCATTTGAAGAGTTCTAATGATTAAACTGGTAGAAGGCTATACTATGTCAGAAATAGTGAAAAGTGCCCATTAAAATCTACATTCCTGTTTTATGCCGCTAACAAGTGACCAGCCAAACCAAATATAATAGTTATCAGTCGTTGGTGGTTAAAATTAGTAAATAACTACGTTCAAAATTGCAAATTAGTAATAATAACATTTTCTGTTGTGATGCTGACCTGAAGTGTTAAATAAAAAATAAAAAATAATAATAATAATTAAGTGTTAAACCTCAAATCAAATCAGCAAATTTTTCACAAATCTAATGAAAGATAGGTCACAGTATCTCCTTAAAACGCAGAGAGAAGCTCAGCTGTAGAAATGCTCCCCAACCTTTGTAGCCTTTGACTTCTTAAAAGATCTTTTGCCTTGTTTGGCTTGTATTTTCTTTGTATATTTTTAGAGGCATAAAGAGTTTTGTGGGGGTATTTTGTCTTCTTTTACATCAAGCAAATAATTTTCCTACTGTGGTCACTCCGTGGATTATCTTGTGTCCAGTAGAAAGTGACCCAATGACAATTAATCTGTTACAATACAAAAGAGTTCATCTTTCATGTAAACAGTGTTCTTCAGTTTACACCTACAGGTGCAGACTCAACAGGGTCATTATCTCATCATGAAGACTTAATTATGTCATTACCTGAGGATATTTTCTGAAGGTGGTTTATCTCATTTAGTGAAACTGTAATTGCATATAATCTGTTCAAGCAGAGAGGATTTTTTCCTCCATTCTAAATACCCAGTTCAGTCTTTGTTGAAAGTACTACAGGGATTTGACACTGAATCATTATTAAAGTGTTTCTCTTCAACTTCAAAAAGCTGCAAGCAAATAATAATTCAACAGTACGTTGAGAAAAGTGAAGAGAAAACATTAGTTGTTAACTATAATGAACGTTAAAACAATGAAGTTCATCGTTCTAATCTTTATGTGGGATTGGTTGATTTGATCAAAGTATAGTTTAATGGCCATAGTCATAGTTGATTCATGCATTTGTCAAAAGTACAGTATGAGATAGTAGAGGCCAGGCATATGTCTTCATCTCTGTCACATAGAAATATATGGAATGTTGCCATATTTGCTTGGGACTTTCAAATGATACGCCACAACTTTAGGTTTAGGAAAACTGACTGGAATATTGTGCTTTGTGACTGTTTATAACGCCAACCTTCATTAGTGTCTCAATGACTTACTGTCCAACCGTCTGACTGTCAGACTCACCAGTACTTTGACTCTAGCAGCTTGTTTTCTACAGATAAGGCAGCGCATATCCACAGCCTGATGTGACGCTCTTTGTTGCAGCCAGAAGCTGCTGCTGAAAGAAGAAAAAAACACTTGTCCTCCCGCGCCTCCACATTTTGGATGCTGATGTTTTTATTCCCTCTCCAAGGACAAACACAGCAGGGAGACAAAATGCTGTGCACCTCCAATCATCACCTCCAGGGAAACCATGGAAACCATTAGATTTAAAGAGTGAGCACCCACAGAACCTGTTCCCTTATTTTTCTTACATATCTCATCCCTTCTCAGCTCAGCCTCCTGAAGTATATCTGAAAATACCAGAAAAGTGCATTATAAAAACAGTCGATGTCCACTATGGGAGAGAAGAACATTTGCTTAAGTGCAGTGTCCCTGTGGACTTAAATTACCTGTATTTCTTTCGAAAGTGTTATTACTTATTTTTGAAAGTTCCTGCATGACAGTCACAACACCAGGGGATGTTAGATATGTCACAATAAACTATTGCTGCTATGCTTTGGGGTAAATGTACGTCTTTGCCGGAAAATTTTGACATTCGCCTCGAGTGAACCAGACGGAAAAGTGGTTCTTTCTTCTTAAGGAAGGCAGATGTTGGCTGGTGAAGACTGATCTATGTAAAAGGACAGCAACTGATGTGACTCAGATGTGTGTCACCAAAACCTGACGAGAACATGACAGGGCGGTGATGTCATCAAAAAGGCCATCTTGTAAACATCTTGGGAACGGGAGGCGGTTGAGTCAGAAGATCTCTGGGATGTTCGGGGTGCCGGACGTCTGTGATCTTTGCCCTCTGTTTTGCCTGCGCTCCTCCGGGACCTGGTCGCCTCTTCGCAGGTAGGCAGACCTTCTGGCTGACCTTTGAACCCCAAGTACAGCAACTCTGACCCGCAGTGACTTTATTTCTGCACCTTCCTTCCTTCCCCTGATTTTCCCATTGTATGCTTTACATCCTCCAACTTTATTTGCAAGTCATCCACGTGGAAGGGCAGAATGAAGCGATAAAATGACAGATTTAAAGGAAAAAAATACTAAAGAAAGACGTGATTAGATTGTGATTAGAAAGAGCGATGGAGAAAAGGCAGAAAGAGGAGACGGGTGGGGTGGTGCATCCTGATTCTCTTATTTGGTGCAGGTCTGGCTCATCTCGAATGCGTTGGTGTAATTGAGAAAGAAAAGAGGGGGTAGACAGCAAAATGAACAAATAAAAGAATAAAGACGGCGAAAATAAAGGAAAATAGGAGGAAATAACACAAATAAATAAGAGGGTACTGCCGACACAGATGAGTGAGGATACAAATAGGGGACAAAAGGGGCTATATCAGAGGGATATGAGATGAGTGATGAATGGGTGAAAAAAACAGAGAAGGAAAGAATCGGGAATGATTTGTTGGTTTGTTTTCAGGCTGTATCTGCAGCAGACGGAGCAGAGCAGCATTTTTTATTTATTTTTTTTCCCCTGAACAGGCCGCAGCATTTACAGTCTGTACAGTCACATTACAGGGACTTACAACCCAAAAGTCAACCACACCTGTCACTGAGTCTCTCTGCGTGACTCCGTCCATAAGCATGCTTGCTGATTCGCCTGCTTTGCTTCATCTTCTGCGGGCACGTGATGATGATGCACGCATAAATTTGGAACCACTGTGTTGCTGAATATGTGTGTGTGTGTGTGTGTGTGTGTGTGTGTGTGCGTTCAGGGGTGTGACGCCGGCAGAAATGAGGAATTGCTCAGCTGCAGCTGCAAAATAAGAGAAAGGTGTGTAAACAGGGGGATGGAGGTGTGTGCGGAGAGAGGATGAGTTAATGAAAGATGTGAATATGTGTGTGGAGCAGCAAGAAGCCATCAGATGTGTGTCACACAAAATGAGTGCATGCACGCAGCCGGGACCGGATGAATATTGCTTTGTGTGTTTGTGCAAATGGCTGAGTGCACATGAATGTGACTGACAGGCTGAGTGAGCGCGCTGGAGAGTGAAAACATGCGCACACACGCACACACATGCACACACGTGGACAAGAGGCTGTCAAGAAGGCAACCATGCATCTCCATAGAGGATACACCCAGAGAGAGGCAGGGAAATAATGGGGCAAAGACAGAGAGGGAGTCAAAGCAGAAAAGGGAGGAATGGAGGACAGAGGTTAAACTGAAAGAAAAGGCAAAGAAGGAGAGAGAGAGAGAGAGGGAAAGAGAGAGGCAGGAGGAGGAGTCGGGGGAGTGGCTGGGCGAGAGAGATAGACAAAGCCACAGAGGAGGAGAGAGAGAGAGAAGGGGTGAAGGAAGGAAGGAGCAAGGGAGGGCAGCCTCAGAGAAAGAAGTAGAATAAGGAGGAGCGAGCAAGTAAGAGAGATAGTGAGAGCGAGTGAGGGAGAGAGAGAGAGAGAGAGGTGTGTGTGTGTTTTATTCTCTCCAGTGTAAATGAATGGAAGGCGTCTCCATTGTCTTCAGAACGGTAAGAAGCTGTGCTGCTACATCTGGCTGCTAATAATAGGAGTGTGTTTCTATGTGTGTGTGTGCCTGCAAGTGTGTGTGTAGAACCACATGTTCATCATGCATGTGATACCTGTGAACCTGTGTGTTTGCGTGTGTGATCAGATTTTATGCTGTAACGTAAGTCAGTGCACTGTGTCTGCTGCATGGGGTTTAACTGTATAGGAGTGAGCTGAAATGAGTATGTGTGCGCTTGCATTACTCATGTTGTGGGGACATAAATCTGTGGACACAGTAACATCGTGGGGACGTAGTTTGGATTATTTTAGATTTATTTGTTCAGTTTTTAGTTGAACTTGAGAGTGCGGACATGTTGTGGATAGTGAGGTCACTGTGTCCTGGCTTCACTTTGGGACAGACTTTTGAAGGGTTAAGGCTTACCAACGCTACTATATATTGTTATTATTATTATTATTACCATCTCATCTTCATCTTTAATCTCATCCATGAATGTCCGTGTGAAGGTCATGATAAAAAGTAACAATGATGAGTTCAGGCAAACAACATAAAACATGGAGCATTTTCCATTTGTAATTTTAATATGAACATAAACATAAAATCTGTGTGGACCAACAAGGTTATAGTAACTTATACTTAGGTTACAGTATAAGGGAATGCATGAATCGAACTGCATTATTAGTGTTTCTTTCATGTTTTTTTTTTAACGTTACTTTTTGACATTTTTTCAATTGTGTCTTTTAACTGAGCTTTCATATTTTTCAACTGTTTAATGGCAGGTAATATTTGGTATACAGGACAGAAAGTTTAAAATAAACATACGGCAGAACATCCTACAGGCAAATGAGGATTTCTTAAAACATATAATAGAAAGTAGTCTAAAACTTAACATAAAACTGGGGCAAAGCTGTAACTGAAAACTTGCCAAAATGTTGGAATTTGCTCACAACAAACAACTCAATCAAAATGGCAGATGCAGAAATAATGACAGTGACTTATCTACACGCCTTGTTTCTGTTTATTTTTAGATAGATGACGTGGCAACACCCCAGGGGTGAAACTCATATACAGTACTAGAGATGGATGCCGCCATCTTGGACTGCTCACAGCATTTGTAACCAGACTCTGCATTTAGCTTCAGACCAAAAAGATAACCCTGTCAGTTGCAAGAAGTATTTTGCCTATCATGAGCTAGACATAAACTGAACCAGCTGTTAAGACCGATGAGTGTTTAATGCCGTCTAAGTAACTGGTTTAGATTGATCAGTCTGGAAATAGGTTTAAGGTTTATCTTGACATCACTCCAGGTTCAGATGGAAACAGAAAATGGTTTAGTCTGGTGTGTGTGTGTGTGTGTGTGTGTGTGTGTGTGTCTGTGTGTGTGTGTGCACTCAGGAATGGATTCTTTTCTTCCAGGGTCCTCTGAAGTAGTGTAATTCACTACTACAGGCCACTATGCCCCCCCCCCCTCCCCTTCTCCTTATCAAGCAGACTAGTATGAAGCAGCAGCTGAATAAATTTGCAACTCGTTTTAAATCAAACATGAATTCATGTTAAATACTGCAAACACGGAGTCAAGCAGCTCTGCATATTTTTCCTTCAGCTGGGAAAGGTTGAGCTGAGCTGTAGCTGCTGGGAACAGACCAGTAACACCAGTGCACTGAAGGAACTGGAGCACTGAAGACCTTTTTGTTTGTTCTGCATCCTGCATCTTTTATGCTGTCTGAGGATGTTCTGAGAGGGACGCTCTCAGAGGCTGGAAAAAGAGAAATGACAGAGAAAGAGAAATGACAAAGCTATGAGATTGGAGTTAGTGTGGACCTGGATTATTATCCAGACTGAGTAGTTACTGCCCAGAGTCCCCTTACCCCCTCAAGAGACGCCTAGTTTATTCTGTTTATTTGAAATCTGTACCACTGAATTCAAATAGCAGCTATGACAGGTTGTTGTGTCAGTATCTAGTTTTAAAGACCTAAAATGTTCAATTTTTATGTATCAGTAATTAATACACTGATGTTCACATCTGGTAAACTGGTAGATTGTATTGTAGAAGGAGGATTAGTTTGCAACCAACAATTTACAAAATACATTTGATAATTATTTCCTTTAGAAATAAAATAAAAAATCATTGTGTAAAATGTTACCAGATAGTGAAAACTGGAAATGGCCAAGTTTACTGTAATTATTATTTAAAAATATTTTTTCCCCCTCAACAGCAGTCAAACACCCTGAATACTGAGAATAACCTGCATATATTCGCATCTGTAACGGTGGTACCAAATGACCTAAACAGTCATTATCAAGAATGTTGTTCAATAATTTCAGGGATTAAGCTACTCGTAACCATGTCCTGAGTCAGTCGTGAGCATTCAATACCTGTGATTTGTCATCCAAGTATACAAGGGAAATGTAGGTCACAGCAGGACTTCCCAAATTTAAAGGAAGTGTCACAGATAGAGTCAGAGCAGATGTCATTACAGAAAGTGTCTCCCTGAGCAGAACAGTAGAAAAATTTTATATACAATAAAAAATTCATAACTTGACCTATTTGTTCAGCAGCTCACCTGAAGAAAAACAAACACATTGCATTGCTAGCTCTAATTTATCACAACCTTAATATAAAAAAGGGCTAACCAAAACAACCCATTTACGGTCTCTGTCTTCATATTCACCACTCATTTCTTTATTTCCTCTCTTTTGAACTGTTCTTATCCCACATGCGTCACAGTTTGTCTTTTCTGCCCTGAAGCATAATTGATTTAAGTGAAATGCTAAAAAGCTGCCACTGATAATCCCCAAGCACAGTTGGGGGTATTGTTTAGCATTTCATTACTGTGAATTTTGAAGGCAGATCTTTGAGGAGAAGAGACAGCCGCCCCAAAATAAGCTGGTCCCATCAGGACCACGGTGAAGTGAAGTGTTAAGGCACTCAAGTGCACGAACTCTCAATTATTTAGTGAGCGAGCTGCTGGGATGTTTGCTAGCCTCTGTAGCTAGCAGGACAGTTGGGAGGGGCTTTGGCGGTGAAAGGGGAAACAGAGGACTTTTAATTTTGAAAAGGGTACTGTGATGTTTGTCATATCTCTCGAGAGATTGATGTGAGTTTTTATTAGATATTGGTTTTGTAGCTACAATAGTTTGCAGACTTGGGCAGAAAGTACAGCTTTGAAAGGGACACACTGCCTCTCTTAAATCAAAATAATATTAGTCTGTAAACAGCTAAGATATCCTTTCAGGGTATCAGCCAGTTCTGTTTCCATTGCACTGGAAAATGTATTCAGACAGAAATATAAATATCTGAGTGGTTCAGATAAATGGATTTAATTTTTGTGGTTCACAGTGGCAATTCAAAATATGTGATATATATGCACTGTTATATAATATAACATACAACATAATACTTAATTAATTTAATGTAAAGCAACATATTTTACTATATCCTGCACAGATTTCTCTGAAACAGTGAACAGTGAAATAGTGATAGTATGCAGAGGATCATTCATATTTGTTTTTGGTAAAATAAAGAGTTCAGGCAATCTTTCTTTTTGAATTTTCATCATGCTGCAAATGCCTCCTAACTCCAACTGGCAATGCTAAATACACGTGATACTGCTAACTTGTGTTGATAACATCTGGTGAAGTTGCAAACAACTGCTGAAAATGTTAAACTCCTCCTGCGGTTAGCTACTGTGTTTGTAGAGTTTTTAGTGTTGCGGACAAACTACTGTCAAAGATATCTACATTTCCTGCTGCTGCCAAGTACTCATGCAGTAGTGGTAGCGCAATCTGTTCTCGATATTTCAAACAAGCTACTGTTGAATATGCTGTTGTTACATTGTGTTAATATTTTTAATGTTGGTTCACACTGCTAGCTGAAGTTGCTACGTCAATTTGTCTGGTAATTGTGGTTGAATTGGAACTAAATATGGCTACTGATATGGCTAATTCCACTGCTACTCTAAAATCCTACCATTGGTGCAAACTGTTGTAGCAAAATGCTAGCATCATAACTGGAGCTAACTGCTCTTGGTGGTGTAAATGCAAACTCCTGCCAAGAACTACTATTGATGTTGCTCAACTGATGCTGATTTTCAACAACTGTCATTTATGCCAACAATGTCTAATGCTGCATACAAACTGGCACTGCTACAGTTGAAAAGTTCATATGCAGTTCCCAACTGCTGTCAATGTTGCTAACTGTTGTTCACATATCTGCCACTAATACCGCAGGCTCTGTCTGTTGTCACTGGTGCTGTTATTGAAACAATGCTGCTAAAACTGCTAAACTGCTACCTTCCACTGCACCCATTAACTATTGTTGATGGAACTAACTGCTGTTGATGTGTCTAATTGTGGCTGATACTAATAACTGATGTTCATGGTGCCATCTATTATTCTGCAAAGACTCTTCAAGGCCATTGCTGTTGCTGTTGTTGCTGCTAACTGCTGTTGAATTTCTTAAAAAGTTTTACTCACCGCCGATACTTCTGGCCTGACTTTTAATGCTACTGTAAACTCTATTAACTCACACTATGAGTGAGTGATATGCCACTGATACGCTGACCACTGGTTATACTTCTGCTAACTAATGTTGACCCTGCCAGCTACTAATGCCACCATGATGCTAAATGTTGATGACGCTAACTGCTTTTGATACCACAAAATCCTGTTACTGTTGAAATGCTCATTTGCGCTCTGCTGCTTAGTGCTGCTGATGCTATTGTCTATTAAAAGTGTAAATTGCTGATTCAGCTAAATGCTACTGCTCAATACTGACAACTGCTTTCTATACCGCTAAGTGCAGCGCATGCCACATCAACCATCGTGTATAGATCTGTTATGTTGCTGCACATAACCTGAAGAAACTCATGCTGACACTGTGTTGTTGATACATACAGCAATGTCAAAACTTAAGGTTATAACACCTATTGCCATGTACTGGTTTAGCTTCAGCAGATACTGGGATCTTTTCATTCCTTGCATTGTTTAAGATGTCATACTACTGAGCGTCAAACACCTCATACCTCTACTTTCTGTGAGTTTTGAACTGTACAGTATGAGATTAGAAGCTGTCTCAGCTGCTTTGAACTGAGACATTATGTCAAGGTCAGGTTTTATTTCCCATAGCAGTAAACAATGAAGTGAATGAAGCTTACTCAAGCCTGAACACAGCGGGGTAAGAGGCAGTGCTGGAACGGTGTTTGTAAAGATTGCTGAGGTTTGTAGTCCTGCATCTGCATTCATTGTGTGGCTGGCTCTTCACACAGACACACATACGCAGACACACACCATCAAAACCTACAGACACAAAACCTAAAGCCTGACGCTGCACAACTGCCTGCTGTCTGGGAAATGATGGGCAAAGGAAGGCTGAGTGTCAGAAAGCAATGGAGAGAGAGAACAACTGTGAAGGAAAAGACACAAACTGATGAAAAGGGAGAATATATCACACAGAAGTCCTGTTTGTTTTGAACACTGGTATATCAAAAATAAAATTCTATGTTAGTATGATGACTATGATGAAATGTGAGCATGATGAGGAAAATTATTAGTGCTAATCTTTTTGCTGACTCATCATTAGACCCAACAACGTTCGGAACATCTTTTGCTCTATTGTTACTTATTTTTACTTGATCACCAAAAAGGAGTAAAGGTCATTGTCAGAACATTTTATTAGCAAAGATTTTTATATTTAAAAATGTTTTTTTACAAGCAATACATTTCTTCAGTCTTAATACAAGCATAAAAGTTTCTTTCATAAAGATGGAAAAACGCTCAATAACGCCACCTATAGGACACCGGAGGCTCCGTTTGTGTGGTAATGGCTGTTAAAAAAATGTTTTAATAGGCGTAGCATGAGGCTAGCTGAGGCAGACTGCTAGCAAACCTGCTAGGAAGCCCACCTGACACTCAAAGCAGCATTTAATTATGTGTAGCTTTCAGCCCTGATATAATTTAAGATAAGTGGGTGAGGTGATACTGCAAAAAAAAAAATCATCCCATACACTAAACACAAATGGAGAAGTCAAAACAAAACAGTTTTCTGTACCGGGCTGTAAAATGTGTATGTTTGTATGTTTGTTTGTATATGTGTGGTACAACTTACATAGCTGAATAACTCTCATGCCACTTACCTTACTCTGATCACTTGCACTGCTCTGGTTTATTTCTTGGTCCAGCACTCCTGCTCAGTTTAACACTCTTATTTTTTACTGATAAATTTAAAGGCTAACTATTTAGCTTGTTGAGTTTTGTAGCAGCTTGTGCGTTTGACCGTGTCATAGTACTGAAGATCGTAGACTATGGTGTGGATAGAGGACAGACTAACATCTAAATCGTTTCCCTTGGAAGGGCATATGATATACCCACAACACTTCTGTGATCAGTGCATTGGGAACCCCTGTTCTATGGGGATTGACTTACTATTACTGCCAGCCTCAAGTGGTCATTAGAGGCACCGCAGTGTTCAGTACTTTTTCTTAATTTTTGCCTTGCCACCTGATTGTAACCTGCATGACTGTCAGGAAGGAGGTACTGACTGTGGACTCTTCAAAATATTAGAAATATTAGATTTTGTTCTTTTATGGCCCATTCAGCCTTTCTGTTTCCGTTTCAAGTGTACTTGTGCAGCCCACACAAGACCTTCTGTATGGCAGCATGATACAATAATTCTACTCGCTGTCCGGTGGTTGCCATCCTATGTGCATGTGATGAATTGTGTTCATGCATGCATATGTGAGTCTGTATTTCCAGCAAAAGTTGGAATTGTTCCTTGGAGGATTATCGCTAAACTCCCCAGAAGCCTGGATACTGCAGGTTACAATACGAGCTGATCATAATGCGGGAAAGTATAATCTTAGTCCTACTCCTGCATTAGTTCTCTGATAATGTAAGCATGATTATCATACTACTTTGTTCTTTCAGCAGACTACATTTCCTTAGTTGTAAGATTTGGATTATCTTTTTTTCCTCACTGTTTGGTTAAACAGCACTGTTAGAAAAGCAAAGTAAAGTCATTGCAGGAGGTTCAGGAAAGAAGATAAGTAACTGCCGCAGACATAAGTCACACGTAAACAAGTCTACATGTGTATAAAGTTGTAACTCGGGCAGAGTTTGTTTGGGGAGAAACAAGGAATTGAAGAAGAGGAGATGGAAGGGAAAGGAGCTAAAAACATAGAAGAAGGAAAAGATAAAAGAGTAGCAAACGGGGGCGAGACAAGTCTCCTGTCGCTTCAAATCCTCTCAGGTTTTACATGAAGGAGGTAATTACAGAGGATGATAGAGGAAGAGAGAAGAAGAAACGGAAAAAGACAAGGAGACAGGTAGAGAGACCTATATAATTGGCTGGGTGGGAGGTTGAGAGAAAGTAGACGGTGAATGGGAACTTTAAGGAAGAAGCGACGGATGAAGGAAAGAAAGACGGAGGAAGGAACGAAGGAAATATTTAAAAAATGAACAGAGAAAGAAGTAGAAATGAAAGTAAGAGAGGAAAGGAGATGAAAGAAGGAAAAAAGAAAATGAAATGGCAAATGAAAGGATTCATTGATAATTTATAAATAAAAATGAAGAAAGAAATGAAAGGAAAAGGGGCATGGCCAAAAGAATGTGGACAGCAGAACATTCTCTTCAAGTGATGAGTTGACGCGTGATTGTGATCTTAATGGAATCTTAATTTCCAGGAGGAGTCGTCCTGCTGCACTTTTTAACAGAGCTGATGTCGGAAACAAGCGCATAAGTGGGAGAACCATTTTAAAGTCCCTGTCCTCCGTCTTGGAACATTGAACTCTCACAACAGAGAGTCAAATCAAATATGACAGGAGGTATTAGCATGGTCCGCCCTGCACCACACCAAGTGTGAACAGAACTTCTGTTGTCTGGGAATGTGATGAGCAAAGCAGGACGATGCTGGGCCTGTAACTGATCAGCAGAGGCGTAGTCTGTCCACAGGCAAGGCAAGCAGTAGGAGGGTCTCAAGCTGTTGTTTAAAGTTGGGCTGACCAACTTTAAACTTCAGCAGTGGCAGTGCACTAAGGTTTCAATAACAGTGGGATGCCATTGAAAAGGGCCCCAATCTGACACAGGTCTACACGCTTCATCCTGTCACGCACCGTGTGCATGACTCTTTACAGTGGTTTAGTTGTGACAGTGATACAAAAAGAAATTTTCTCTTTCGTGAGAGAAAATAATAAAAATATATGTGAAGCAATGAACAATAATAATGCTGAATTACTAACTGAAAACTGCTAATGTGACCTTAAATCCGGAGGAGAGACATTTGAATAAACTGTGCTAGCATCACGTTGTTTGTTCTGACAGTTACAGTCAGAGCTGCAGACACCAATCTCAATAAAGAGCAGCACAAGGATATTTCCCTGATACATTAGGCAGTATTCTGCCCTGATTGGCTAGAAATGTGGCCCACATTTTACCATACTGCCAGTTGCAGTAGGTCCTCCTGAATAATGCACATTTTACATGAAAAGCGTCCTGCTCAAACCTCAGCTGTGCAGCAGCAGGTTTGTCTCTGGAGTTAGACATCACATTGTAGTTTGTAGACAGCTACATATGGTCTGACATCAGCTGGCGGCTTTACTCACTGTAAATGTGCAGCGTGAGGACATTTGCATTGTTCCTTAGGTCGTATTTTGAATGGCTGCAGGTTACACCTCCAGAATATGTGGTCACAAATAACGTGAACTTGATGTAAAGTATAATTTCTGGAGGACAGATGTGAATAAAAAAAAGAATGTATGCAAAGAGAGAAAGAGTCAGGATTTAGAGAGATTACCTCAGAAGGTCATAGGCATAGGCATGTTTAAAATGGAAACAGAAAATAGGGCCATGACACACACAAAAAAAAAATGTTGACAAGATGGGTGTGTCCACATACTGTTGACCGTGAAGTGTAGAAAGAGAGAGACTGTACAGAGATAGTGAGGGATAAAGAGACGGATGAAAGAGGTGTGGAGTCTCTTTCCCCCTCCCACACTGATGGATGACACAACAACACACAGCTACAGGATGTGTGTGTGTTTGTGTGTGGCGACGTCGTGAAGCTTTGTGCATCGGCCCTGCAGAAGGTGGTGCTGTTTCTCAGCAGTGTTTAAAGCTCTTGCTGTAGGTCATTTTTATTCTGGCTCTCTGTCGTTTCTTTTTTCACGTTTGCAGCCAGCAGGAATATGAGAACTAACTATCATCTTTTAAATGTGACTCAGTGTTTTTACTGCACTAGGCTGACCAGTTATTTCTTACAGTACATTTATTAGGCAGATGCATTTACACTTTTCTCCCAGGACTCTATTTGAAATAGATGTTGCAGTTTTTCCTGTCTCAGCATTTCGAATGTCTTTAACGGTGATAATATTTCTGAAGAATAGTGGACGAGTTGGTTCTTTGAATACTTCTTGAATATTATGATATGTGCTTTGCAGCCTAATGTAAGAAACCATAAGGTAAATCGATTAATATGCTGGTACATCTTGCATATATTATGTGTATGCAAACACACTTCACAGCCCAGTAAAAGGAAGGGGCTGAGCTCCCGTCCCCAGACTCCGCCAGCCACCATCTGACCTTCTGGCAGCTACACAAAGCTGCAGGAAAGAACAAAGCTTTGTCTTTTTGTGTTTTCTGAATATGACCACAGCAGGATTTCTGCGTCAGTCCTCCCGCTGCGTTTGAGGCCTGTCAGATCACTGTCACAAGCGTTTTATGAGACGAATTCTTCCACTGTTGTCCTGTAGGATGTCTCAGAGACCTTGGTTCAAGGCTGTTCCTCTTCTGAAAGTGGGAGTTCTGAAGGAAACAAAAAGGCCCAGGCTCGAGGAGTTTTCTTAGAAGTCTGACCACTAGGGTGTTTTTTTGATGCGTGGGGCTGCGAGTGGTTCAATCTGTGGAACAGCAGGATAAAGTTTGGGTGAGAAAACTTCAAAGGCCCTCATTAACGGCACTGTGGTGGCCTTAACAAGAGTGTCAACTCCAAGTAGAGCTGAATGCCTGCAGATCAGACTGTTCAGGTGTGTTGTTTACAGCCAAATAACACAGAAATATATACACTGATTGTCATTCCCTTTTTTTAAAAAGAAAAAGAAAAAAAGGTTTGTATCGAGGCATTATGTAAAAACCTTCCAAATCCCAAACAGAAGAATATCAGTCCTGAAGAACAATTTTTAGTGTCAACTGCAATGGTTTAATACAACCAACAATATATATATGTAAACTGTTGTCATTGGCTCAGTTGACATTACTGAACACAGTAAATTTTGTAAATATTTTGTTAACTGGAAACATTCTTTATTAAGCTAATACTTTATTGATCCCCAATGGGGAAATTCAGTAGTGATAGTGATATTCCACAGTGCTGGTGTTATAGGAACATTTAACAATACATTTTATTAATAATAGTCATATAACAGCTGATGTTGTTGCACTGGGAGCATGCTATAGACTTGACATGCTATAGGTTAGTAAACAATGTGGTGTTTTTTGAGGGGCGGGGCTTAACTGGAAGCCAAACATCTCAAACACTATAGCCTGTAAACAGCGGTTAGCATATTTTAATGGACTGTTTTGACAAGAACGGATGAGGAAAACGCATAGTTTAGAGAATATACTAATACACTCACTCTATGTGAGTGTGTTATTTTAAAAAGTTGACTCTGACTGATGGACTGTATTCACTGACCCCTACACTATCACTTACTGGATGGCGGATTTGACCAGAGGAGGACACAGAGGGGACGAAGTCTGGTCTGTTTTTATCAAATGAAGCCTCTCCAACAAAGATATTAAGAAGTAAGCGGAACCACTGTAACATAGTAAATGAAACTTCTGCTGACAGTGATATGTGATAACACTTCAAGTTAGTGTTTTTAATTTTTTAGTTTTGGCACCAAAAAATACAGCAAGACGACATTTTATGGTTGAAAGTGACAGTGTTTGCCTCAAATTTCCCTCTGTTTCGCTTCCAGTAAACGGCTTGTGTTTCTTCTTCACAAATAGGAAGAAATAGTGGGTGTGTTGGGGATTACTTTCAGCGGTGGATTGATCCACATTTGATGCTCTAGTTAGTGTCTGTAGCAGCAGGACGGTATGTGTGACCATTTTTTATTGTTTTAGGCCAATGAATGAGGTCTAGTTCTTGTTAATAGGATTTCATGTGTTCAGAATCAATATGATGCAGACCACTGTTCAAATGCTGAGAAATTGATCTGTAGCTTTAATCTGAACGGATGATGGATCATGTGTGTTTCACCCCAAAAGGTCAGAGGTCACTGGAGGGCAGGTTCTCCGCAGAGAGATCAGACTGTTTGTTCTGCACCTTCATTGTTTTTCTTCCTCCACTTCTTTGTTTCTGTTTAGACCCCTAAAACTCTATTTAATATTCATTCTGTTAAATAAAAACACAACTGCTTCCTTACGCGAATTAAAGCTCTTTTTGCCAGCTGTATGTGCTGCTGCCGCAGGGTGCTCCCGTTCTATTTTTAAAATCCACAACATTTCCTGTAGTTTAAATTAACACAACAAAGACACCCTAAACACAGAGGCATGCCCTCTGCCAAATGCATGGAATTATGGGAAACATATTGAGAGATTTGTGCAGATAACAGAGAGGAAAATGCAAAGTAGGAGTGTCAAAGATCTAACGCGACTGTGCTAGAGTGCCCTTGAGCAACATGCTGAGCCTCCGTCAGGGATCAGTTAACTGAAATAATTTGGTGCAGAAATGAGCTCCTTCCTCACCGTCAGCTGGGACGCCTTAAATAGTTCTTAATGGCTTTGGCCTCAGGACAGAGAGAAGTTACTGGCAAATGTGACCAAATTAAAGGAAAATTGCCCTTAAATATAAATTGCATATTTTTTCTGTTGTTGAGATTCTCTGTTTGTGTTCAAGAACCTGAATGAGTCTCTGAGTACAACAGGAGCACATCACATTATACAGCAATTTTAATACATCTGTTTACATTTACAATAAATACTGTATGTTCAGAAAGTTGGTCTATGGCCTTCAGGTGTCCATTTGATGCAGAGAGATGCATGCTGGGAGTACATCCAGCGTCCATGAAACCTGAAATAAATCTCCATACAGTCACACTGAAATAATGCAGCTTTTCTCATAACAGGCTATGAGGCCACAGAAACCTAAGCCCAGAAACCACAGTTAGACCATGAACAGAAATCCAGCTTGGATCTAGTGATTGTTTATGAATATGGACAATTATCACGTCACACGTGAGGAGTGGTTTGGAAGCTCAGTGTGGTGTCTCTGGCTATCTCCACCTTGGCAGTGCCTCTCTAAGTCTCTGCTAATTAAAACGTGGGCAAGGAAGGTTGAGCTGAAACAGATGGGTAACACAGAGGTAGACAACTAGCAACCTGGGAGGCCACCCACCTGGGACCCAAAGCGATGCCCATAATTGTACACTATTTTGAGCCTTAATCTAATTCAAATGAGTGAATAATTTAAAAATTCACACCCCTAACATTGTCATGAATGGAGATGTTAGCTGTGTTTGTTCCAGGCTGTAAATGTGCTCATTTCAGCTGCTTTTTGACATATTAAGATGGAGGTCCATAGGAGGTCAGTAACAAGTGGCCATAAGAGGAACTGCAGTTCTTTGCACTTAAATTCAACCAAAATGAGTCCAAAAAACATTGACATTACTGTAGAATTTGAAAATAACTAATGTCTCAGTTCAGTTGACCAAACTGATGGTTTAATTGATTGCCTACTTAAGTCATTGAACTAAGCTTTAGAAACGTCATCAGCTTATTGGCATAAATCTCCCACCAAGCACTGCGTAATCATTAAAACTCATCAGGAAGGTACCTTGTAGGGGCATTATGTATCTTCGAGGAGGCAGACTCTCGATGAAGACAGCACTGTACATCGAAACAAATAATAATGCTGTAACTTACTGAAATAAATAAAATAAATTCAGTCTCATTTGTAAACCAACGTCAAGTTTACCTTTGGGAGATTCCCACAAGTCAAAAACTAAGTCATGATTAAGTACCGTTTTACTGGAAGTTGGGGAAAACATCAGCAATTAAATTCTATTAAATGAAATTTAATAGAAAATTGAAATTTTACTCATTTAAATTTAACATATTACATTAACTAAAACATGTCTCTAATTGGCTCTATTAAATTTCTCATTTCTGTTTCTTTCCCACATTGTGTTTCCATAGTTACAGTGGCTTAGCTGAATTCCTCGAGGTCCAAGTCAGAACACATCTAACATTTTCTGAAGTAGCCTCTTTATGATAAATGACAAGTTTTCCATTGTTTCTATGGCTGCCTGACAACCTTCGCACTGTCAGTAGTAACATTTCATCAGAAAGGGTTTCTGCTTCAGTGTCAGACTACATCCTGTTTCGTTTTCTGTTTCTGGTCGCGTCTCTTTTAGTGGTGTCTGCTCTGATCTCCTCCTGTGGGGAGACACAGATCTCACTGACTCTGAACAAGAGCACAGCGGCTTGGATAGTAAGACACTGAGCCCCACTGAGAATATGTAGAAGTTTAATAAAACTTCGGTGTTTAGATGCAGCAGAGGGGAACGCTGCAGAGAGTAGGCTGCGATGTTACATGTGCATAAACACACACACTTGTCTTTTTGAGGCTCAGTCACTGACATACTATTTTCCATAGTCCCTGACCCTGAACTCCGTAATTAAGTGCCCAACCCTTTAATCATAACCCTGCAACCTTTACCCTAAACCCAAGTTTTGTGAGGACCATAAACACACACACACACACACACACACACACACACACACACACACACACACACACACACACACACACACACACACACACACAGACACACACACACTTGAGGCATCAGGTGTAGAGAGTTTTTGAGGTTAGTTCAGGTTAGAATGTGGTTGTAGGTAGGACGTTTGGGGTGATAATTCACCCCAAAAGTCAAAATGTCGGTCCTCTTGGACATCGAAGCTCAGATGTGTTTGGGTGGTGCAGTAAGATGCTGCAGTGAATCTCCAGCTGATCATGTTTCATTGGAGTCAGACTGCTCTCAGCAGAAAAGCGATATCATTTATGGTTTGTTCGTTTCTGCTGAGTTCATACCTGGCCTCCCAGTTTGGATGTGTTGTGTTTGCTCTGCAGAATAAGATCAGCTTCTGTCCACGTGACTCTCAGACACTAGAAGCAAATGTGATGTCACCTAAAATCAGTATCATTATGGTTTGCTTTAACAACAAATAACAATATGTAATATACTAAACGCTTCATAATGGAATTGGTGAGAAGATTTTTTTTAATTTTGGTCTTTTTACTGTGAAAATTGTCCTCTGTTGTCTTAAGGGTTGTCGACGCAAGAAAAAAGGAGCTGTAGTGTGGCGACAAGACGGCATGACTGTTGTGGCAGTGATAGGATAGATGGATAGATAGAGTAATCTTTGGTAACTTTGAGGCAAACACAAATCTTTCTCAAACATTTACCCCAGGGAAGCGCCAACTTTAACAGCTTTAGCGTAGGTTGTGGAGTTGACACCGTGTAATGGACTGCTGTGTCCTGAAGTCTCCAGGTTATGTGAGGGCATCTGCTGTTGTCTTGGACTTGTCTGTGATGATTCTCAGTCATCCAGGTCATGGTGTATCTAAAACAAAGCTAAAACAAACGTGGCTTTTCTTTAAGACATTTCACAAATAATCCAGCTTTATTGGACGTGGAGTTAGGGGATGTCATGACCTGAAACCAAGCGGTCAAACGTCTTTCCTGCAGTATGTGCATGTAGCCCCATTCTGTTCTGCGTCATGTTTCCACATGAGCAACTTAGATTTCTGCACAAGCTCCTCCTCATTTGCAGCTGCTTTTCTTCCTCCGCCACTGGGCTGATGTTTCGTGTCCTCATTATCTCTCACAACTGAGTCACATCAGCTTAAACTAGCTGCTAGCTTTGAGAGGGCTCGACATATGTAGTACGTCTTGACTCGTTGATAGAATTTTCTCAGTCCAATGTGGATTAATTTCTCTCTCTCTTCACGTGTTCAACTGATGGCTGCAGTATTTGACAAATCCAAAACACAACAGTTTAGGTAAATTACGAGCTAATCGAACTCCATTTGAATGTATCAGCCACTGATGTGAAGTTATACAATGCTGATCAATAACAACAACCGTAGAGAATATTTTTATTTTATGAATTGTATCAATTAATTACGTGCATTTCTACTAGTTACATAGCAACATCAATACCGCTCCATTTACCTGCTGCCAGCAGGGTGCACTGTGCTCCACTTGCCTCAAAGAGTCACCATAGGGCATGCAGCATTTCATTTACACCACTCTCCCTCTGCCAGAAGTATTTTTCTTATGTCGCATTTTTCTTGAGTTTATTACTGGGAGAAAAAACATGACTCCAAAATATACCTCTTATTTTGAGGTTCCATCAAAGAACAAAATGTTAGTCAGTGTAATGTCCTCACGAGTGACAAGGATGCAACTGTGTGTGTGTGTGTGTGTGTGTGTGTGCGCCTGCATGCCTTGCATTCCTCTCCATATGCTTCAGATCCCGAGCCCCTCCCACTCTGTGCTAAAATCAGCAACACACACATGCAGCAGTGACAGTGTGAAACCTGCGTTGTCATAGCAACACCTCACTTGACTCCTGCCACCACCATCCTTCCTCCTTTCTGCCCCTCCCCTCCTGTTACACGGCAACCGTCTCCAAGCAACATCCTCCTCCCGCCCCTTTCTCTCTCTCCCCCTCTCTCTCTCTAATTGCCTGAGCCACGCTGATTATTAGAACCATGATTGAGGGAATGAAACAGAAGATGGATAGAGGCAGTGAGGGAGGATGAGTGGTGGGGAGATAAAGAGAAAAAGGGAGGGAGAACATAAAAGAGAAAAGAGATGGTTGGAAGAAGGAGGGGAATAGGGAAGAAATGGGAAGGGGAGCAAAAGGAGAGGAAATGAAAAGAAGTAGAAGGGGATGGACAGGACTAGAAGAAAGACAAGAAGGGAGGCAGCAAGAGATCAAAAATGTGAAGAATGACATGGGAACAAGAGGTGAAAGAAGAAAAGAGAGAAACAGATAGAAGGTGAGAAATAAGAAAAAGGAGAAGGAGGGAAGGACTAAATAGAGAAGAAAAGATAAAATAACAGGAAGAAGGAAAATAGGAAGGAAGGGGGGAAAGAAGGTAAGGCAAAAAGAGAGAAAAAAGCGAGGCAAGAAAAGGGTAACACAAAAGAAAATGAGAAAAATACAGGGAGCAAAATGCAAGAATTGAGAAAGGGAGGCAAGAGAAAGAAATGAGAAAAATGAGGGATGAGTGAATAATGGATGTGTAGAAAGTGAGTGATAAATAAAGGGAGGGAGAGCTGTAGTTTACATTATTCATCACATTTTCTTCTTCCTTTCATTATCTCCTTTCCTTCATTTGTTTCCTCCCCCCGCTCTGGTGCTATTCTTTCATCCTTACGCCACCCTATTTTCCCTGCATCATTTTTCTACCTTCTTGTTATTCTTTTCATTGCTGCTTTTCCAGCATTTCCATCTTTTCTTCTTTACCCTCCTCTTTGTCCCCTCTTCTCTGTATATCTCCTGCCCTTTGATCCTCTCCACTTTTTCTCCTCCTCTTTTCTCTTACCTATCTCCTCCTCAGCTCCTTTGATTCCTCTCCTCCAATGCTCTCTTTTAACTACTGGGCTCTCTCTCCTACATTATTCTCTTCTTTGTCTCATTTCAGCATCACCTCTGACCTGTTCGCTTTGTCATAGCTTTCGTCCATGTACAGTATGTTTCCCCATTCCCCTCTTCCTCCTCAAAACTTTTCATCTCCTCTTTCCTAATTTGTCCGTCTTTCCCCAAAACTGGCTAGAAGTTGTGATTGTAAATGACACAAGCGATATCAAGGAAAAGATGCATGTCCATGTAAAGTATGTCCAAAAAAATAAATAAATAAATATTATCAACAGTGAGATTCATACACTGGGGAATATATTTTCACTGGCAGATTTATCCACATTTGGATATTGGTTACAGAAGGACAGTCTAATGTGGGACTGAGTCAGACTAAAGTTATTGAATAGATCCATGCAGCTACTTCACAGATAACATGAGTTCATTGGTTGTTATTTGTGACTAGGAAGCAATTAGTGAGACGTTTACTGATAGTATACTAGTTTCTAGTTTAATTTGCAGGTTCAGTGGTTTAAAATAACCCAGCAGAAAGCTGTGTCTGGACATGATTTTTTTTGTTTGTTTGTTTGTTTTTTTGTTTTACTGAATTAGATGTGAATTGATGTGAAACCTCCTCAAGTCAAAAACATTTTGACCTTAGAGATGAAGTGAGCGATTGACACCGTTATGGATGTGAAAGAAACTGGAAGGTTTAAACATTTAAGGTTTGAGTTTTCACAAAGATTCAGTTATTATCAGGTGTCCACCGGCTCAGAACATCTCTGAAACAAGTTGCCCCCCACTCAGCAGTTCGGACACAGTGGTCAGAGGAAGGACAGAACAGATTTTGGCCACCACCCACAGGAGGCTGGGAATAACCTTGAACATATCCAAATCTAACTTTCCCACACCTGAAGGATCTGCTGCTAACTTGGGTCCAGATATCACAGGAAACCTTTAAAGGTCATATAAAGTCCAGACCCCAAGACATGGATGACCATGGTTAGCTGGCTCATTAGAGTTCAGCTTTTTATTCACATAATGAGGATATACACATACAGTAGGTAAGATCACATTTTTCCGGTAAAGTTGTATTGATACACATGATTGCATTTATTAAGCACTATATTTATATTTACGAATTAACCAGGGAGGATGTCAGGGTGGATGGTGGGTGTAAAAACCCCAAATCCTCTCTGTGGTTTAGTTAACTGGAACACTTCAGTGTCTCAGTGTCTAAATTAATACAGATCACTGTCTTGTGAAAATATTGTACGTTAATGAAAAACATTTTCTCATAATAGCTAATGTTATCCAGTCAGATCTGAATCTAACAAGCTGTTGCAGTTAGTTCTATTTAAATCTAATTTGTAGGAGGTAAACTGTTACTTGACAATCTGACAAAGCATTATCCACACAAGTTTATGAAAATGATCATTATCACCACTTAATAATAATATATACTGTGTTAAAATGTGTGATTTCAGATTGATTGTGAACCAACTTTGTATCCTTGAATAACACTGATAAATTACATGATTCTGTGTTGACAAGGTCCACATTCCTTTTTGTCAATTGCTGAATATTTGGAAAGGGACAGACGACAGACAGGAGGAAAGGATGAGAGAGAAAAGAAAGACAGAGTGGCGAAAAGGAGGAGGAAGAGGAGGAGGGTGGCTTGTGAAGAGTAATGATGAATTATGGAAGCTTGTCCCCAGGCTAAGGAGTCACTGTGGAAGAAGAAGGGAGGCCCGGATGGATGAATGGATGGAGAAACAGACAGGGAAAGATGAAGTAAGACAAAAAAACAGTCGATAAAAAAAAAATGACAATAAATATAGGTCAGGGCAGAATGAAAGGAGGAGAGACAAGAATGTGTGGGTCAATACATTTTGTCACTGAGCAAAGCAGAAAACTATGTAATGCCGCGGTTGCCAGAGAAACCAAGGGGAAGCTTTTTCATTTTTCACGCTTTGTTGCCCACGGTAACTGTCCTGCTATTGAAGGATGGATAGAGAGGAGGAGAAGAATTAGGAGTTAAAAGACACCAAAAGAGTGGGAGTGCTAAGGCTGTGAAAACTAATATCTGAATCTGAATCAGAGAAACATTTCTGTTCCAGTGACAATCTCAAACATTTTCAATAATGTCTGTTATGTCCCCATCCATCACTGAATAATGTACAGTAACACTGACTGAGCCTCTGGCCCACTCATGATATAAATGATATTTAAATTTTATGAGCGAAGTGTCTGTGGCGAAATACACAGAGAAAGAAACACCTGTTGTTTATGTTGCCCCTCTGTGAGAACGTCTCAACACTTTGCTTTGTCTAGGTACATGAGCATAGGTTCTTCAAGGGCAGCATCAAATAGTTTTATGAGTTGAAAAAAGATCAAAATGCTGCAGAGATTTATTAATTCCACATACGCTTTACTTTTTACTTCTAATGATAATAATTTTAACCTTTAATTGTCCCGCACTGGGGAAATTGCAGTTCCTGCTGTTTGACTCATCCATTTGTTCACAAACTTCACCTTTTACCACTACTCCACAGCTCCCAAATGCTATTTGCTATATGCTATACATTTGAATTATATTTGTTTCTATTTATTTAAATGATTACTTTTTTGACTCTCGTGGGCGCTGTCATTTAAACTGTGTGCTGTTGCTGCACTGTATACTTCCCCAACGTGGGATAAATAACCAACATACATTACCTACAATGCAACTTGCTCACAGTTGAGGTAGGAATGCTAGTAGCCACAAACGTTTCCTGTAGCCTGTGCCTGCCCCTTGTCTCGTTCTAACCACCAGATATTGTCATTTCAAAGCTGTAGTCTTCAACACAAGCTCCCTCTGGACACACTGAAGGCCTTATGCCACATATACATTACTTCTAACAGCAGGAAACAGGCGTTAAGCAAACAATGAGGGCTGTCTTTGGTCACCTTTACCTGTAGCATGTTTCTGGCCTTTTATATAGCTGCATCAGTGTTATTAACATGCAGTATTAAATGGCTCTCACATGCCTGCACTTTACTGAAATTCATTTTTCCTAATGTCAATTATTCAGCACGTTCGACCTGAACACTCTGAGAGGAGAGTTGGGCTTTTTGGTTGATTTGCCTCCTGGCCCTTCGCCCACACTCCCTGCTGCCCCAAGGCTGCAGCCCCGTCTGCTCATCATCAGCATACAGAGACCAGTCAGCTGCCACTCATCAGTCTGCTGCTGTCACACTCTGCGTCAAGAGGCTGGGGATCTCCTCTCTGGAGCCAATGAGCATCTCATCACCACAGATAGAAGTTAGACGCTCCTCTGTTCTGATAACGTGTCAGTCTGAGATTCTCATTCCACGGTGGAACGATGCCATCAAACACAACAAACTCTCAGAAGTCTCACTCCTTTCTTTAATTACCTGAAATAAACGTGTGACTTCTCTTTCTGGTTACTGTTCATTTTTCGCTTTCCTCAGCCGAAACTGAGCTGCAGACTCTCTGCTAATGAGCAGCTGCTCAGACTGGCTCAGCCGTACTGCAGTTAATAGAGTGAGCAAAAATGTATTCTCTCACCTTATAAAACTACATGTTATATTCACTGCATGCCTGATATGCATAATGCATAATGGTTTCTATTACATGTTCAATAGGAACATGACACGGGCTGTTTTAAAATGTATGTTTCTGCTGCTGTACCATTTGAACTATGAGAGGAAATTAGTCAAATCATACAGGTCAGTAAAAGCACACTGTGAAAGGTGTGTAACAGAGCTAACCCTTTGTTAAAAGTCTGGATTGCACAAAGTTTCGTGTCGACCTGATGACTACTAACTATGCATCACATATAAAACTTTAAGAACCTAAAGAAACAATATATAATATGCTGTAATACTCTGATGTGGATTATACTCAAACCATCTGCTATTTCTGTCAGCTTTTCTTTATTTAGAAAAGGGTAGTATTGATGGGTAGTGTAGGAACGACTGTTAAACAGACTGTAAATATCCAGAGAGACTGCTCTAATGGACAGAGGCACAGTTCATCAGTGCTGGTTGTATCAGCACTGATTAGTCCAGAAGCTCTGACAATACACTTTATCAATACAATGAGAGACAGTGACACATTACAACAGTACTGCAAGCAGTACAAATTCAGGACAACAACAACAACAACACTCCTTAATTTGGACCAGTTGTATTTTAAAGAGTAAACTGATGAAATGAATGACTCACATATCCTAATGTTTCAAGCCTTAGCTTACTGCTTTGTTGTTTATGTTTGAAAATAGATGATGACGTCCTGGACTGATTTGTCCAATACAAAAAAATATTGCCGTTTATGTTTTATTTTTAAATGCCTTTTTGGTGGTTGCATGAGACAGCTTCTCGTATTTAAACTGACTAATTTAATTGTAATATAAACCAGTTTAGCATTTTCTGTGTCTGAGGAGGAGCTTTGTTAAGTGCCCAAAAGCAACTTAAGATAAGATAATACTTTATTGATCCCCATTGGGGAAATTCAAATGCTACAGCAGCACAAGGACACAGACACAGGACACAGAGAGCAGGCAACTAGAAGGACATTAAATAGGACAAATACAACAGTCAACAAAAACAATGCACAAGAACAAAGTGAGAACAGTTGTGGATAAAGTGACTTTTAAAACAAATACATATCCTCTCAGTGAGATCAGACTTGTGTGGTGTCCACACTGTACAATCTGATGGCAGTGGGCACAAAGGAGTGTCTGAAGCGTTTAGCTCTGCACTGGTTGCTCAATGCAACAAAGCTCTCGATCAGTCCCCTGCACTCCTCCTCCTCGTCATTACTGGCAATACATCTGACCATGGAAGATAAGTCGGAAAACTTCTGGAGGTGACTGGTACCAGAGTTGTAGCGGAAGTCGGAGGTGTAGAGGTTGAAGAAGAATGGTGCCAGGACAGTTCTTTGGGGAACCCCAGTGTTGCTCATCAGGACCTCAGATGTGCAGCCATACACGCTGGCCCTCCTGTGAGGTAGTACAAAATCCAGGCAGCAATGCCAGGTTTAAGTTGCATGTCTCTCAGGAGGATGGGTTGGATACTGTTGAAGAAAGTTACTGTACTCTCACAGTGCTTCCTGTACTCTCAACATGAGACAATATGTGAGGCTTGAAGATGAAGGCTTCTTCCACACCCATGTTCTGCCAGCAAGCAAAGCTAAAGGCACTGCTGGGATTTGAACCCAGGATCTCCTGCTTACTAGACAGGCACTTTAACCAACTAAGCCACAGTGCCCACTATTTGAGCTCCTCCTCCAGTGCTTGGTAGGCAAACTGGAATGTGGGCCATAAACCCAATATGTTTTGATAGTTTAATTAACTATACATTATGACTCTTGAATATTATATGAATTCTATGCTGTAAGACTGTAGTGTACAAAAACAGAGAAAATCCTTCATTCCTTCCTCAAGGTCATTTGTTGATGCAGGGAGGGAGCCAAAGCAGAGCACAAAAAGCTTAACTTGGCTCAGCTGCTCCCCAACTACAGCTTGACATCATCTGGTTGACGTCTTTTGGCCAATATACAGCAGGAGTAGTTACATTTTATTGGAAAGCCACTTCAACTTGCTAAACCTGCTGCCACCACATGACCCCTGCAAGACCCTAGTCCTGTGCTTTTGCACTGTAACCAGAAGGTCTCCTAACCATGACATGTCTCTGCAGCGCCTTCTGCTGTCTGGATACCTGAGCCTACAAGTTATTGACATGTCATGAACCAAAACTTAGATCTGTATCATACAACGCAGTATCTTAATATCTTGCAAAATTATTTTTTAAATAAATGAATACATCATTATGTGCAGACCAAGGCATTTACATTTACAGGCATTTCAAAATGGACAAGTACTGTAGAGTGCTGTGTTTCCCGCTGATATGTGTTGCTGTAGAATGGACAGTGCCTAAGATATTTATAACATATTACTTGAGTAAATATACTCGATTTGTTCCTGGATTGGCACATTTCGTTTACTGTCTTTTTATCTAAACCACATATGTTCATTCTAACTTCAGACCTGCTGCTCTGTCTCTGACACTGTCACTAGAAACCTTGGGATGTTTCCTTGAAAAGACTGGAAAGAGTTCTGGTTCAGGAGTCACAGACAAAATATGGTCTGAGTGGGTGATCATGTTTAGGGTCAGTTTAAAGGGCTTTGAAGAGGAAAGGAAAACGAGGAGAACGGAAGGCTATCAAAGAAAGAGAGGGAGAGGAAGGAAGGAAGGAAGGAAGGAAGGAAGGAAGCGGTGAAGGAGGGATGGTGATGATGCGTCTCTGACGAAGAGCGAGGGAAGGAGAGAGGGGTGGAGAGAGGCGGACACAGAGCGTGAGAGAGAGGCTGAGGCAGCACTGGATCATCGCTCGGTATCCATCTCTCCCTTTCCATCTCTCGCTATCCCTCTCCCTCCCTCTCTCTCTCTGTGCGTGTGTTGCTCGTCTCCTCCTGGTTGTTGTTGCAGCGGCAGCGGCGTTGATCAGCAGCGGCAGCAACAATGTGGTGCATCAACTGCGCCTCGGACAAAACGCCCGCGATCCTTCACAACAAGCTGCTCTACTGGTAAGAGAGAAAACAAAACAAACAAACAAAAACACCAACAGAAATCGTGAGGAAACAAGCTTTTAAACAGCACCTCGCCTCCTACTCACTCACTCGCTGACTGCGTGTTTTCCGCCCGCGGTGCCGCACTGCTGCGCGGCTTCTCTTTCACCGTCGCGTCTTGTCCAAGCAGCTGATGGTTGTAGATCTTAATGAATTGCGACATGACAGCCCGGTGGGCTGCTTCGGGACGTCAGGTTGTTTGCTGGCTCTGGCCGCAGTGCGAGGAGCATTGATGCTGCTCTTATTAGGAGGATTAATAGTGTCATTAGCAGCGGTATTGCTGTTATTGGTGTATCAGCTGTTGAGATCCAGGCGCTGGTAATGTGCGCAGATGAGGCGGCTTTGCCACTAATGACCTGTCGTTTTGCGCATGCATGTGCGCGTGTCTTCTTCTACCTGTCTGTCTGTCCCTATCTCCTTTTACAGCATACTTTTCCACCTTTTTATCTAGGCGTGTCATCGGTGCGGACTTTAAGTCCAGAAAACTTTCGGGTTAAGGATTAATATTGATCCTCCAGTGAGCTCAGAGTGAGAGAACAAGCCTTTGGACTCAAAGTGGAACTTTAGTCACTAAATGAATGAATTTGCGGAACTTTTTTTATTGATGTGAGCCACTTTCAGGAAGTTTGGACTCAAATATCCAGCAGTCAGAAAAGCTTGTCGTGCAGTAATAATGAACTGCTGACAGACAGTAAGATGATACAATAGACCAGGGTGGACATCTGAACTCAGATATGCTCCATTGTCATAGACAATCTGGGCCTGCTGTGGTGAAAGAGGTCATTTAAAGACAAGCTCAGTTCCAGGACTTAGTGGCCATCTTGTTTATCAGCTGGTTGTAATCAGTGGGTCATTGTTGGCTTCCTTCCACTGCCCACACTGACATGGATGGATTATACAATGGGCCCCTGGGCTCAGACATGTAGAAGACCCTAATCACTTATTATCTGGTCACATTTAGGACATTTTGTTGTCAGATAGTCCTATTGGTCGTCATTCATTGCTTAATGTCTGTATGGTTTACGTTTTTTATATTAATCTGCTATCATTTTGTTCCTGTTTGTGGTTGTTTATAGTTTGTGTCTGTTTCAGCTCACTTGGTGGTTTTATAGTTTTTCGTCTTCTCTTTTTGGCCGTTGTGGGTCTTTGTAGTTGACTTTACATCAAGAACAAACAATCAGGCCCCCTTCTAACTTCAGACCCCCTCACTCCTCCTCCTCCTACTGGGAGATCAGATATTTTTAATTTTATTTTAAACATTAAGAACAAATGAGAAAGGTGATCACAATAAATCTCATAGGATAGCATCATAAAGACACAACAGAGCTGTGAAGTGAACAGATCGGTAGCGATTCAAGCTGTATCCAGTATGTGAACGTCATCCTTAATGTCAGCCCTGAAACAGCTTATTGGTTCTTTCAACAGCAGCTGGAGTGACGTTACTAGGTATGCAGAGATACATTGCCTGGTGCACTTATCTCTGAAGTGGTACGAGGAGAAGTGTAGGTTAAGTGCATGTTGGCATTTTTAAGATGTGAGAAACATTCCACCTATTTATCCTGGATGTTAACATCACTTCAGTTGAGCCTGTTAGAAAGATCCCACATGGACAGATAAACATGTAAGTCACTGTAACTACAGGAGTAAGTAGAAGAATCAATATTTAGAAGAGATGTATGAAAAAAGCCAAAAATACTTGTAATGAATAAAAAAACTTTAAAATGCTCCTGTGTGACTGTTCCATAATCTGTTTGCATTTAGAACAAACAAGTATTTCTAACTGAGTGAGTCTGAGAGGAGAAGGGTGAACTCTCCTGGAAGTTAGTTTGAAGCTAGTATGAGGATCGATCATCAGTCATCGGAGATGAATGGCACAGATAACTTCCTGAATATAACAGTATATTTTGTGCCTGAATTCCTCTTCATGTTACTGTCCCTTCACTGTAGCTCAGAGACACAAGTCTGTTCACAAATGTGTATGTAAAAATATTATTTTGACACTTCTCAAGAACATTGAAAATTGAAAAATTGTGAACCTCATCCTTTGATGCACGGTTCAAGGTGTTGTAAGGTGTTTTTTTTGTGAGTTTAGATGATAACAAGGATTTCCCAAACAATCATGACTGTCTTCAATAATGTTTAGGATGCCCTCAGGCAGGAAGTACATGGAACTGATATCTGGAAATAAGGATGTCAGAGTGACGTGTACTTAACTAAGTGGACAGTGGTAGATTAGACTAAAAGGGATGTGTCCTCTAGTCTGTCTTTGAACGTTCTCTGCTCCTGTTGGAGACACATTCTGGAAGTTGTCATATGTTGTCCATCATGATGTTGCGCCAGATGCCCATTCAGTCCTGATGTGATTCAGGCCAGAAAAGTTCCTGCTGATATCATGGAGTCAACTTTTCATTTTGTGACAGGCAGTCAGTATAACACAGGAGACCCTACGTGTTCCTACAAGGTATCTGGTCGTCTCACTCTGTGCACAAAGGTCTGATCTCAACCTCACACCAGTTTTCATTTTTATTTCTGAATGTTTAATCCAATAATCCAGTCAGACCTGCTGCTTCTGAATCATATCTGTGGTGAGCAGTTTTTCTTCCTCAGCCAGCATGGCCGCACAAATAATATATACATAAAACAAAGGAGGAATGGGTGCTTGTGTGTTTGTGCATGTTTGGAGGAAGTTAGTTAAGCAAACAGTATTGAATTATCAATCTCCTCCATCGAAATCAAGCAAATATTGCTTCCCCAACTGTCTGAGTGAGTCATTGCATACCTCGAAGCCACAATAGCAAATATCACAGATAATTCCCAGAGTTATTTCCGTGTGGCTGCAGGTACAGGCCTTTCAGAAGGGAAAAGTTCTCACTGTACAAACGGATAACTTTTAATGTAGTGAACAAACTATTGCAATAAAACTTGTGGTTGTATGAATACACAAAATACAGAGGGTTGACTGCATGGATGTGTTTAGCACATTCAGCTCAATGTCTACATGTGATTATTGATGGAAAAGATTCAATAATCCAGTGAAAGGATGTGGAGTGGACTGATTTTTCTGCAATTGGAGGATTGGATGTAAATGAAAATCTGAGAAGCTCACAGTGTCTCTCGCCCTCTCTCTCTCTCTCTCTGTCTGTCTCTTGTTGTGTGAGGTGGTGGGGTTAATCTGCCTGAGTAATGAGTCTGCTGTCAGCGTGGACAGAAATCAGACGGCTGAGGAGCCAATCATTGTTTTGACATTTTCCTCCCTGACCTCACAGCCTCTCTGTGATCCTGCAAACATTCAGACAAACCGTCTTTTGCAGTCTGTGTGTCGGGTGCAAGCAGATTGTAGTGTAATCCAAGCATCGGCTGTTTATGGAGCAGTGATCATGCACTGAACCTAAACACTTCAGTAGTTCTTAGAAGATATACACTTACAGTTCTGAAAAACATAAAAAAAAAATGTTGGCTTGGGTTTAAAATATTTACACAGTGGTTAAGAGGTTTTGCACAGGAAGACGCTAGCAGCGGTGTGGTGACCAGAGACCAGGAATGTTAATGAAACTGTAGAGAGAACAGAGAGTTGTGACACTGATATACAACAAGGCTTTTGGTGTCGTGACGTAAAGTGGGCGTGCATCATATTGAAGTAATCCTAGTTTTGAAGCAATTTCCCAGTAGGAACAACTGACACAGCTGATTTACATATGACACAAACTGAGATTCCCCCAATGTTTACCACAAGGAAACATTGTCCTGGACTTTGGTTCCTGTCATCAAATTCTCCATGGTCATAGCGGGTTGAATCCTGATGGAGCTGCACCCCTGTTGACAATATTTTCTTTTTAAAAAGAGAGCGGTGAAGCCGAGAAGTTTTATCCAAACTTGAGAAATATTTTTATATTCTGCTTGATTGACTTGGAAACATTTAGACAAGAGGGTTACCTTGGCAACCACAGCTTGGAACTCCTAAAAGCAACCAACTGTCAGCTACTAAGAGGTGGACAGGTCTTCACACACACATTCTGTGGCTTTACTAAAAGCAATATGTCACACTTTCACAGAACAAGACGCCTTTACTTAAACCTAAAATATTTCATTTATAATGACTTATGACTAAAAAAGTGGGGAATCATTCAATTTTGGAGGCTGGGATCTGAGAATATTTGCTCATCGTGTCCTTAAAAACAATTGTCAGCATATTTGCAGATGGTTTTTCTAGTCAATCAACTCTTTCGCATGAATGAAGGTGAATGTGAACGTGAATATCATAACGTTAAGATATGGTATAGGATTCAGATTAGGTTTAATGCCAGCGTTATAGTGAAACAAAAGAGAATATCATATAAAACGTACAAAATAATGACCATTGAAAAAAATCTTCTTAACAGAGGTAAATGTGACTGCTGGTGTGTGCGTTGTGATGCCTCGTTACTGCGGTGAACTGAAGCGAGAGCAGATGTGTTTGTGTTCATGCTCAGCTGTGCCCCCTACAGCAGATGAAGGTCGTCTGTACCAGGTTTCTTTGAATCGGTTCTGACTTTGGTTCAGAAACAATGTGATGGTCAGAAAAGAATATGAACATAATGTCTTATTTACTGAAATGAAAATAAATGATCTCGGTCATTTCTTAATAGTGCATCATTTAATAAAAATGGGAAACTTGTGGTTGTTTAAAAGTGGAATTTGGGCGAGTTAGGAAGAGATGTGAGGAGACGGCTCAACATCTGTAGGCAGATAGCTCCATCTGCGATGTGATCACTGGTCCGCATGAAGCTCAGAAAACCACAGAGACAAGATGATTTACTGCAGACTCCCTGCCGTCTGTTAAAACACCACCAGAATTACATTTTTTTTTAGATTATAACCTGCCTGACTTGTGGATTTACAGTGTTTATTAAAGTCTCCGTCCAATTAACCATTGAATTAAACCCTAATAATTACTCTACATTTGATCACAGTCACTTGAAAGGCTTCATTTGTTGACTGGTATGTTTAAATTCAGCTGTTTTGTCAGAACAGATGTGTGGTGGTCCTTTTTTATTTTTTTTAGCTTTATCTCTTCTGGTATTTTGTTTTCATACAGAACTACTGCAGTCATTTATATTCACTGTTCAGTCTGTTTCTGAGCGTTGTTACTGATCTACGTGTCTATGATGAAGCTTCATTTTAGCACCTAGAGGAGTCATCCTCAGCCTCGCGGTGCAGGTGGGAATCCAGCTCTGAGGCCCAGCAGTGTGGCGCTTCATTAGCTCTCTGCTCTGCTGGTGGGAGTGTTGAGGAAGAAAAGATAGACTGAGTCATGCAGGCTGTTTGGAGCGTTGCTGAACGAGTTGACTCAGCGGCATTGTTGCTTTAATCCCAGAGGAGCGAGGCTGTTGCCTGGAAACCTCCGAGCCGATTCTGACCGGACTCCCTGCTCAGCCTTTCTGGGACACATCCAGGCTCTGAGGTCTGTAAGAAATGCAGAGCAGAACCTACTGCTCATGAAATCATATTACACTGTATAGACTGACACTGAGCTGATGTGTGAGGGTGGCACTAGAGGATAGATCATTGGGTGATTCAAATCTGAAGGGTTCATCTTTTGAGGAGCAGGAATGTGATCTGGCAAACTGCCTTTTAGGTATATGAATAGAAACAGCAAATTCATCAGAATACAACCTTAAATCAATGTTACATCCGTCTTTGTAAAGAGGCACATCGTTTTTTTTTTTTTTTTTTGAACATTTGTCACTTCTAAGGTGATGTTCTTGTAAGTAACGCTGCTGCTTGTGTTGAGCTGCTTTGCAGGTTGTTGGGCGCTCATCCATTCACCTCAGTTATGATACGCCTTCTCTCTTCTCTGCCACTGTCCAGTTCAACTGTAAAACTTTCCACAGAAATCCCTCTAGTACGTGTGAATTCTTTTTAATGGGTGGAAAATGTTTGCACATTTCACTTTTGTGCCTTTTTTCACATAGTTCATTTGTGTATGTGAGAGACTGATTCTGAATAAAGTCCCACATAAACAGCCCACTCATACTGTGTTTATTAATCCAATGAAAAGACGCAAGCCAAGAATGTGTTAGGGTGCTAGGAGAGGGTGGTCTCAGCATGCTTGCAGTCGCCTCCTGTAGCGTTTCGTTTGCGTCAACCACAGAACAGCAATAAATGGCAGTGTCGACATTTGCTGTTGAATAACGTGTAACTTATCATATCATATTCCTCCCTTAATCAGGATGAAATCTAGGCGGGAAAGCATCCAGATGGCGAGGAACCACATTTGGTAACCGCACAGATTTTGAATTGCATCCCTGTTCCTCTCAGTGAGGTTTAGAAGCATGTGCTTTTCACTCTGCCAATCAGAGAAGATCAAGGAAACACTCTCAGGTCAAATGAGAGTAAGATGTGGTCTACAAGGTCCACCTCTACATGAACACTGAGCATAACTGCTTTATAAGGTACAATGAGGCAGTGACCTAATGTTGTCTAGCTTCATAATGTGGTGACAAGTACCTCAGTCAACACGTATGTTCTAATCATTGAGTGTATCACGGGGGTCGTGTTGGACGTTGAGACCCACCCACTCAACCCTCCGCTACCAGTTAGCTCAGGCTACTGCCGGTCACTCAGAGTGGGAAAGCCCTTAATCATGCAGAATTTTAAACCTTAATAAAAAATAAATTAATGAGTTAGAAAACAATTCACTCCCATACAGTTGTCATGAATAGTGAAATAAAGCAAAACTGTTTTTTTGAACCAGGCTGTAAACATGTTTAATAATGCTGTAAAGTTGGGCTTTTTAACATGGGGGTCCATCGGGATTTGCTCCCTTTTGCAACCAGCCTCAAGTGGCCACTCGATAAACAGCAGGTTTTTGCACCTCCACATGGGCTTCATCGCTCAGCCCTAGAGGTTGCTGCTTGGTTCTAATATGAAAAATGTCACTCAAGTGAAAAAATCTTCTTATGCCCTGCACTAACACTCTGTGGTTGAGGTATTTCAATGATACAGGGTTAATCCTTTAAAATCTAACTGTAGAGAAACGGCTTCCCTACTCTATAGCTGTCATTTCCCATTAGATTCTATTGAGGACTTGTTTCAGATATTTCAGATAACACCTTAGGAGGAAATTACTTTGTAATTGTCACTGTTTTTGTGTCTCTCTGATCTAATGGAAAAGTTAGTGTATTGATCCAGTCCAGTCATTATACACAGCCAGTGTATGAAGAGTAAATGCGTGCCGTTTTTCAGCAGTTACGTGTTGATTTATTTAGCCTATGAAGCGAAGTTATTAGCACCTTATTATTTCACTCTGGACCAAGGTGCTGGGCTACGCTGTTGATTAGCACTCTGGAAATAGGAGTTCCTGCAAACAGAAGAGAGACAGTAGAAGCCTGAACTCGTTACTGTCTGCTTGTCTTGGGCAGAAAGTGTCCTTGGCAGGTCCAGTGTTCTTCCCTCTACTTCTACTGTTTCCTCAGACAGACTGAGGCATGATGCAGCAAAATGCGAAGTAGAGTGTCCTATACAGTATCTGTGTGTGCGTGTGTGTGTTGAGGGCTGTGGGTGGATGAGCTGGGCTTATTATGTCTGCTCAGCTCAGATCCTATATACACACCGCCCAGCTTTACTGCAGCAGCGGGAGGAACAGGTTCATATAAACAGCCTGCACTGCTCCAACTGCGCTTTCAATGTGCGTGTCTATGTGTGTGTGTGAGATTAATCAGTGTTTTGTGCTCTGCAGTATTTTGTGGGCTTCAAACACCCCCAGAAGAAAAGAACAACCAGAAGGTGCTCAGATGTGTGTGTGCCCGCACAAGTACGTTGGTGTGTGTTTAAATGCGTTGAGAGAAAAATTGGCTGAGCGGGACGTAACAGTCAGCCTTCCAGGGCTTGAAATTAACACCCGCCAACCCTCCAAATGCAGGTAAAAATTAACTGAGGCGACTAACGTTGTTAGAGGACAACATGGCTGAATCACAAGTCTAAATATTCCTGCAACCGGTTCCCACTGCTTCCATAAACACAATGCAGTTCTGCCTCTCTGAGGTTCTGAGACTTGTGGCCTTACATATGAGTTCTATACCAGCCTACAAGGCACTGCACTTAAGAGGCACAGAGGCCCAAGTCTAGGGAACCACAAAGAAATACAAAATGACCACAGACAGATGGAGATCAACCAGATGGAGAATGAACACAAACAGACGTTGAGAAACTGCAAACAGACGGAGAACGACCATGAACAGATTCAGAAAACCAGTTAGAGACTCAAAATGACCACACAGAGTTGAAGAACAACTGTAAACAGATGCAGAAGTGCCTCAAAGTGATGTACAGTGACAACAAAGATGACCATAAAGAGACAAAGAATGACCATAAAGAGGAAAAGAATGACCACAAATATGTGCAAAATGACCACAAACAGACACAAAACAACCACACAGAGACACAGAATGACCACAAAGAGGTGCAGAGTCATGAAAACAACAGCTGTCTATACAGTCATCTTCTTCAGCTTTGATTCTTGCTCCCAGGAAAAAAGGGATTGGACGCCATTTAACTCTTTTTGACCCGGTTGGTCAACTTATATTGCAGTGTCGGACACTGACGAGCAGGCTAAAGGACAGGACAAACATGAAGGGCATGGTGTCTTTGAAGTGCAGCTACTGCTACCAAGGTTTCAGATGTAGAATGTCAGCATTTGCATAGTGGTACTCTCTGGTAGCTCAGATGAGGGATTAGCAGGCTCTGGATTTACAGTTGTGCTCGAGGGCAGTTAGATTCTGGCTGTTCCCTCAGTCCTTCTCTCGATCGTCTGCAGCAGAAAATAAAGTCTTAAGAGCAGAACACAACAGCGTCCATCTGCAAATTTCTATTTAGTATTTAATAACACTCTCCATCGCCTCCAAGACCCAGTCAGAGAGACGAAACTCATCCAATGGCAGCTCTCTCTTGTGAACTGCTTATACAGGCATAGATGTAAAATGCAATTTGACTTGTTGGTTGAGACATACCAACCACATACTAAAAATATTTCTTTGACAATGAGTTGATGAACTGCTTTTATAAATTTATCTCATCTTATGTCATCTTCTATAAGTGGGCTGGAGCCTATCCCAGCTGTGATTTGGCAGAAGCAGGATACACCCTGGTCAGATCTTTATAAACTTATATGTACTGAATTTAGGATTTAATACAACACCATCATAAATTTTGAAGCAAATTAAGGCAACATTTGTTAAGCAAACACTACTGTTTAGATAGGTAGGTAGCTGTACATATATAGCTGGTATTTTTCAAGAGCGTAGAACTTCCAACATGGCCACTAGAATGATGACACATTGTTCCTGCTGCCCAAATGTTGCCACTCCTCCTTACTTTCTTTTACTATTGAACAGATGTTAGTAATTGTGCAGGGATATGGTGTGTCTTTATTTATCAGTTGTATTCTGTCACACATTTAGTGATTAACAGTACCTGTTCGTCAGCTGAAATAGTTAACAATTAGCATGAAAGAGATTTCTCTTTACTTTAAAGGTCACTTTAAAGTCATATGCATTGAATTAAGCAGTGCAGCACAGGTAATCATTGCATGACCTACTTTTCAGTTTGGAGTAGCTGTCCAGGAAGTTGTACCAGGTTCCTTTGGATGATCCTTCAAACACTGACAGAAAACACTTCCAAAACACGAACAGGGAAACTAGGTCAATTTCAGAAATAGGAGGGAGATTAGTAACTGTTGTTTTTGGTCTTAGTAATGTTGATCTTTAAATCTGGAGCCAAATCTACGAGATTTCTGGCTTGGTTTGGGATCTTTTCTTTTAGATAGTTAAGTTGAGCATTGATTTGCAATTAATATTTTTGTATTTCATTCAGTATGGTTTGTATTTGATACTAAATACTACTTTGGTTTTGTTTAGTTAATCTTGGCACAACTGTTCACAGTAATTCAGTGTACTTGTTGGTGTGGGACACTGATAACTAGACGATGTTATTATATCAATCTGTGTGTCATTGTGGTGAAAGCTTCTTGCTGTTTTATAAAGTGAGGCCCAAGATGGGGAACTCCACATGTCTTTGCCAGTAATTTACATATAATTTATACACAAACGCAACAGCATGTATGTTACCACTGAATGAAATGTTCAGTAAATGAGTTATGCAATTTAGTTTCATAATCAATGAATATAGTCAACACAACAAAGTGAAATATTTTGTTACCGACAGTTAATAAACTGTGCATGGCCTTGTCAAGTTACATTCTCCTGAATATATTTATTCAAGAAATAACAGAACTACTTTATTTCAGGTTAATATCTAGAAAAAAAATCAGCTATACTCTAGGTGTTTCCATAGACACACAACAAAGCAGAGAATCTCTCAATGGAACCACCAGCTGAATGCATCATTATATTAGTTTTTATGCATGAAAAGGATCTTTAAGTGCTGATGTCTTTCTCTACAGTGTGAAGATTTAGAATGTTCCAGTAAGTCTGTACAGCCTGCGTCCTCCATAGTTGCTGTGCTGCCGCAGTATTACCAGACAAATGCCTCAGTTAACATAATTTCATGTACATATATGCCCTTTTGTTTGTATTTTCCTTATCCATATTAAACAAACACAACATATCATAGAGCTGATCTTCATTTTAGAGCAAAAATGCAATATTGTGCAATAGACTTAAACTAATCATGACGTACATGGGCTGCAGCAATCCTCGAAGTAATACACCAACAAACATTGTTTTGCATAAGTGTTATTTTTTCGAAGATGCACCATCTATATCTGCAAGTGAAATATTACAACAACCAGCTGTTTATCCCCATACAGTAGTCCATTTATTAACATTCCTAACATTATTGTTACTATTAGCATCTATTGTTCTGCAATTCACACAGATTCATCTTAACAATACAACAAACATGACCTCATCAACAGTATAAAATAATAGAACCACTATGTAGCATACCTAGCAAACAATTGGAGGGAAGAACTATAATAAAAGGGAGTAATTGGTTGAGTTCAAGGGGGTTAATTGTTGTTCTAGTGTGTGAACCAATTGAACACTGGCCCTCATTTTCCATCTAATTAGTGGCAGAACAGTTGACCCTTGAAATGAAACAGCAGATACCTCAGAGGTTGAATGTGATATTATAGATTAACCATTATAAACCCAGAATGAAATACTGATAATACCTTAGATAATGTTATGGAGCAGACAATATGCCTTTTACAGGGTGTACTGATGAAAGGAGCATTTTCCTCACATTTCCAGACCAGGAGCACTTACAAAGATAATTACCCCAGAGATTTGTGCTGATCAATTTGAATCTATTTTCTGTGACTGTTAAAAACAGCTTCGCTTTCTCACCTGAAATGCCATTGACTTCTCAGCTCAGAAATAGACCCGAGAATCACGCACATTACACATTAATGCATGTGATGGAGCGTGTGATAGTCTGTGTGCACAGGAGGTCAATGTGTGCCTCTGTGTGTATATACGTACTTAATTTAACTGCTTGTTCCCAGTGGATGAGTTGCAAGAAGGCTGAAAGAAACTGCAGTTGCTGAGTTCATGGCAGAAAAGTGACTGAATTAGGTTTCAGCTATGATGTTTCACCTCACACAATGTTTTTCTGACTGCCAACGCCTATTTTACCCACAACCACAATTGAATTGATCCAAGACAGTTTTCTTTTTTTCACACTGTAAAAAGAGTTCACAGTTCACATGCCCCAACAGTATCAGAAAATCACAATGAAACTTTATTGACAAAGTGGTTTTGCTTAACGGTACACAAACACATGCACTATCAGACTTTCCAGTGTATTGTTCAGTTCCATCCATACATGAAACATTATTCAAATTGAAATCAATCCTTGCAAAATCGTTTGCCTAACCGGTTGTTTTGCTAACTCTGTATTTCTGTCCTTGCACTACATACATTAAACATGCACAAAAAGCACATATTTATCCCAAACAGAGATAAACAATCACATCAAGTGGCTACATGGTTATTAGATGCAGCTATAGAACAGATTAGCAAAGGTTAACGCTGAACCTCTCAAACTGAAATTTGCTTCTGGTCAATCCAATCTGACTAAGGTGGTCAAATAAAGCATTTTTATTCTGATTGTTAGTGCAACATTAGTGTCCATGTGTGACGTAGCAGCACACCATACCTACATTGAACACAGAAAAAGAAAAATGACCTGGTAGTTTGAATCAACGAAGGAAGGAACAACATCTTTGTATTGTCATGAACTTGTCCGAGTGACCATGAGCAGTCTGTCCAGGAGACACTACGCTGTTGATTTTAAAACCACTGCCCTTTAATCAGGATCAGACCACACTGAGTAGTTCAGTTAAAACATGCCAATGCAATATTTGCTCCTTGTTGTCTTCCCGTCTTTCCTCTCTTCCCGGTCTCTCTCCTCTTCATTCAGTGTCCTTGTGCTTCTCATCACCTGCTGTCTCCTGGCCTCAGTCCTCTGCACCAGCGTCTTCTTTAACCTGGCGCCATTCGCTCTGTTCCCATCTTTTTGCCCATTCCTTCATCTGCACTCCTCTCACCACACCCTCCTTGTTACTCTCTGTTTTTTTTTTCTAATCGCTGTCCCTCTCATCATCATTATATAGTTGAAGGCTTTAGGCAACATCCTTTTTCTCCCCCTCCTCCTCATTTGTCCTGCCTCACCCCTGTCCTCTCTTTTCATCTCATCATCCTCGTTTAGCCTCCTGTCGCACCGCCCTCCTCCTCTCCCTCTTCTTTTTCTCTCCTCTTGTCCATGCCCTTGGAATTGTTCAATCCTCCAGTCGTGCCTACGCTTCTGTTTTTTTTTTCTCCCATGCCTCATTTGCCTGTCTTTGTTACACCTGCCTGCCTTCTCCTCCTCCTTTTCCCTCTGTAGTATTTTGATTCTTTAGCCTCCACGTTCAGCCAACAATCCACACTCCACTCACACAGAGACGTGTTCCTGAGGCTCAGATGAGCAGCGTGTGCAGCTGGTGACCCACAGTGACTCCGCTGAATAGCTGGGCGTCCGTGCTGCAGATAGTGTTTGGCGACAGTGCAGCTTGCGACAGAAGACAGTATTTATTTTTAGCTGCGTCCAGGATCAGTAGACAAAGCGGCCAACGAGGAGACATGTGAAAAATTTCACCGCTACGTCACATAACATCGTGTCCTCAGGTGCAGTTCTTGAATTTTAGCAAATATCATACACTGAAAAGATGCTACAAATTAGAAACACATACAATTGTGGCATAGAAGTGTATGACAACTGCAAGGATAAAATGAACAGGGTTGGTCTCTATTGACAATGGGAGATGTATAAAGTTTAAGAAAAGGGACATTTTAATCAAATCAAATCTACAAACAGACTTAAAGCTGCAACCCAAGTGGCGCCTCTTATAAGCTGTGAACAAAGCATATTTACAACTACTTCCCAGATTTCCAGTTTGTGGCCCATAGTTTTGCTTTGGGAGAAGATTTTTCACAATAATGACACAACAGGAGCCATGTGTAAACAAGCATAACACCGGAGGAGAGCAGCAGCCACAGGAAGCCGTGAATGTTAATGAAATACAGAGAATTTTAGCAATGATAGGAGAAAAAGTCTTTGGTGACTTAAAGAAGGGGGGGAACAAATGTGAACTAATCTTTCGTTTGAGGCTTTTTGTTTTCGATGGGAGTGACCAATGCGGCTGAGAGTTTCCCAAATCTTCACCACCAAGAAACGGCGTCCACAACTTCCACGGTTCCTTGCAGCGTCAGGTGAACCCAGAAGGAGCAGTGGTGTTGTTGGCATTTAGCTTTCAAATACAGAGCGGTGACTGCAAGAAGAGCTCCTTCCACACACTGGAAATATATTTATGTTCTGCTTGTTTCACTTGAAACGGTGCTGTCAGATGGAAAATGAAGAAATATCGTACTGTCGCTTTAAGAGGATCATATTTTGACTCAAACTCTCATATGCATATACTTGAAAGAAATCACTCACTAGGATAGTGCATTCAGACTCCAAGCTGTGCTGCGTGGATGGAACAGTAACAACCTAAGGAATAAACACAGAGTCTTGACCCGTTGAAACAGCTGCTTTGTTCATTGTCAGTCAAATGGAAAACTATGTTTGACCTTTTATGTTGTAACTTCAAATGGGCCCTGAAACGTATATAATAAATGCATCGTAGAAATACAATAATTATCATATATCTAACAACACTGACTTGGAAACAAATGGAGAGCAAGAGAGTTACCATAGCTACCAGAACCTGGAACGTCCACTAGTAAATACTACGACACGATAGGCAATGAGCAGATAACTTAATATGTGGATGGGTTTTATGGGCAAGCAGCAACCTCCCAGGGCTGAAAAATGAAACCAATATAGAAGTACCAGGAAGAAGCGAGAAAAGAAAATAATAAATAAAGAGGGAGAATAAGGCAGATGTCAAATAATAAAGAGACAATGAAGTCTCTTCTTGTGACCTTTAGCTTAATTTGGCTCTGTCAAAATAATCAAGGAAACAATGTTCCGTTCTTCAACACCAAACCTTTCAGTTCGTTTGTGATCCATCCGATTTCTTTTCCTCTGTTGCCCTTCGGATTTAATTTTCATGCTAGCCAGAAAGCAAACACATACTTTATTTTTGGAAGTGCTGTGGTTGCCATGGCCACACCGCGTGTTGACAAGGAGAAGTTAAACAGCTGTCGACAGAGACGGCAGCTGGAGATAGTCGTACCTTTTATTCTTTCTCACTCTGTTCTTTGAGTTTTGTTGCGTGGCTCTGACCTCTGCGGCTGTTTGTCTGTTGTGATGATTGTGGAGGCAGTGTTGGAGATTCATGATCTCCACGTTGACCTCGCCTTCCTCACTCAGCTTGCATTCAAAGCTCCTCTGTGTGGAGCGGCAGCAGGAGGTCGTTCATCATCATGCACCCTTATGACGTGACCAGTCATGTTTTGTGGAACGTTTAATAAAACATAAAAGAGCCTAATAGGGTTTTGCAAATGGTATCTGTTCTGGTTTGAAGGGCTGGCACGCTACAATACACCGATAGTGGTGAATAATTAACCAAATAAAAGATGATAAATGTTCAGCTGCACTGTAAAACCGCAGCATCTGCTTAAATGCTCTTGCTAACAACATGCAACTACACTTTGGGTTCAGTGTCACTAATTACAAATAAATTCAGCCTGAATTTACTTCAACAAGCGAACAAAGCAAGCAAGTTGTGTAATAATTGCCTTTTGATAATAAAATGATAAAAATGTATTGTCACCACACACAGCCTGCAGTTCACCTTCTAACCACTGAAGGAGGTCAACAAATACCTTGCACAGGTTATAGTACATTATTAAGAGCACCAACACGAAGATGTTTTTGGAAAATAATATATTTTATGCTAATTTTGCTATCTGGAAATCAGAGTGGAACATAAATCAAAATTTGGCTGAACTCAACTAACCTAACATCAAATAAATATGAAGTTCATTTTAAGCCTTATGCTCTACTAGAAGTATTCAACCCTCAAGATTCATCCCTCCTGACCGAAGAGACAAATTCTTTCCTCACTAGGTACAGCTTCATATTTGAAATTTAAAAACCTTATGACTAAGTCAGAACTTTGACAATAACCAATGAGAGAACCCAGTCTATGAGGATATGGATTTCATCTTCTTTCACTTTGATTGGCTGTTAGCGAACCAGCTTGCAGCCAATCTGGATGTGAGGGTGCACCAGTAGATTTAGTTTAAATCTGTTTCCCTGTGAGATCATTTGGATGTGGCGCATTCAATGCCCCCTGATCTAGCTTAATGATCTAAATAATATCCTGCAGTGTGTGTTGCGCTGTTATGCAATCGTGTTGTGTGTTTGAGTTTGAGATTAGTGAGAATATCCGTGGAGTTTTTACCAATGTGTGTGATGCAACCTGATTTCAAAATTTGTGAGGATTTTAAAACTCGTGTATTCTGAGCTCAGAATTGGCTTACTTCAGCTTTTGTTGCCGTGCTGCATCTGTCATTTTTTTCCCCTGAAAATGAGGTATTCGAGGCTTTCCACAGAAAGCTACATTTCATTGTACAGTCTGACTTTAGTTGTTTTGGTGGCCTCAGGCTGTGTTGAGGGCTGAGACATATCTAAAAAAACAAAATCTCTCCATCACTTCCTCTGACAGATTTTTTGTGTGTGTGTGTTTGACAGCTGTGCTAAAAAAAAAACTCAAATAAAGGAAATGTGCTTGAAGTCTTCCTGCAATAGACAGTTTATGTGCAGCTGTCTGGCATCACTGCATGTTCAGCAGGCTTTTTATTGCTGATTTCTTGTCATGTTTTTTTATATGGGCCTGGGAGGTGTCGTGGATAAAAAAGAGATTCTTTTATGAACTCAACGGCACAGTCCCTTATCCTATAAGGAGTCTCAGTTGTATAATGTTGCATCAAAATGGCGCATATCAATCTGATTAAAATACAAAAACTATAGTGAAAGTGATAAATAGTATCATTTTTAAGGATGATGGCTATTGTTTATTAATGTGAAAAGTAAACAATGTATATGAACTCATTTTCACTGCTCTGAATGCCTCCTGGCACGGTTCAGAATATTCAGTGTTTTTATGGATTACTAAATTGCATTACTTGCTATGTCATTTGGATTCTCCCACCTTTACACACACACTCACCATCACAGCCATGATTCATCCAGTTTCAGAAGGAGCAGAGGGCAGCGATGCTGGACCAAAGATAGCCAGCCAAATGATTTCAGCCACCACACAATCTCCTGAAATAGACTTCCAAGCTGCTTCGCTGCACGTCCTCCTCAGGCTACCTTATGGCTGTCGTTAAGATTAATGATGCAGGACATAATAGCGTTATGATATTGATTTTTTTTTTCATACTACCTCCTAATGAATGAAAGGACATAAAGAGATCAGCGACATGTGATCGGACGATACTTTCTGGACCCCTGAGGGAAAATTAAATGATGGCTGGTGCAGTGAATGAAGAGCAGATAGAGGAATAAAAAATTGATCCCATGTTTAACTCTAAGTGGATTAACATCCATCTACTTGTGATTTGATTACTCGATGTGTCCATTTGTTACCTGAAAATGCTGTTGTCTATTAGAACTGTGATGCTGTTGGACTGAAAGCTTTGAAAAACGTCTCAGTGCCGCTTAATTATTTTTAGCCACGCTAGCAGCATGGCTCCAGGGATGGCACTGCCAGTCCGACTGAAACTCATTATTGGATGGATTTCCAGGATATTCTGTACAAAGGCTGCAACTAACGAGCGATTTCTGATAAATCAACTCATTAGCAATAAGTCAAGGACAAATTTTAACTGAATTTTTTGGCAGCTGGACATTTGAGGGGGAGAATTGTCATTTTGTTTTTCTTGAAAATGACTTGTGAAAATGGTTATTTTTCAAAGTTCTCAATCTGTTTACTGATGAACTAAAAAATTTCCAGCCAACCTGCCCACAGGAAGGTTCCCAGAGGATGAATCCCAATGAGTTTGATGATCATTTGACTTTTCGTCTAGTGCCATAATAGCCATGCAATCATCCAGTCAGAAGTGTCAGTTGTTCCAATACTGTGATTCATGACTAGGTAACTGCATATCCAGACTGTATTGTGATTTTTAGAGAAAGTGGACAAAGTGAATGGTTTGGTTGGTATGTCCAAAAAGTATTTAAAAAAGCAACTGGACTTGTCATTTCACCACTCATCCGAGTAGCTTCTTCAGTTATAAGGGACTGGTGGGAAGTTGAGGTTTAAACAGGAAACTTTGTGGGTAAAACCCATCAGAAACTTGATTGACCAGAAACTGCTGAAATGAATGTGTTTGTAGATGGGTTGTTTGTTTTCCCCAAAGTACAAGTCTGTACATTCCTCACTGCGCTGAACAGCATACACTACATTACTCTATTCTGCCTGGGTGTTTTGTCTTTGAGGTGGAGTGGGATTGGGTTTGTGTTTCCTGAAAATTCTCCCGAGTTTCTCCAATACACCAGCTATGTAGGAGATGACAGTGTTCTTCCTCCTGCTGTTCTCCTCCTCCCTGTCCTTTTTGGGATATCTTTTTGAGTCTTTGACCAAGGCCCAGATGGGCCTTGAGCGTTTGTTTGATGTGTTTTTTCTCCTCCTTTCCATCCAGTTTTGTGGGTATGGTCTGTTCTTGGTGCTGAAGGGTTCTGATGACTCCTAGTTTATGTTCCAGGGGGTGGTGTCTTCTGTCTCCTTCTACATGCACCGAACTATCCAAGAAGGTCAAATTATCTCCGCTGATGTCCTTCTGAGTGAACTTGATGTTGATGATGCTGTAAACTGTATTGATGTGTCGTGTGAGAGATTTGGTTGGTATTCATACTCAGACACAGTACGGCTTAATTGTGCCTAATCTGGAAGCACCCTTACAATGTAGAAATCCATCATCATGTCACATTCCTTGTGTTAATCACTTCTGTAAAGATGCCTTGTTGACATATTTTAGTGGATGCAGAGTTTGGTATTGTCTGCAAAATAAACAGAGCTGCAGATCTTTGAGGGCCTCATTCTTCATTAAACCAACAGGCGGTTTATTTGGGGTGTTTGTTTTTGGAGCAGCTCTGCGAGAATAAAATGTTAATGCTTTGTTTGCTGATAGCAGAACTGCAGAGGGGAAGATAACAACTTATTACATGGGAATTAAAGTGTGAGAGTCGGTGCCAAGCTTCATGCACTACCTTCAGATTGACAGTTCCTGCTTGACCATGAAAACAGCTGTTGACCAGCTGAAGGTCTAGTATGGGCCTTCTGAGCATGCTGGTTAATGTTGCAGTGATATCTAAGGTGAACTGCTCAATGGATGAATCAGCAGCTGTCTAACTAGACATTGTTTCATTGCATTGAAAATTATTTTTATGCTGTTCAACTGCAGTATTAATGTCATATACCATAAACTGGCCCCTCAATCATCTGATTGGGTTTGCTATATTTTATTCTAGATGCAGCAGATCCAGAATAAAGAACAACAGCACTGGGATTGATGATGTGAAAGTAAACTCACATAACTCACTATTGAAATTGCAGTACTCACTCAAATTGAAATGTAGCTTGTCTCACTTTCAAACCAGTGAAATAAATCGTTGCCCTCTCGTTGAAATCACTTCCTTTTCCACGGAAAACATGGCTATTATATTCAGATGTCTTGATTGCTAGCTAACCGCATTAGTGAAGGTCCTTCCAGACTTCATTACAGCTTCTGCAGTTGAAGGCTATTTTAATCCAAGAGCCTATTAAAGCAATACAAGAGATTTACAGCCATATTTAAGTAGCTGGCCGGCAGTAGTTCATGGAACACAGCTCAACGCTCATTGGACTGTATTCAGAGGCACAGGAGTCTTGAAAGTGTCCACAAGTCTACATTTGTGATAGTCACATCCTCCAGATGCCCTAATGGAGAAACCCTTCTCCATCAGTCAGCTCTAGTGCTTTTTTAACAAGTAGACAGCCTGAAAAAGTTGATTTTATTGTTACAGCTTTTCTAAAACTCCCTGGTAACCTAAACTTTTTTGCTTTGCTTGTATCTGAGGCAGAAGCCTACTTTCAGCTCAATATATGCTCCTTTAGGTGGAAACCATTATCCAGAGGATTAAAGCAACTCTGCAGGAATAAAGTTGGGTGGATTTAAAACGCAGAAGGCCTCCAAAGTATGGATATGTAAGTGTGCACCACTCTATGATGCATTATGTGGGATTATGGAGTTTGGGAGTCTAATGAGATTACTAATTATAATATCAGCATAATTTTGAGTGACAAGTAGAATCTGGAGCTCCGCCGACTATGGAGGGAAATCTGTGACAGTCAGTACGCCTTGGTTCTCTTTGGTCTTCAAGTAGTTCTTTGATTTGATGTGTCTGGGCTCATTATTATGCTGTTGTATAAATCATTTTGCACAAACATGCAAACCAGTGAGTACTGTTTCTCCTTTGCTGCAGGTATCCTTCTCCACACTTCACTGTGGCTTTATTACAACAAGTATTATTCTCTCTCCTGCTGGTCTCTTGACATGCACCCTTCTGTTACTGCCACTCATCTCTAACTGGGATTCATCATCTCCATCATCATCTGTGAAATGCTGCTCTGTCTTAGTCCAGCCCCAGGGTTTCTCCTCATTTCCCTCCTAAGAAGTTGTTCAGAGAGGTTACTCATCCTCTCAGACTTTACTGGAGATTTTTATTTAACAGGACGTCTACTGATTGCAGCCTTCTGTTCTTTATTTAGTCAGCTCTGGACCAGGATCTGCCAGTGAACAAAACATGGATGTATTGATCTTCTGCTGTTGCTTCTGACTGCTGAGAAAGCCCCTCATTGTTCATCACAACAATCTTTCTTCCTCTGACTCTTTCACTTAGTTCTGATGCCATGTGTCCCACAATACTGTTTGAGTTAGTTGATGTACCAATAAAGTCTGGCCATGGTGATCTGTTAGATGAAGAGCTGCAGGCGACAAGCTGTAGACCTCCAACTTCTCAGAGAGGTAAACAGCTACTTTCAGTGTGTCCTACTCTATGTAGAAAATTAGATCATGTTTACTAAGGAGGGATGACTGTTCATTTTTGTTAAAATTATAACAGTTTTGTCCACTTTTTTTTATCCTATAAAATCTGTGACTGTAGTTTTGAACCACATTTCCACAAGTAGGTGTTACCAAATCAGTGAGAGGCTGACAAAAGCTTCCAGCATTTTGAATCAATGAGTGAACCAACTAATTAACAACATATCTACAGCTGATTGTTAAGCCATTAAATTGATCCTAACCCTTATAAAGAAGGAACGGCTAATGGCAAAATTGTGTATTTGCTTTCTTTAATTGAATTCACACAATGGTACTTCTGATTCATCCACTGACTTGTTCAGCCAGTCGATGCCGAATCACATCTGACAAATCACAGCCTCCTGTCCAGTCTCATTAACTCTCCAGACAAGGAAAAGATTCTTAATCTCACCTCCGTTCATCTCAGCCATATTAACGGGTAGACACAAGTATTATGCTCCATGATTCTGCTGCCCAGCTTTATTTGCCCAGCTGTTGAAGAGAAGGGCTTGAGATGATGGGTCAGGTCTGAGTGTGGCACTGATATGAAAACAGAGCGATAACGAGGTGGGAAAAGAGTGCTGCAGGCTCCAAGCAGACACAGACTTTATGACAGCACAGCTTGGTGTCCAGAGATGTTTTCTGCAGCTGCAGCTCAGGTGGAAACTGGAAGAGGACAGGCAACAGAAGGAATTCGGGATTTGTCGGTGTGTTTGGGGCCAAAATCAGTCGGAGCCAATCAAATCAAAACTCTGCTTTCTGCTGCTCTGTGCTTCTGGCACTCTGACAATTTACTGATGGAGAGAGCAGACAGCAACAGCCTGTAGAGGGGAGCAGGAAAACCACAAGAGACCAAAGCACACCTTAAATTAGATCAGCTGGAGGAGAGATCATGTTTGGTTATCCTGCCTTCTCTTAGTTTGCTCTACAGAGATCTATCAGAGGACGGACGGATCAGGTTAAGATGATGATATAGAAACTTTGCTCATTTAAATCTATATAACGAAATAGTTCATCTGTTGTTCTGCCTTTAGAAGAGTAAGAAAGTTATTCTATAAAGAGGATGACGATGTTTACTTGTCCAGCCACAGAGACATGAACGAGGAGACGAATTTCAGACCAGTCACAGTTGTCGTGGTGTAAATCACCGTGATGTGTAGTTACATTTTCGGGGGATTCCTGGTCACCTTGAATTTCTGACAATTCGTTGCTTGAGGCTTAAGAGGCATGAATCTAAAGCTTTTTAGTGGTTTTAAAGTCAGTTCATTTTGTAGCAGTTATGTTTTACATGAGTATCCCACTAGCAGTTACATTTTCTTGCGTGAAATGATCAAATTTTATTAAGATTACCATCAGAATATGTCTGGGCATTATTTCTAGCTGGTGTGTTTTTGCAGTGTGTTGCTTATTATTTGAGAGGAGAAGCTATTAGTTTTGTGATTCTGTCATCTCTTCCTCTCTTCTTGCTTACATCTATGTGTAGTACAGTAGCCTCATAGGACACACTATCCATTAACTCAGCCCCTGTTAGCGTAAACAAGGCATCTTTTTTCATTTGCACTATTGTTTATTTGCATTAATGTCACTATCATATAAATAATAGTCCTGTATGAACAGGGAAGACTGTGCATTCAGCAGCAATTTAATGGGTTTTTGTCCAGGCTTTATGTTTATGCTCTGTGAGACAATAAGATTATGATCTGTTGGATGCATCAGTGGTTACACCAAATGTAGCTGAATAGGGAGAGACGCCGCGAACATATGCATGCATGATGGAGAGGCATTAAATAGGAAAAACCGCAAGGCCATCTGTAGGGGAGAACGAGGCAAAACACAAGACACCAGAGAGAAGGGGAGAGAGAGGTAGGGATGACACACATGTAGTCGTAGCAGCTCGATGCCTCTGGGTTTGGTGCCATTTGGTGCTTGTTTGGACGACCAGCAACATACGCACACATATGAGGAAATCCACACACCGACACATCAATACAGGAACACACACTGCAAACACACTCCCCCTCTTTCTATGGTAAAATGAGGCCTGAGTAAGCTGTGTCTCACTAACACACATTTCCCAGAGTGTCCCTGTTGTGTCCTAATGTAGAGCGCCCTGAGCCTACAGGGCAGAGGAGCAGGCAGGGTTGCTGGTTCCCATCCGTGGGACAATATGGCTTTGGATGGGCCACTCACTATGAATCATGTTTTTAGCGTCTACATTTGTGATGACTTAATACTGTGAGGACAACTGCCAGACACAAGTGCTGCTGTACGGTCCACTGTTATCTGTCTGTACACTGTCAGTCTGCAGATATCCCCTGTGCATAGAAACATATTCACTATTCTTGTCTGATAGCGCTGGGCCCTTTACTACTTTGCTGCTACATTGGAACTACATTCCTCATGAGCCTGTTTTCATCTGCTCTTTTATCTTTATTCTTAAACACAGTACTATGTTGAATGAAAATGTTGATGGATCAGCTGGTGTGTCGTTCAATTACATTTTGACTTCTGAATTTGCTCAGATGGAAGCAGAAACTTCTTGCTCAGGCTTCATGATATGACACACGGGCATCAGGTCAGCCCTGTCTGTCCAGTGACCCTCAGAATATCGTGTCATATGTGTTTTTAACAAGCAGCAACCGTTGGAGCTGAAAGTTGAAGCAAGGAGTCAATCCTCAAGTCAAGCTCATTCAAAGCTGAGAGTTAGGTGGAGCATACAGTGCCAATATGGCAGTCGTCATCACTACATGGACAAGCCTATACTTACCCTAACATTAATCTTACAGTTTATCGATTTATGGAGGCAGAGTTATGAGGACTACTTTTAGTCCTCTCATCTCTACAATGTGTTAACAGATTTGTGCCTCACAAATATGTAATTCATGAGCACACAATGACCTGCGCACACGATGTGCAGGTGTTCCCCTGATGTGTATGTAATTACTGAGCTCAACTGTTAATCAAGGAACAATATTAATTAGAACAGACCCACACACTGACCTCTTGCAAGTGTATTTGTGTGTGAGTTCGTGGGCGTGTGCGCGCGTGTGTGTGTGTGTCTGTACGTTCTCCGGTGGCTGCATGTTCTGAGGTTTAGAAATCAGTGTTAGCTCTTCATTCTCCGTCCATGTTGTAAACTACAGCGGTTGACAGAGACCCACAGGGGACATTTGAAGTGAAGCCCAATAAAATGCCCTTCCCAAGCAAAGTCACTGTCACTTAACTGTTAAATAAAAAATGTAATTCTGACCTTCAGAATTTAATTTCAAACAAACTTGAACTGATAAATCCACCATCCACTTTTGCTCTTAAGTATAATATTTTTCCCTTTTTTCTTATATTTCTACATGAACGCAACCTTAGTCAATTTCATTTCACAAAAAATATTAAGCAGTTCATCAAAACACATCATATCCAGTCCTCTGAAGTGCTGTAGATGAACCAAAGTGCACCAAAGCCACATGAGAGATTCACTCTTAAGTATCTAAAAGCCTATGATATGAACTACATGTAACCATAAATTTCACTCCAAATGGAAGTCCGTCTGGCCACAGGAGCTATTTACTCAATATGTGTTAAAGTGGTCAGACTTGAGGTCACAGCACCATGGATTAAGTGCTCCAGAGTTCAGTGCATTTGTACTGATGTAGACATGAGAAAAACAAACCAGAGTTGACAGAGCATTATAGTTCCTGATTTAATATTAGTCTCCAAGCAAATTCACCTTCTGCATTTAAATCAAGGTTATGGCCCTTTTCATTCATATTTATAAATACTGAAGAACTACTATAACTGACTGGTTGATAAAACTTTCCTGATGTAAATGTTCATTATCTGGAAGCCTGTGTTAGCAATTTATAGCTGGTGAGCAACCATAAACAATGTGCTGCTTCACTCATCCTCTTGTTTCAGAATGTCTCAACACGCTCTCAAACCTTTCCAACCAAATCAGCTCTGGTTCTTGAACTCGCCCTGTGCAGGATTTTTGAAACCTTGGTGCTACACAGCAAACCAGAAACTGTTTTGTTATCGATTAACAATTCTCCAACAGAGAGTGTTCAACAAGCCTCACTGGAAGTAAACAGTAGCAAGATGGTGGAGTACACTGATTATCTGCAGCATTTGTTCTGTTATTACAGAAATTAGTCTGTATCCCAAACACCTACATTTAATGATAAGAACATGTACAAAACTATTATGTTCAGCATGCATGTAAAATGATTTCATTTGAAGCAAACCATGTAAAGTCAGCAGACTGTACAGAATAAAATCAACATGTATAATGTATAATGACACCAAGGAAATCTTTCCATTTAGTACCATTACTTCAAGATGGGAACAAATAATTTCCAATCGAATTAAAATTAAACAAACTAAAACTAAAGTGTGACTTAGCAGTGTGTCCTGACTCAAAACCACTCGCTCTGCAAGTTGGAATACTTCAAATTTCAAATAGTTACATAAAAAGAAAGCCACCGTCATCTTAATCCATCACTGCAGCTCTTTACTGAGGTTAGTTTGCTTTTTAGCCTCTGCAGTATTTCATGGCGTTTGTCGGTCTGTCAGTTTGAAAACAGTCAGTGAGTCAGTGAGACAGTCGGGTCAGTGAATCATTTGGTCATCCTTCTGCCCTTCCTCGCCCCCCCACCTCCTCCTCCTCCTTCATGTACTTGTGTCAGACTGTTAGACCAGCCTTGTCTCGCTGGGAGTCACTGGGTGTTCTGTCATTCTTCTGTGCCCTCACTTCCTGCTTGTCATTGCTGGTGTTTACATCCAGTGTTGTATCACAGCCTGTTGGATTTGCATGGTCACTCAGCTTATGTAAGAGAATCTGGGTTTTTCCCTCTTTCTTTTTCTATTTTAAAAAGGAAGGAACCTGAAGAGTGCCTGTGTGCGTGAGTAAGTGGGAGTTTTCACCACTGACAGTAAAGATGGACATACCCTCCATGATACCGCTCATACATTTCCTGAAGAATGGTTTTGAAGCTCAGTGTGGCGTATCTGATCGTCACCATCTTGGCAGCGCCTCACGCCACGCAACTCCCAGCTAATTTGAAAACAGTAAAAGAAAAGTGAAGCATCAGTGGAGCTGAGGTGGGTGGTTGACGTCGAGGCCGACAGTTAGCAACCTGTGAGCACTCCCACCTGTCACTCAAAAGCAGCTACACCCTTAATTATGCAAAACACGCACCATTACATGTCTACTGCCTTGTGCTCTCGCATGCTATAATAGCACAGTAATGTACAGAGGCCATCACAGCATATAACGTATGTTTGAAATGACTGCAATGTCAACCTTTTTCTTGTTTTTAAAACATCTGTAAGTTGGCAAAAAAAGGGTATGAAAGAGAGTTTTTTTAATTGGATTTTTTTTCATTATCTTACTGACAATACACTGTTTTCTTGTTTTGTTTTACTAAATTCATGCTCATAAAGCCATAGAAAGCTGAACACATTTAATACAGCTATGTAATCCTCTTTCACCACAAAATATAATTTAATATTATGTTTTCAGCTCATATATGTACAAATGAAATGCTTGGTTAAATAAAACAAAATATAAGTAATAGTTTCTTCCATGTAAATCTTGTATTCATTCCCTGGCTTGTTGTGGTGGACATCATTGTGTTTTTGTTGGAAGAAAGAAAAAGAAAGAGAGAGAGAGAGAGAGAGAGAAAGAGAGAGAGGCATCCTGTGTTATTAACCTCATGTGAGTGTGTCCATGCTTTAGTGTACCGGTGTGTGTATGTTTGGGAAGATTGTCTTGACACTGTAACCCACATAAATCAGAAACGTTCCTAATCTGTGTGTGTGCTGTTCAGTCATGGCACAGCACTGGGTTGTCACTCAGCTTGTTGTGCGTGCATAGTTGGATGCGTGTTGCTACCAGTGTGTTGTTAGTTACCGCCCCTGGCTATGAATGCGGGAAGACAAACAGAAACAGGGTGTGTTTTTGTGTGCGTGAACGGAAATCAGACATACAGATATATTCTGAAAAGAACAGTAAATATGGGGAGCTGTACTGTACTGGATTAGCACGTGTGCGTGTGTGTGTGTGCCCTCTCCACTGGACTCATGTGGTTTCGCAGGAAAAACAAGCTGCCGAGCAGAGCCAAGTGTTACATGTGAGTGTTTCCATGCTGCAGTGCTCTTACATGTACTGTGCTGTTACTGTGTGTTACTGCTACCGTTATGGACTCTACATGCTGGGGAGATGTTTTGTTTTTGTGCTTCTAAAGACAGATTTGTTCAATTATTTTTATATTGCCATGAATAACAATCAAAATTGTCTCAAGATGCTTTACAGGATTCGACTTGAACTCCCAGGACAAACACTAGATCAGGATTACACTACAGCGAAGCAGACTGGGCTGACATTTTACACTTTTAGTGCAGATGTAGCACCAGAGAAGAACCAGAGATATAGCCAGATACTGATGACATGGCAGATATTAGACTATTCCTGCATATTATTACCTGAAATGCTTTGTTCCTGTCTTCAGTTCAGTTCACATAATGAAGAGTTTTCCATCTGTTTCCTTTTTTCTGGAAGTAAAGCAAAACAGCTCTGGAAAACCTGCAACCTGCTGACTCTTATTGTTGAACAGAACCTGGAAAATCTTACTACATCCTATCTTATTGTATTTCGTGTTTTTTAAATCTGTCATGCAGGTTTACAACTTAAACCCTCCAGAAACATTTACGTTCCCCTGCAATAAGCCACAAATGTGCGTCATGCTACAGAGTAATGCTGCTCTCAGTAGTGTCGTTGATGTAATCTCCGGTGTTCGCTGAACAGAAGGAGAAGATGGAACTGACATGAAACAAGACAGTACCTCGAGAGACTTGGCATCGGAGTTCCAGGAAATCAGACTTAGTATCAAAACACAACGTTACAACTAAAAATGTAAAGGAAATACTGTAGGTTCAGACATTGCTCTAATCACATTATGTTTAAATTACTTAAATTACATGACTCAAAAGTCGTGTAGATTAATGTGGCTTAAGTTTAACACCAAACATTTCCTTCTCCCCAAGTGCTGCTGTTTGAATTTTGTTTAGGAAGTCTCATTGAAAGAAAGATCAAGAGAACTATTTGCAAGAAAGCTTTAAAGTCTTTCAAACGAAAGAGTGTTTTGCAGTTCTTACTGTAGCGAGGCCTGGTGGTAGACTTTGGCACAGAAATGATCATGTCAGGGTCACATGAAGTTTAATGGAGTGTGCAGCTGCCAGAATCAAACACATCTCTCCTCAGTTCAACCCTGCAGCTGGCTGAGCCTCAGCTGGATGAGGAGAGAAGGAGAGGGGAGAGGAAAATTAGAAAAGGACAGAGGAGGCAAAGCTGGTGGACAGAAGACATGTAAAGAGAAAAGTGGAAAGGATTAAAAGAAAGCAGGGAGGAGGTGAGTTAGACAGAGGAGGTGAAGAAAAGAGAAACATGATGATGAGAGCAGGAGGAGCTGGGAAGTGGCGACGGTTATTAATTATCTAGAGTACCTTCCTCAGTTTTAACTGCAGTGTCTCGCTGGGATTTATGAGTGGAGTCGCTCCTCTGCTCGGCATGCCTCTGCACACAGGTTGTGGGAACGCACACTCAGGGAGTATTTCATGAGAAACACCTGTACACCTGCTCATTCATGTATCATCTGGCGACACTGTGATGCTTCAGATCCGATACAGGTCAGGTGTTTTAGTTCATTTATCTCTGAACGCACAAGTCCACCACAGGCTCACAGGACAGGAGAAAAAAATGTAGCTTGGTTTAATGAATTTCCATTTCTGCGGTGACTGCAGATTGTAGGACAGAATAAACAGCATGGATCCATGGAAACAACCTGTCTTATTGGGAATGTTTTCTTTGACACTTTGGGCTTCTTGTGCCACAGCCTGAGTACTGTTTCTGACCATGTGCATCCCTTTATGGTCACAGTTTACTAGCCTCTAACAAAAGGTTACTGCTGCATGTCACTGGTCTCATAAGTGGTCTTCGGTGTCCTCACTGCCTTTGTCGGGGCTGTCATTGGCTGTCTCATAGCATTGCCTAGCCCACACAGCTTAGCACATCACCAATAAAAGCCAAACCCCAACTGACCTAACCTGAACCCTAAAACTAAGCCCGAACCCTTCAAAGCTCTTCCCTACACTGAGGACTGACCAAATGTGAACATGTCCTGACTCCCAGGGTACCAAACCAAAATTGGTCCTCACAAAGATGGCTGCACAAACATGCACACACATAAACATTGTCTCCCACACACTCACGCTGTGCCTCGTGCACACACAACAGTGAACACCCACATTCACATACACTGCACACCCACACACACACAGATCAAACACACTGCTGTTAGCCATGAGTCACCCTCATGTGACTCTGTGCGCGTGTGTGTTAGCTTGGCAGTGCCCACGTTAGCTTCTCTGCCAGCTTCACGGGTGTCTAAGATTAATGCTGAAGAGCCTCTTTGATGATGAAACACACAAACTAATGATGGCAGCCACACAGATTCCTCCTCTTTTCTCTTCTACCATCCGCTCCTTGATTTTATCAATAAGTGGATTGATTGTCTATTAGTCGCAGTGTTTTTGTCAGCTGTAATCTGTGCATGGGCGGAGACGTTAACAGTGAAGTGCGTCTCTGAAGTTGTCGAGCCAATAAATTGAGTGTTTCATCTGGTTGGAAGGATCATTCAGGTCCACTTCATTCCAGTTTGATCTATTTGGTGATTTTCTGCCAGATTATTCTTTGGTTCAAATTGGTTTGAAACAGATTAGTAGTTGCCCTAGTTGACCTGTCTGATGGTCAAATTTGACATTTTTTCCCCCAGTTTATCCCTTTTTGTCCGGTTCATTTAGTTTGTTCAAGTATGTTTTGTCTGTTTTTATCCAGATTGTCAGGTTTGCTTTAGTTTAGTATGGACCAGTTTGTCTTTTTGTTCCTATTTAACTGATTTTGGTCTTTTCATTCTAACTTTGTCTCTTCTGGTTTATTATTGATCCTAGTTCTGTTAGTTTATCGGTCCTATTTGGTCTGTCTGTTGGTGCAGACTAATTTTGGTTTGTTTATTTGGATTATTTCTGGTTAACTTCTTCTACAGATACAACTTCTTTGTTGTATTTGTTTTTTTTTTCTCTCGTTTGGCTCAGTCCAGCTTAGTTTAGATTGAGCCAGTTATTCTGATTTAGTTTGTGTTTTCCTTCCTCTTTTTATAGTTTTGTCAAGTTTATTTTTATTTATTTTTGCCCTTTCAAATTAACTTTGTGTCATGGTCTGGTTTATTATTAAACCAAGTTAAGTCTGTTTAGTCTTGGTTCATACTGGTTTGCTCTGGTGAGTAAAACTGGGTTATTTGTTTGTTCAAGTAAAATCAGGTTTAGTTGTTTGTTTAGTCTGTTTTAACTGATTTGGTCCAATTGACCTTTTAGTCCCACTTTGCCTGGTTTTCGACCAGTTTAGCCTTTAATTTGTAATTTGACTCGGTTCTATTGCATTGTTTTCCTGTCTGTCTTCTTGTGATTGCCCTCTCCTCCTCTCTTCTTACCATCTCATCTTCTGCTGTTGTGTAATATGTATTTTCTATTCCCATCTTTTCTTTGTGTTTTTTTTTTTCACGACAAGAAACGAACAGTTTGACCTGATATCAGCACATCACACTCTCCCCCTTTCTCCCTCTTTCTCTCAGTGTGGAGGGCGACCCTCAATGTCCGGAGTCGCTCACTTTTTCTGATTCATCCTTTGGCCATCAGCCTCCCTTCCATCGCTATAGCAACAGCCCTCTCACCAGCCCCTGTGACCCTTACAGCTCCGCCTCCACCAGCGGGCCCCTGGGAGCCTCCCACGCACACACACAGGTACAACGCTAAAACACACACACATATCTACAGGTCACCAGCCATTCAAGTTGTCTGAAGTTTATGTCGGGTCACCACCTTCAGAATAGATGTTTTTTTCACACTATTTATTCTCGTTAACTGATTGGATAAAATTTGATTAGGGTGGGTTTTTATAATTTGGGAAAAACTTTCCCTCCCTATGAACAGACATTGATATAGATGATTTTGGTTCAGCACCACAACACAAAGCACTGGGAAGGTGCATCCTTGTCAAGAGCAAATATAAATCTTTTAATGTTTTAGGTTATGTTGTCCATATATGGAGCAGTAAAATCAAACACCACAAACTAAGAAAGTATTATTTCAGAACTCAAGATCTGTTTGCAGGATTTAACTCGTGGGAACTTGCAGTTCAGCATAATTACTTTTTTCAAAAATATGAAGAATTGTTACTATGAATCTGTAGTACCATGTTTAACACCATCAGCTGTGATTAGCTAGTTGGTTCACAGTGCTGCCTGTGTGAGCTGTCATCTAGGCAGTGGGTCATCCACTGTTTTTGAGACACTGAAGTCTAATGTGAAGCTCACAGTAGTATAACACATATATCCCCAACTGTAACCATGGAGCTAAGTTAGCATGCTAATGTTGTGTTAAATATACCGCTGTTATTTAGCTAACAGACACTTTCACTTGTGTTTTGTTTTTTGCCATTTATACATTCAGGAAGGACTTTGCGGCATCACCTCCCAATACTGATTACTTATCTCATATGCTTGTAAAATTGTTATGTGTGCAGCCAAAATAGAATTGGGTATAAGCTGCTGCTGATGTCCTTTGAGGTAGCTTGTTTATTGCAAATAGAACTGGACCCAGCATCAAACCCTGAGGTACACCACAAAACAGCTGTAACCTAAAGGAGTGTTTCTTTACACAACTGACATTAAAATACCTAACGCAGGATGCAATGTCTGTAGCCATCTCTACCTTCATCACACCACTGTAAAACTCAACTCAACAAAAATTGCAGATTTGACCATAAAAGTTTATTTTTGACCATGGGAACTGGTTTAATCGATTTTCACCCAACTAATGGTAAATGTTCTTGCTCTTATATAGCGCATTTCTACCTACTCAAGGTACTCAAAGCGCTTTTACAGTCAGAGACACTTCCACCCATTCGCTCACACAAGCACACACACATTCACACACCAGTGGCAGTTGCACTGGGAGCAACTGGGGGTTCAGTGTCTTGCTCAAGGACACTTCGGTGTACAACTTGTGGTTTGTAGACAACCTGCTCTGCCTACTGAGCCATAGCGTCTTCTTTTTTGCTTCTCCTCCAGGGCAGCTCTCCCATCTCTCCGCCCAGCCCAGCGAGCCTCGCCTGGGCTCAGCGTAGCCGACACCAGCCGGCAAGTCTGGCGCTCCGCAAGCAAGAGGAGGAGGAGAGCAAACGCTGCAAGGCTCTATCTGACAGCTATGAGCTCTCTACAGACCTCCAGGACAAGAAGGTACAGCACTATAGCACGTCATAACCCAAAAACATCAAACATTGCCTCATGGGTAATGTTTGATGTTTTTGTGTTTTCACATAATCCCTCTTTTACAATTCTACCTTTTAACTGCACATCAAAACACATACACGCTGTAGTGGCCTGATACTATGATTTTTGGTTGAAACCGCATAAGTCTTGCACGTTTAGGCTGACCACCAAGATGGATCCAGATTTTTCGGTGAATGGAATCCAGGTCCCATGGTGAAAAAGACAAATACAGAGCCTGTGTGTAGGTCTGTCACGATAACCAATAAATCAATTAATCAATTAATCAATTAATCGTGTGATAAATGAAAATGAACTTGGCAATATATACTGTTGCTTCACCACTACGACGGGCTGAAAAGGATTAAGGACTGTAATTCCGACTGTTTGTATATGGTGTACAGGGTTCATGCACATGCATTGTGCACATGCTCTGCCTCTTCTTTTTTTGCCTGGGATATGTACTACAGCCTTTCAAAAACTAGATGCGGTTTTGCACTGTGCTCTGATATGCTTCAACACACAATTGTTTCCTACATCAGTGCTTCCCAGCTAAAATTCATAACTATCTGTTTTCAAATGTCTTATTGTCTATTTGTAGCATCTGCGTTTGAGCTTTTATGTAGCACACAGAATAGCAGCCCAGAGTTGCATGGAAACATGCCAATAAAAAGTAAAGAGTGGACAGGAAGAAGAAATGTGTATGATAATAAAGTAGAAATTGTTCAGCACAAGAGACTGGCAGCACAATTTATCTCAGTTTTAGTTTGTTTTCAAAAAGTGAGGTAAGATGGAGAACTATCAGCAGGTGTGTTACCTGTATATTACTGTTTCAGGCTGAATTATGAAAAAAAGTGATTTCCTCTGTTGCTGATTTACACAAGTGCCTAATATGACATTGAAGTCACAGCAGTTTGCTAATATTTATATTTTCTGTTTTATGATTTTGTGCAAATGCAAATATATCGCTTGGAATCTTCTTTCTCTGATTAGTTGCCTCTGTGTTGTTGCGCCACCTTACAGGTGGAGATGCTGGAGAGGAAGTATGGGGGCCAGTTTGTGTCCCGGCGGGCAGCCAGGACGATCCAGACAGCGTTCAGACAGTACCGCATGAACAAGAATTTCGAGAGGCTTCGCAGCTCCGCCTCAGAGAGCAGGATGACCCGACGCATCATCCTGTCCAACATGAGGATGCAGGTACACTCACATCTGCAGCACACAGACACACCATGTTCAACAGAGTGTTTCCAGTGATCTTGTTGTGTCGGCATTTCTTTGTTGGATGCAGTACTCATTTGATGAGCGTCAACCACAGAGTCAGGGATCAGGCGGTCAACAGGGTTCAGAAGATGCAGGAGATATTGATGACTCCTTCTCAAAACAGGTGAAGTAGTTATATTTTCTTAGTTTTTTATACAGAAATTATGTCAATAAGTTTCACCATAAACAAGGTCTACAAAGTGTTTTAGAGAGAGACAAGAAGTAAACCATAATTCTACATTGTGTTTCAAAGGTTGAAACACACAGTAGAATAAAATTAAGACAGAAATGGCAGTAAGATAAAAACACAGGTTTAAGAAGGAGGTTATCAGTTAACAGCTTTTGATTTCATTTTTTTTTATGCTGTCATACCTGAGTGCTTTCCTTTAGCTCTATAACGCCTCTTTAACCTTTAAGAAAACTGTTGCGCTTGAGGTAGCTGTTTATTCATAAGAAAACTGGGCCCAGCACCGAGCTGTGAGGAACTCCACAAAATACATTTGAGCTTGAGCACCATTACTCTAAACAACCATTATACAACCACACATGCTATCTCTGAGGTACAGCATCAGTCACCATCATTATCAAAACACTGAAGTTATGTTCACTATGCTCAACCACGTTCCTGATGTCAAAGCTACTGAAGAATTGTACAGTAACAGTTCTCATAGACAACCTTAAGTTGGAATCAACACTTTCAATCTGAAACAATTCATAAATTAATTTTATCTTAATAGGCAGAAAATTAATCAAGCATCCATTTTCATACAAGCTGAATTATTCTAATCCCTTTCAACCAAAGAATATCTTTAATTAACTTCTTCTGGCTTTTCAAGCATTTTCCTTTCCCTGTTTCCTGTCATTTATATGCTACCACTGGGGCATATTATTAACAAAACCAGTATTCCATATCACGTTTGTATGATTGTTATACAGAAGACACATAGATGAATCTTTCTATTAAAAGCTGGTAAAAAAGCAACTTAAAGTAAATATTATCTTGTCTATTTTGATATTAAATGTTGTGCCAGTCAGCAAAATGAAAAGGAATCTAAAATGATTATAATTGGGCCTCCTACGTCTCTCATCCTGCAGCAACATCTTGGATGACTGTTAGCAAATGTCCAGCAATCAGCTAGAAACCTTTTGAGTCCAGAGTGTTGCAGTCATGCTAAGAAGCATCTCTGGAATCAGATCTTTCATTTCTTTTCTTGTGCTGAGATCAGCTAAAGATATTTGATGTTCTTTTTTCTGCAGGTGAAGTCTCTGGCTGATTCCATGGACGACTCCCTCACCTGCCAGTCTGGTCGTGAAGACTCACAAGAAGTAGGAGGAGAGGGAGAGGAGGACGACGATGAGGATGAGGAGGAAGGAGACGAAGAAGAGGAAGAGGAGGAGGAAGAAGGAGAGGAGGACGAGGAGGAAGACGAGGACGAAGATTACAGACAGTGTGCATGGCGCAACGCCAATGCATCTTCCCGACGCACTGCAGGCAGGGCGGTAGGGGGGGGAGGGGGAGGGAGAGGAGGTGCCGCCATGCACGAGGACAGCACCACCACCTCCTTCAGCGATGTCACCCTCTACATGGACGAAGGCTGCCTCCCCTCGTCGCCTCTCTCCCGCCCTGCCTCCAGCTCTGATACAGAATACTGGGGAGGAGGGGGAGGAGGAAGCGCAGGGGGAAGAGAGGATAGCAGAGAAACTGAGGGAGGCAGCAGTGCCAGTCGGAGGAGCAGCACCCCCTGCACAGAGTGTCGAGGGGAGTACAGAGGGAGGCCAGGCGGAGGAGGAGGAGGAGGAGGAGGACACCTCCCTGTCCTGACCATTGAACCGCCCAGCGACAGCTCAGTGGACATGAGTGACAGGTTAGTGCAGCTGCAGCACTTTAATGCCTCGTTTCACATTACTGTGGTTATAATTTCTGATTTAATTTTGTTCATAATTATTGCATATCACACATAAACTTTGTGTTCACGTCCGCGTCCACATAACAGGGGCGTTGCAGATAGGAGTTATATGCAGCTCCAACAGCAAGATACCTCAGAGATTGATGTTCTGGAGCACGTGCTTCTTTTTTACTAGCTTGGATTCTCAGTAAATCTATCTTCCACTTGGTTACAGCAACATAGCTGCAGTGTCTATGGCTCTCTTCCAGCTGTTGTTATTGTTGTTGCCGTACAAACAGGTCAGAGCGAGGGTCTATCGGACGTCTGGTGTACGAGCAAGAGCCATCGGGAGTCGAGCGAGGGGGAGGAGAGAGGGAGCGGCGGGGAGGAGGAGGGGAAGGTGAAAGTGGAGAGGATGAGCGAGGAGGAGGCGGAGGAAGCAGTGAAGCCGACTCTCCACAGGGAACCATCAAACACAAACCAAACGGCCGCTCGGTCGCCACGGCGCAGGGTCAGACTCGCAGCCCCGCTAACGTCCCCCTGCCGATGCCTTCAGCACGGACCCTGCCCTCACATCCTCTCCCTCACCCGCTGCAGCACCCCCACTCTCACCCGCACCCGCACCCTCACCCTCACCCTCACCCTCACCCCTCCCCCATCCCTCACCTCCCCACCATCCTCCATCACCACCCACAGTACAGCCAGCCTCACATGATGCACATGCACCACGGACACGGTGGCATCCCCTACATGCAGCACCCACACCACTTCGCCCAGCACCATTACCACCACCTGCATCACCAACACCACCACCTCCCTCACGCTTACCCGGAGCCCCCCTCCTCCCCTTTGCCCTCCCCCGTACCCCCACTCACACCTCTCTCGCCCCTGCCGCCGCCACTCACGCCTTCGCCGCTGTCCTCCTCCTCCTCCTCGGCACTCCAAAACATGGAGGCCCAGCAGCAGCACCTCGCCCACCATTCCCACCTCCACCATCACCACCTGCTCTGCTCAGACGGTGACAACGAGAGCGTCAACTCCACCACCACCAACTCCAACGACGACACGACGGTCAATAACTGCAGCTCGGGCTCCTCGTCGCGCGACAGCCTGCGGGAGCCAATCGGAGGAGCCACCCTGGGGAAGCAGACCTATCAGAGAGAGAGCCGCCACAGCTGGGACTCGCCCGCCTTCAACAATGATGTGGTGCAGCGGCGTCAGTATCGCATTGGACTCAACCTGTTTAACAAGTAAGAATTTGTTTGTGTCGGTAGATATATATACAACAATCCAGAAAGCACAGTTTCACACATTCTCTAATCTTGCTCTCAGAAATCCAGCATGAAAAACGAGATAAGTGACCCTTAGCATGGAAGGGATTATCTACAGGCCCCAGACCATCTTTGGCAAGAAACCTTTAAACTATCAGCAGAATTAAACTATCAGACACCTCACTGATTGTGTTGTCTCAGTCTAAATTAGAATGAGAATCAATCCGAATTACTTTATTGATCCCAAGGGAAAATTACTTTTCACTACAGCTGCTCCTACTCACAGTGTACCAGTATGTATGGAGTATTGCACATCGGGAAATTATTGCACACGGTGAGTCCAGAGTCCATTAAATATATAAAGAAATATGTTCAAGTATATGACAAGAAAGTGAACATGAGTTATTGCACAATCTCAGTAAAAATGTGGGTTATTGCACAAGAAGGAATTTATCCAACTGAGTGACTCAGAGTGCCTGATACTCAAAGTGAGGAGTTGTACAGGTTGATGGCCACAGGCAGGAATGATTTCCTGTGGCGCTCTGTACTACCTAAGCTTTTGCACAATCCTGTATGAAACTGTTTAGTCTCACTCTTCTGATTCAAACATAACACATGCATTTCTGAGCAGTAGCTGACAATGTGTTTTTTAAAAAAGGAGCTCACATTCCATGTCTAAATGAAAACAAAAAACTAGCTGAGTTGCAGTGTCTCCTCTGGTCTTTAGGAAGCCAGAAAAGGGGATCCAGTACCTGATTGAGAGGGGTTTCGTGTCAGACACACCGGTGGGCATCGCAAGGTTCATCCTGGAGCGGAAAGGTCTGAGCCGGCAGATGATTGGAGAGTTCCTGGGCAGCCGGCAGCAGTTCAACAAGGATGTTCTCGAGTGAGTCAGCAGTCACTTTACAGTCCTGAACTGTGTCATAATCCTGTCATGCAAGGATGGAGAGATGAGAACGATTAAGGCTGAAGGTGTTCATGGAAAACAAAATCTTTTCCACTTTGATGTGTTGTCTACAGGTGTTTTGTTCAGATGAATTGTGTTTGTGATGTTTTTACCAAACTGAAAGAAAGAATCAACTATAAAGAATCTCCTGCACACACAAGTCCAATCACTGTGTGGAAATAAAAACAAGTGAACATAGTCAGATTGGTGGTTTCAGATAGGTGGGAAAATGACTTCTCACCTGAAAGGTGAAGGGTTGTGAGAAGAGCGTCAGATGCTGTTTGAAGATCTGACAGGTACATGATCTGAAGCATACTGACCTTTTACTCTTTAAATCCATACGTTGGATCTTTAGCGACTGCTGGACTATGTGACCATAACAAATTCATAGAATTGGATGCTCTGCTATTTCTCAAATGAAATAAAATGATAAGGTCATTTCAAGTCTGACCCTATGATGTTGTTCTTATTTATTATTACTCTAAACAAATACAGCCTCTTTTTATTAGCTTACTGACACAGAAAGATGATGCTACAGCACCTCGTTACCAGGTTTATTGCAGAACTGGAGAACTTCCGATGGTAACGGCTCTGAAGATGACCATGAACCTGAAACAGCTGAAGAGAAGTTTGTAATGTTATTTAGATCATTTAAAAGTAGAGTAGATGATCTCTGAATGGCACAATGGTCATGACAGCATCACAAGACAATTTAGGATTAATGAGCGAATGAGTACAGGAAATCTTATCTGTGTCGACTCTGATCTCGTAGATATAAGAGTAGTTTTCTAGGACAGATTCGCAGCTTGTGAAGCCAGATCACATCTTCCAAAAGCTGATGAGGGCTCTAAAAGTCTTGTTTGTCCAGAATCATAACCAGTTCAGCTGGAAAAACGCCTCATCTATCCATCCACGCCACATCCAACCACAGAGCAGTGGAGTCCTGCAGCTTTGTTCAATAACTAGACTACAAAAACAATGAGCATAAAACTGTAATTAGTGATTACTGTGCTGACAGATCTGGGTTTGGTGGGCGTCACGCTGTGAGAAGGTGCAGCAGCTGTGTACAACACAAGGCAGTAGAAACAGTGAATTTATACATGATGGTATATATTCAAGTTCACGAGCATATGATTTAACATGACTAAGTATTGCTGTTGTAGATGATGATCAGTGCTTTGTCCCTGTGTTTAGCTGCGTCCTGGATGAGATGGATTTCTCGGGGATGGACTTGGACGACGCTCTGAGGAAGTTCCAGGCTCAGATTAAAGTTCAAGGGGAAGCTCAGCGGGTGGAGCGGCTGGTGGAGGCCTTCAGGTATTAAACTGAACCCTTCACTCAGACAAATCGTGGCTTTTGTACATTTATTTGTAGACAGGACACAAGGTAACTTGACAAAGGAATCAGACTGGTGGAAGGGAACTGATTGATGAAGTCCAAAGTATAGATGGGGGATTTTTCTTGTGTGGAAGATGGTTAACGGTGGGGGGGTGGGCTACTTCTTTTGGAACCGATGACTTTTTGTCTTCTGGTTCCTCTAATGAAAGTTGGAAGAGGAGGCAAAAGAAAGAGAGGGATGAGGTTAGAGACAACTTGCTGTGTGGTCTTGTTTGTGAACATAAGCTGTAATGAAAGTGAGCGCTCCCCCTTCTCTCTCCCTCGTGCTCTGTCTCTACAGTCAGAGATACTGCGTTTGTAACCCGGTGCTGATCCGGCAGTTCCAGAATCCAGACACCATCTTCATCCTGGCCTTTGCCATCATCCTCCTCAACACAGACATGTACAGCCCCAATGTCAAACCAGAGAGGAAGATGAAGCTGGAGGACTTCATCAAGAACCTGCGGGGTCAGTCGGTGGCTCATCCCTTGTAATTAGTGTATGAAATGTTTCAAAACCATAACTGGCTTAACAGTAGATGCTACGGGCTGTTGACATTGCCTGTAACAGTCAAGATTTCAACAAAGCAGACAGGAGTGGCAATCATGAGAACTTGACAACAAAAACACTCTGTTCCTCTGACTGATTCTTTTCAGATTTAATTAGAATTAAATATTCACATGGAAACATCAAGTACAGCAGTTGTAAGTTGTAGTGAGACACAAACCAGATCATTTTTTTAAACTTTTCAGACTCAGTCACTCAGATTCAACATTTATTTCAGAATGACATATGGTTATGAGCTATTTCTCAACATTTGGATGAAATTAATGATAAAACACACGAGGAGACATAGGGAGTAGAACAGCGGTCAGCGTTTAGGTTAATGCTGGAGGAAGCATCGTGTTTCTCACTTTACAAGGATGAATATAGGTACGATGATTGGGCGGTAACTATAGGTGGTTTGGCTTTGTCCAGCCTTTCACTCTCCATTATAACTGTACCCCAGAAGCTTAATTCTCACATGTGTGATTCCATTAGGTGTAGATAACGGCCAGGACATCCCCAGAGACCTGCTGGTGGCGATCTATGGAAGGATCCAGAAGTGGGAGCTGAGGACAAACGATGACCACGTGTCGCAAGTCCAGGCCGTGGAGAGGATGGTGGTCGGCAAGAAGCCCGTAAGACAAATGAAACAGACAGATATAATAAGTCGTACAAAAGTTTCAGGCAACTTAGGGTAAAGTCAGGATGCTTAAAAAAATAATACTTAATGCATTTTAATAAAAGGCCAGTAACAGAAAAATAGATTTCAAACTATTAATATATTTAATAATAAATTAATATCATTAATTTTGTGAATGTCTGGTGAATATTATAAAAACCTATAATAAATAATAAAAACCTTACTGTTTGAAACATTAACATTAATAGGGATTCCTTCATATGATTTAAATCTATTTCACAATATTAATAAGAATACCATCCAGTATTCATGTACATCAGTGTATGGATTACATCACTAGATGTTAAAAGTCAATAATCAAAGTGACAAAAAGGCCTCTCAGTATTACTCTGTTGCACCTGGCTTCTTTAGACCTCCTCATGTTTAGTACTTTCTCATGTAGACGTCACAGAAGTCAAATCGAAGACGTCTTCCAGTAAATGCACTCAGGAACCAGAATACACCGCTCCTCTCATGTGTGTTGCAGGTGCTGTCACTGCCTCACCGCAGGCTGGTGTGCTGCTGTCAGCTGTTCGAGGTCCCAGACCCAAACAGAGCTCAGAGGAGTGGCGTCCATCAGAGAGAAGTCTTCCTGTTCAACGACCTGCTGATGGTATGAGCGTATATCTGTGTCTTCTAATGTTGTGGGAACATTTCAATTTTTAACTCCTCATTTGACGGCAAAACGCAGATGAAATAACCAACTAGAACAAATACCAGTTTTTGAGTCACACTTCGCGTTCTAGTTCAGCAAAGAACACAAAAGAAATTTATAATTAAAAGCTGACATCATTCTTTCTGATTTTAAGCACAGAAACCTTGCACACTGTCTGTAAGAAAACCCTGTGACCTGTCAAATATGAAATGAATAAAATAAAAGATAAGATATGAGAGTACATAGTCCTAATAAATTAACCAAACACAAAATAATTGAAATGATGTGTTTAAAATATGTGTTTTGGTTGAATAAAAAAGACATTTAAATGGTTGTACTACTTAGAAAAGTTCAGCAGTTCTTATAAACGTTCACATATTTCATATATTTGTTGCTCATGAGCTGCTAATCATTGTGAGAGTTGTATTTGTTTGATGCAGACATTTGTCAGTGTCAGCATCCACACAGCAGGGGGCGCTGCAGAGAGAGTTTAGAGAAAAGACAAGTAGGATAAACTTGTTATTGTTATTATAATGTCAAGTCTCCAATAAATGAATGAAAAAAAATAAAAATAAGAGGTCACATGGAAGTGAAAACAAACACCATGAGCCAAACATTGACTCAGTTTTCAACAAAAGCTCTGGTGTGTATAAATGAGTTAAAGCACGTTGTGAGTCTCCTCACACAGTGGATGTGTTTGGACAGAAGATAAAGTGACTCTATGATTCACTCGTTTTGATTTATTCACAAGGTGATGAAAACAAAGCAAAAAAATACAACGACGAAGAGTCTGAAATGTCTCTCGGGGATTAAAGACCTTCCAACAAACAAAAGAAAAGCTTTCTGTCTTTCTGTCATGTTTTTATACGTTATGCTCCCCTATTTTTATTTCACTGCATCTCTTCTTCCTCCTCCGTTTCCTCAAGGTCACAAAGATCTTCCAGAAGAAGAAGACTTCGGTGACGTACAGTTTCAGACAGTCGTTTCCCCTGGTGGACATGCAGGTCCACACCTTCCAAAACACCTGTAAGTACTCCTCTCCATCTCTGCTGCCTCCCCTCTTTCTCCTCTCGTCCATCTGCTCTCTCCATCTGTCTCAGCTTCTCTGCATTTTATTTTTTGTCTCTGTTTTTTTCTTTCTTTCTTCCTTTTTTTTTTCTTTTTGCACTTGCTCAACTCTCTATTTTTACCCCACAGTTAGCGAACCCACAGGAACGACACACAAGCTTGTGGAAACAGATGACACCGTACAAACACTGACACGAATGTTCTTCATTGTATAATTTACAGGTTTAATTATTTTTGAGCTAATTATTTTAGAAACTTGTTTTTACAATATTTGAAAATTGTGTTTTTATAGGATATAGAAGAGTGGAATATGTTGGATTTCCTGATTCTTATTATTATTATGATGATGTCTGCCTTCGTGCACAGATGTTGTGCTACATTTGATGTGTTTAAACTTCTGATTCTTGATGCGGTCATGGGGTAGATGACGTGGCAGACATCTCACTACTACTCAAATTGAACAAGCTAATATGGTTATCATAGTAGATTCCGAGAGAAGAAACTAAAATATCTTCCAGTCTTCCAGCTAATATTTCTGGAAATTGCTCACACAACATTGTGAGCTTATGTCCAATAATATAATCCTGGTTATGACATGGCAAGTCGTGTACACAAAAAGCTTGGCATTTCAGTCGTAACATCATCTGAAAGTCGTGAGAACACTGTTGCTATGCAACTGTTGCCGTCTAGAGGCCACAGAGGCTACAACTTAATGTGTGGGTATCCTAATCTTGGAAATGCAAAGGCGTAATGAAAGGATGTGGTTGGGCATAGAAACATTTTCCTCGGACATATTATAAAATTCTACGTGACTAAATTACAATACGGCAACTTATCATCCACCTTGGACATTTCTGAAAATGTCAGCAAACATGTCACGTTAAACTCCTGAACTCCACGCAGGAATACAACAACAGGGCTCCTCATGTGAATGTGATAAACACAGCTCCATTTGAAGGCACCATTAGCACCTGACTGTTACATTCACATTTCAAGAAAAGAAAAAAATAGATTAATTATATATTGGGAAAGAGAAAAATATGACTGACACCCAACTTTATGAGAATTTCTTGGAGATATCCTGTAATTTGAATCCACACTCCAGTCTTATACAGAAGAGAAAGAGAAGGAAGTGAAATGTCATACAGAAATTGGAGCGTATTCTAATTACGGCTAAAATGGACCATAGGTGCAAAATGTTGCAGTTAAGGAGCTGAGAAGAGTTAATTACATTTCATCCCGTGGGGAACGTTGTCAGGCATTCAGGCAGATAAGTTCGGGATTGACAACTAAAAGACTTCATGATCAAACTGCTGGTCTGAGATGTGACACTAATTTCACCCCTACGGGAGGCCGATAAAGAAACATGTCACATACATCTGTCATTCACCAAGGAGTCATTGTTCTGTATTTTATAAGTTCACCTTTTTAAAAGTCTTGAGGTCTTATGGATTTGGAGTAAAACATCTCAGGGATGCAGTTGTTTATTACTGACTTGAGAAACCTTAGCCAACACACTTTAGCTCCAAGTGTGATGCTATATTTTACTTTTGTAATATCTAACAGACATGCATGTGATTCAGAAAAAAAAAAAAAAAAAGAATTCTCTGGCCCAGTTGGAAATATTCTCAGCAATCTGTTCATAATCACCTCGCAAATCACAGCATCCCTTCTCTCTCTCCAATTACAGAAACGATGCTCTGCCAGCCTTTTCTGTAAATGTAAAGCTCTGTCAGTCCACAGGAGTCTGTACTCCAAGAACAGCAGCAGCCTGTTTCAAAGGAGCTAAGCACTTCACAAGGCTTCCTAAATATACGTCTGTCAGTCTGCTTCTCACTATCCCTCCAAACATGACTCATTCAGCCAACACATTCCAACAATGATGTTAACACAATCATATAGAGGTGTGTGTGTGCGAGTGTGTGTGCACGTGTGTGTGTCATCTTCAGTAGACAAGAACTGGCTCTCAGTTATCTGCACCAGATTGGAGATGGTGGTGTTTCTAACGTGCCTCTGCACCTGTTAACAGGACGTCTCACTCTGAGAACCCCAGAATCACATCTCCACCCTTTTACATAACACAACCGTATTAACATTTATCAGTAAATGATGTAGTAGAACCACCGGAACTCTAACCTGAGGGCACACGGTGGCCTGCAGGGGATGATAAGATTACTGCCTCCGCTGTTCCTCCGACTGATTCTTTTCAGCTCCTCTGCAGTCTCACATCAAAAAAAGGTTTCATTTCAAATCTGACACTTACAAATATCAGATAACTATATAAAGTATGAAACTTCTTCCTTTTTTTGGTTATTTAATCTTCTATTAATACATTTTCAAATTGAGACATGGTCTTGGTCCTTGGTGCGAAGCTGCACAATGTCTTTTTCAGGTATTTTTCTGTGTGTGAATCCACAAATCTTTTTAATCTCTTTCAACACAGTCGTACACATCGGATGCCACACACAAGGTGTTAACTAGAAATTTTGTATCTTGACTTTGGGTCGATGTGTGGTGATAGATAGGGTTGTGATATTATTTGTAATAGTTCTCTCTCTCTTTTTTTTTTTTTTACCTCCGATTGTTCATGGTTCTCAACCTGTAGTCCAAGCTGAACATCACAGTCGGATGTGAGGCATTCCTTCCTCTGAGGTTATGAGGTTAGATAAAAATAAAACCTTGAATAAAATCACAATGACACACACATACGAATAGATGATTCTCTCAGACTGCTGCCAGCTAGCTGGTCTTTTCACAGTCGGAGCATCGCTGTTTTATAATAAAAAACATGTTAGGTTGACTTCAGTTTTGAGTTGAGTGCAGTGACAGTTTGTAAAACATCATGTGGACTAATTTGATTCTTTTGGAAACTAGTACAGATTTGTGTGCGATTGGACTTTTTGGAAATTTCTTGAAGACATTAAGCTTCTTCAGATATCTTCAGGAAACTCCATAAGTACAGGAATGCTTGTTTATAGCTTTTCTGTATATATTATGATGTAGATGACTGAGAACCATATTTTTCCAAATTGAAGACCACGTCCAGGAGTTGGAGAAACGTGGGGGCATTATCCTACACAACTTGCTGACTACATTCAGTAAAGACTGGTAGCATGCATGGTTCAAACACTGAATCCAAATGTTACTGTAAACCTGATATAACGTCAAGAATGGGTTGAAACTGGCAGATATGGATTCTGGAAGTTAGACAGTGGAGAGACGGAGGATTCTGGAGGATTTACAAAACTCAAACTTTAAAGCAAATAGAAATCAAGAATATATAGATAGATGTTCATCAGACATGACAAATACTACTGGAACAGGTCCAGTACTTACTCCTTCACTGCACCTGACACATGGCCACTTATATTCAGGTTACAGTTCTGTCACTTAAAGCTATTTAACGACCACTGACTGATTTGTATTTATAACACTTAAGGTCCATCAGAATCTAGTTCGTATCTCTGTAGCTTACAAATAAAAATAGATTTGGTTTCATTTAATCGTACCGTATTAGACTGAATAACATTGCACCAGACATTATTTTGTCATGTGTTTGTTAACTGAGGATCCACAGCCTCGTCTCAGAGCGTGTTCTCATGGTATGTTGCTGTTGTTTAGTTGTTGTTGTTGTTGTTGTTGACAGTTCTGGTTCTCCAGTTGGAGCTAAATGGGACTTGGCAGCCTGTGGTGATGACTGTGAGCAGGACAGATTGTCCCATATGATTCATCAGCACAATCATACATGGACCGTGTGGGTGGCTGAATATATCTGTGTGTGTGCATGTGTGTGTGTGAGAGAGAGATAGAGAGAGAGATAAGGACTTGGGGAGGTGAACACATCATTTTCTGCCGACATCAAAATAGTTTTCAGGACTTCAGACTCCTGATGAGGAGGAGCGCTTCATCTTCAGTTTCAAGCGACAACTCGTCCAGATTTTCGTTTTAATTTTTTTATTTTTGTAGATTTCTAAGACATTTAAAATCACACTACAGTCGAGTAAACAATCGCAACACAAAGGGATTCAAATTATGAAAATCCCACCACAAACCAGCCATCTAACAATAAACTTGTTCACTGGGGCAATGTGGCAACGCCCTGCCAAAGGGACACTCTCACATTCAAGCCACATTCAAGCCGAGTCTTTGGCTAGCAATCAGTGAATGTCAGCGCTGCAGACATTTGTGCCTGTGTGCCTCTGAATATATCCAGTCAGCCTCAAGCTGAGTTACAAGAAGTACTGCTGGCCAGATTGTAATAAGGATTCACATCACCCGGACTAATGACTACAGTGCTGTCTGGTTATGAAAAGACTGAAGAAAATTGTGAAATCTGAAATTGTGGATGTACCTGGATCTGTGGCTGAGCTGATGAGCATGGCGCATATGCAAGATTGTAATTAAACATCACAAACTCATAGAAAAGGACATAATGATTGTCGCAGCAAATACAACAAGCACCATATTGGAAGATTAGTCAGTCGGATCAGTTCAAACATTTGTCAAAACACAAAGGTGTCTAGTTTAGTTTAATTCTGCACACGTCTTCTAGAAAGTATTTAAGATTATACACGTCATGGTAAACACCCATGCTAAAAAAATCACAGATTTTAAACAGACTCGTAAATGTGTGCACTTGCTGTAGTTGTGCCTTGTTTCGTTGGATGTTGATGTGTTTGTAAACAAGTGTCTGGCATTGGCCATTGTGTATTTAAACTCTTGTCAACTTTTTTTTTTTTAATATGTTTTCTGGGATTGGATGTGTGTCCTTGTTTGCAACCTCCTCCCCTCAAATTGCCACTCAAGGGACAAAGTATTTTCAGCTGAATGAAGCATTTAAATGGATCCTCAAAGAGGAGGCTGAAGTGTGATAAGAGCAGCTCAGCAGCTGGTCACTGTAGACGAGCCTCATCCCTTGATACGGAGCTCTTCTCTGGGAGGTCAGAGGAGTTTGGAGCTGAAAGTCTTTGTGTGTTTTGTGTTGCTCAGACTACCCTCACGGTATCAGGCTGACGTCGGCGAATCCGGGAGGAGAGAGGAAGGTGCTGATCGTCTTCACGGCTCCGAGCCAGCAGGACCGAGCTCGCTTCACCTCCGACCTCCGAGAGAGCATCGCTGAGGTGCAGGACATGGAGAAGTACAGGGTGGAGTGTGAGTATTCCTCTCATCGCACTGGGAGTAATATACTACAGCTATCATTAGCAGCTATTATAGTTGAAGTAGTCACATACTGTACATTCATAGCAGCACTAGGAGAAGGTGGCAGCAGTTAAAGTAATGATCACAATCAGATTTAACATGCTTATTATTCTACAATGTTTCCCAAGTTACAGCTTCTGAAATCTGATGAGGTTATTGTTGTGCTTGGATGTTTCAAAGATGGATTTCCACCGTCATCTTCAGCAAACTGTCATTATTAAAATAAAATTAAGACAGAAATAATGCTCGAGTGTTGTAAAACCTTCACGCAATTAGGAGTGTGAAGGTTTTAAAGTGTGCTGAAAATAGAGACTTCAGTTTTTTGTATGTATGACAACTGATGCATTAAAAGGAGAAGAGCGCCCACATTTTGGTGCAGCACCAGTATGCAGATCAAGAAGCAGCAGCATCAGTGGACCTGGTACTACTGGTAGAATTAGCAGCCGAAGCCACTAAGCTCCTTCCAGCTCTGGGTTTCCATCTCTGTCACGTTGCCTACGACTATGGTTTACCTTCTCCCTAATATTCTCCCCTCCAGCTGAACTGGAGAAGCAGAAAGGCGTGATGCGTCCTGGCATGTTGACGGGGGGAGGAGGTGTGGGGACGCCAGGTGGCGGGGCCAACTCCGGAGGGGGCCCCATGAAGAGCGAGGTGGTAAACGGCACCCTGGGTAGGCCGAGCCTTGACGACACGTACGCGTCGGTGGATGGGCTCAAACGCACAGCGCTCAGCTCCTCACTCAGAGACCTCTCAGAGACAGGTGAGGCACACGCGGGTCATGTGTGATGTCCAGTATTGATTTTTTTCTCCTGTTAAATAACACCACACATTTTTTATGAAATCCTGAGACTTGACAGAAATCCAGCAAATGAGATATTCCACTGCTGAAGGTCTTTATTTTGACTCAGTGACTCAGAGCAGGCCTACAGCTGCGCTCTTATGCAACTGATGAAACAGTAAAGAAATCTAAAATGGTACAATACTACAGTAAGATGGAAGTTTAAGGTAATTCTACAAGACCCTCTCTCCACCTAGTGGTCAGCTGGATGAACTACAGCATTAAACCGCAAAGGCAGTTTTTACTGCACGAACTGCAGTTTATAAATGACTGCAGTGACACAAGAGGCACATTTAAGAAAGTGTACATGTGATATCTTGTCAATATCCCTTTAATTTATTATTAGAGTCTTACAATAAATGTTGATTTATGGCCAATTGGGAATCTGCGTCATTTTAGTCCTAGAGAACAAGTGTTTTTCCAAGTACAAAGATAATGTGAATAAAATTTAGATATACAGTTGAATAACCTCACCAGAATCACAATATTAATTAATTAAGCATATGGATAACTATTTCTGATGCACAAATGTGTAAGCATCATTTTATTACTTGTCGGTTAGGGATGGAGCCATTTCTTTTTGTCATAGGTTCAATACAATTTCAGTTTCAAAAAATCAACTGAGCCAGCTTTAAGATAAATGTGTAAATGTTACACTTTAACTCATACTGTTATGTGTCAGTGTAATATGTTTTACTATATTGATCTTGAAAGTAATTAGTTATTATAGCTCAAAAGTATTTCCAGTTTGTTGAATTGAAGAGTAAAGTAGCAGAAAGAGGAAGCAAATTATTTTAAAATACATTCTTTTAAAGTGAACATTTTTCACTACCCTGAATAAAAGTATAGCTTGCAAAGATGAAGCCAGGACGTGATTCGATTAGATTAACACTGGAAGCAGGCAATGGTGACCCCAGCCTCCGAAGCTGACTAATGAACACATCTTGAAATGTAAAAACAAGAATTTGTGTTTTTAGGCGGTTACATGTCGAAATTTTAACACGGCTCATTCTGGTTGGGTAACAGGGAAGCGAGGTCGTAGGAACAGTGTGGGGTCATTGGACAGTACCATTGAAGTAAGTTTTTTTGGGGGGGTGAAGCTGAGAGCATGTTGTCGCATCACACTGTGCATGTTCGTCTGGCTCATAACAGCTGAATGTGTTTGTGGACATGTGAATGTAAACGTACCGTGATGTCTGATCAGCTGAAGCATCTTCCAGTGGGCCGCATGCTTGTTTCGCTTTTGGACAGATTCTGACTGTCACCCTTGTCTGAATATAACACAGCTCTGACTGAAAGCAAACTTTAACCAGATTTTTTTGTTTCTCTAATCAATCGAAGGAGATGAGAGTTCTCACTGAAGTCTGAAATACAATAATAGCAAACATTTGCAGACAGCCATGGACGTGCACTTATTTCAGGCTCTTGGAAGATGCCACAGCAAAGATAGTCACAGTAAAGCTGTTCTCAAACAGGTGACAAAAACCTTTAGAAACTCTGGACTAATGGACCCCTAAAGACTAATTGTACAGTCTCCTCAAGCAACGTCTGATCACATTAACTTGACAATGACTAGTCCTCAAATATAAGATGGTCCAAACTTTTTCAGCCTTAAGTTTCTGGAAAATTGTGGTCTTACATTTATTGCTTGGCATTTCCAGCTTTATGAAATAGTTTAACAGACAGTAACATTTAAAAGGAGAGATAAATAACATACAACAAAGATCTCTTTTCTCGCAATTTAATTGTGTGCCGTCCACAGAATATTATTTCTACCTTCAGTCCTTCTCCTTTTCCTATCCTGCATGTCTGTCCTGAAATCTGCATGTTGAACAGTGATAACACGTTTCATGGCAAATCCTTACATCGATTTTCTTACATTTGATTTCAGTTCATTTCATCAGTTACAGTTGTTTGTGTGTATTTATGTGCATTTGCATCTGAGATTACTGTTATCCTATCAGCTCTGTAAGGCTTTAAGATGAATGCTGTCATCAGTATGCTAATATATTCAGAGTAACACTAACATGCTGCTTTGTAGCAGGGATGAGGTTTACAATACCTTCCAGTACTAAGTACAAACTATTCTTGAGAGACTCATTCTAGAGAGTTACCCAAAATATATCATAATTCAACAGGAGCCCACATTTGAAAACATTTCAACCTCATCGTGCTTTGAGTAAATGTATGAGACCCCCACTAAGTATGATTTATCTCATGGGTCTCATCCAGTAGTGGTTGATATTTTTCAGCCTGGCCTGTAGTGGTGGCCTGACTGACGCTACCATCCCACTGCTAATGTATCTACAACAGACAATGTTTAGGTGTGAGCATTCTTCAATAAGAAAAGTTTTCCAAATTATGTGGTAGGAAATTCTTTGTTGTGATTGATAATGAGATGAACTGAAACCAGTGTCAGTTTAGTCCAACTATGATCTCAACATCTGTCCTTCTTTTGTTTTGTCCTCCTTGTGCTACCAAACTCTTCTTGTCCTGCCTGGTCCTCCTCTTCTCAGGGTTCCATTATTAGCAGCCCTCGTCCTCACCAGCAGCGCACCATGCCTGGTGGAGGTCTTTCCTACAGCCCCATGATGGTGCCTTCATCTCCAGCAGCTTACCGGCCGCACCGCCCTACTCAGAGCCCCGGTACGGGGGTGGGGGGTGGGCCGGGGCTCTGTCACAACCAGGGAGGGGTCAACACCTCCCCACTCGTGAGCGGGGGAGGGGCTGGGGGCGGAGGAGGGATGGCGGGCGGGGGCGGCCCAACTGGCAGCAGCCTCCTAGGGAACTTCTTCGGCAGCCGCAGAGGCAAGGTTCCTGGTCCCCTGACGATGACGTCACCCACTCCACAGGGTCCCCCGAGTCCCCTGATGATATCATCACCCCCCCACTACCCCGCCCCCGCACCTCCCATCCCCCACCCATCCTCCCCTTCCCCATGCCCCTCCCCATCAGTCAACCTCGGGCAGTCGGAATCGGGAGGAATTGGCGGCGGTACAGCAGGGGGACCGTCCAAGCTCCAGGCTTTGCACGCCCAGTACTGCCACGGCAACAGTGGAGGAGGCGTAGTCAGTGTCACTGGGCAACAGCCGACACCGCCCCCACCATACCACCACCATCACCGCTACCACATGCAAAGCCTGCCCCAGCACCACGCCCTCTCGCACAGGTTTTCCGCACCCCGACGGCAAGGCCCGTCCGGCTGCGCTCCCTCTCATACCCAGCAGCATCAGAGGATGCAACATGGTGGCATCCAGCACCCACGTTACAACGTGGGCTCAGGCTTCACAACGCCCCCGCCGCTGTCCCCACACTCCCCCGTCACCCCCACTACCCCACACGGACTTTACCACTCGCACCCGGTAGTGGGCCGGTCGGGTGGAGGGGGCAAGCTCCCACTGACCATTTCACACTCGCAGCCCCACCCGCACGCTCACACACACTCTCACAACCACGTCGTGCACACACACTCCCCGCTCAGCCCCTCCCCATCCGCCTCCCCCTCCACCCACTTCATCTTCTCCACCCCACCGCCCCAGACTCCCTCGGCGCGCCTCGTCACCCAGACGCCCCCACAACCCTATACACCCCAGTACCCACCTCTCTCCTCCATCCCACCTCCCCCTCCACACTCCCCTTTACCTCCGCCATCAGCCGCACCGCTCTCCCCGCTCCCCCCAGGGGTGGGGGGAGGACAAGGGGGAGGTCCCAAATCGAAACCCGTCAGCCGGATCAGCACGGTCGTGTGAGGAGGCAGAAGACTGGGACAGTGGTTCGCCACCCTGTTGTGAGTCGCCGGGGGGCAGTAGTGAGAGGGAGCAGGAGAGGGAGAAGGAGAGGAAGGGGAGGAGGAGGAGGAGGAGGAGGAGGAGGCGGCCAAATGCAGGTGTATCAAAATGGCCACCTGGTTAGGAGGAGAGCACTGAGAGCGGGGAAGAGGAAATTACTCAGCCTGTGTTATTTTCACATCCACTTCCCTCGCAGGTAGAAAGACTCTCACGCATACTCAAAGACGTTTGTCGGGCAACTTTGTACCCTTCAGGGGGCAAATCTTCCTGGAAAACCTGCCCATGGAGCAACAAGTGTAAATCATGGCATTTACAGTCACATGAAGATGAAGAAAAACTACCACATAGTGTCTGTGAAAATGTCTTCATCTTCCCTTTCGTAGTGCCCTTTAGAGGAGAGCTGGGACTCAAGGACATGTTTGTAGTTCTTCGTTGATAGAAGAAGTGCTTGAGGAAGAATTTGTGTGTTGCCGTAGTAGACAAATGGTTCAGGGACCAGACGTGAAGGGAACAGTGCCTGAGAAAACAAATCATGGTTCAGCATTAAATGCTACCACTATGTATGGTGTTGGTTGGAGGGACAGTTCAGGTTGCTAGGAGGCCTGAGAACAGAACGAGTCCTGTTAGTATATTCCCAAGATCACAGTAGTTTTACACCACCCTGTTTTTCGCACAAAAAACACTTGTACCATTGTTTTGGTTGTTGACATATTTACAAGCCATGAGGCGTTACTGAGACGGAGAAGTGGTTAGGATTGATATGGTGCAGTTTCTGTGTCTTAGACAGGCATGCATGACCTGTGCAATAGCTAATGAGTGTTGATGTGTCTATGGTTAAAATCCTATATGCAGGGGGAGGGATTAGTTGTGATATAAAGCTCCAATAAAGTGTTTATTTGGCCATAAAAAGTGAAGGTTACTGAAGACTTTGCTTGCTACGTGGACAATAAACTTCCTAAAACCTTTAAATAAGCCATCATAACAAAAACTACAGGTGTCTTTTTACCTTTGTGTTTTGCAAAAACTACTAAAAGCCTTTAGTGTCCGTGGATTACAGGGTTTCAGCAGGGGGCGCTATACAATTGTTTGGACTGAGAGTTTCAAATTGAGTTTCCCAATTTTCCCAATTATTTATTCTTGTAAAGGGGAATTTATCTGGTCATTTGTACTAAACCTGTGAATGTTCACCCTCATTATCAAGTATCCCACTATATATTAAAATGTAAGTCTGAATTTGTCGACTGTATGTCATGGTCCATATTCAATGTTGCCAGTAAAGGAGATTACGCTGAAAGGTGCCAAACAGGGAAATTAACTTTGAATTCACTGGGTTGTCAGCCATTGATGAAACTAGGCAATGAAAGGGTTACTTTAAGTAAGATCTTCTGATAACTTCTGTTAACTCGCTGCATGTTGTTCTGAAGGTATGGTAACAGAAATGGGTGGGAAATTAAGATTGAAAAGGTTTTAATAAACTTTTAAAATGAAAATTGAGATACTTAATTGGTAAAAGACTTGGGAGCAGCAATGGCAAGCCATTCTCTAAAACTGATACATTTTTAAGGTTTGTTTATTAATTATTACTAATTTATGCATTTATCTTGTGTTTCTTTTCCATTTTTTTTTAAATTACTTATTTTAAAGAAAATAAAAGAAGAAACAGTTGTTTAAGGAGTCACTAAATAAACCTCAACCTTATACAGACAATGTCTCTCTAGATATGATATGAATATTGAAAATCAAAACCTAATTGTTAATTTCCCATCCAGAACAAATTGTATTGGTGTCTCTGAATAGTACATGGAAAAATAATTTGAGTGTACTTGGGTCTGAATGATGTTTAATCCCACATTCACCTCCTGATGTGTTGCAGAGAATAAGGTGCCTTCAGACAAAAGGATGGTACGATATAAAATGATCATGAGAAACAATGTTCACAAAACCCCACTGTGGAATATGAAAAAAATCAGTATCTAAATCAGTAATATATGTAATATATTGATTGTGTTCACTGACAACAGAAAATATGAAGCCATTTACTACATTGCTTAAAACATCTGGCTGAAGGACTGAGCCTTTCATTGTCCACGTCATCCAACAAAAACACAAAGAAACCTGAAACCTGAAGGACTTGCTAACGTCTCACAGGACTGGAGAACATGTTTTATCATCAAACAGCGCCAAGTGAAATATTCTTGAAGAAACTCATTTTTACACATTATTTTTATTTTTTGCACTTTTTGCTTTAAACCCTACCATGCCAGTATTCAAATGTATTTCCTCTGTATGTGTCTTTTTTTTTTTTTTTTAATCAAGATCGCCGGATGTCAAGACAGGAAGCCCAAGATGGCTGGTAGAAAGTTCTTCCATGTTTTGAACTGTTGTACCAGCCATTTGCATTTTTTGACAAGAGATAAAACTTATTGCTGGTTGCTTTCCCATCAAAGTGACTGTTTTTGTCAGCCTCATACTGTATAAATATTTACCAGGGTTTAACTGGTGGATGATGGGAAACTCTGCTGATGCTATGAATGCAAACATTTAACAACACATTTTTAGTTTCCCTGTGATTACATGAATGCACCAACTGTAGATATTACCTGTACAGTGTGTTCTACTTTCAGCGGGGCCAACAGCATCGATCTGTAACTGGGGTTCAGAATTGCTTGAATTAACAAAATATATACTCTAAAAACCAAAAGTTCATCCGGGTTCTTCAGGCTATTTGAGTGTCTTATGGTTCCTTGCTAGAAAAACTAAAATAAAATTCTCTAAAATGTTTTTTGTAGAAGCCTTTTGTGTTCAAGGTTTGTAGAAATATTGTCATGAATTATAATAATTTAATAGAGTTCCTCAGGGAACCACCTTGGGTCCTCTGTTGTTTTCAATCTGAAGAACCCCTTTGACTTTTTAGAGTGTGCTACTGATATTATTATCAATATTGTTGTGTGACAAGCTTCTACTAACATAACGTACTCCTTGGGCTGTTTTGTATTTTTAGCATTTTTTATTTTGTTATGTGCTTATAATGTGAGATGATTTCTTTCTTTATTGATTTGGGCATCTGATGGAGTTACTAAAATCTCTTTCATTTTTAATATGTTTACAACAAAACCAAGAATTTTCTGTGACTAACATCAAACTAGTTCTAATATTTTTCATAAAGACTGTGATAATCACTCTCACTCTACCCAGGGCATGCTCAAACACGCACACATGTCTGAATCATCACAAAGCCTCTCACCAACTTTTTAATGGAAACAAGCAACACTTCTGCGACCAAACAACATAAAAACAGACATTCCAAGTCGAGCTGCTAGGAATTCTGGACCACCGACTCCCCATCATCTGTCACCTGCAAGAACATTTGCCTCTTTGCAAGGGCCTTACAGTAAACACATGCCCACTCCAGTCTAAATAGTTATAATATCAAAGTTCTCGAGTTCTGGATCAAACCTACCTCGCAAGGGAATACACAACATTTCAACATGTTTCAGTGCATGCCCAAGCTAAATCAAGCACATCATCATTAAAGTGCCCATCTTAAGGCTCCATACCCTTACTTTTGCATGTTGTAGTTTATGAACTACAAATTGCATGTACTTTACATTTCAGACAATTGTGCTCCAAATCATCCCTTTGATTTTTAGATTTGTTACTGTCCTTCAATCAGGCTTTATTTTCAATTTCCGTTGTAGAGACCTTGAAACTTGCTGCAGACAATTCATCCATCACTTTCAACATCTGCTGAGTGCAACCTCCCGCTGTGTTGGCAGTGTGCATTCTGCTGTTTTTGTTTTTGATTTATTATTATGTGGACTTTGTGTTTCAATGCAGGAGGATGTCTGAGGCAGCTAAAGTGAAAAACAGACACAGAACAGTGACTTTGGCTGCCTCATTCTGTTTTTGAAGTTTGAACGTTGATAAATTGACTTTCAGTGCCTACCTTTTGGAGGGTAGATAAAGGTAGAGACTTGGTGGTCAGTTGCAAAATACAACAACCCATAAGTTAGTTTGTCCCGTTAATTCTGTGATTGATTTGCTGCTCATCAATGCAACACAGTCATCCAATGTCAATTCTCAAATGTAATAGTTAAAGACAAAATGCCTGTGATCGATTTGTTATCTGCAGCGGGATTCAAGTGTCTGCAAATTCCACTGAAATGTACTAATATCAGTGGATTTCTTTGGGTAGAAAATCTGTCTAAAATGCAATGTATGGTTTTCATAAGCAATGTAAAGTAAATGCAGTTCAAGAACATGCAAAAACCCAGGTATGGTCCTTTAAATGCTGAATTAACTTTTTTCTTTTTCTGCCTGGGTCTGCTCTCCACTATTGGTTTGCATGTGGTATTTATTACAGTATCTGCACTGAATGAAACTGTATTATAAACATGAATGTACATAACAATCGTTAAATGAAAAATAACAATACGAGTACTCACTTTGCTCCACAGCGGGCAGTTTGTCTCTGGCTGGGTTTACATCAGGAAGGAAGGTCTGATCTTTTTAACACCAGTCGAAACAGATCTGGTCTGACTTCTGCGGGCAAAACAGGGAACATTTATAAAAATCAAAGCACATCAGATCTGATTCAAATAAAGTTAAAAATGTTGGATCATACTGTTCCTGTGTAAAATCAGTCTGTGTTGTGTGTATCTATACAAGGGCGGTGGAGATGAGAGTCTAAGTTGTTCCTAACAACACAATGGACCACTTTATGAAGAAAAAAATATTTCTTGTTTATAATGTAGAGCAAAGAGAGACTGGAATAGTCCTTGTAAAATTGTACGAGTAAAGTGTCAAATATGTGTTAACAGAGACGACATTATTTTAAAAATTATGTATGGAAACTTTTAGCTGTGTATATAAATATATATTACTTGTTACTTTGTTTTTGAAATTGCAGAGATATGGAAAAAGTGGAAATATTTATTGCTCTAAAGATATAAAAATCTGTTCATGTGGATGGAGAGATGTGTCCTGTTTTGTTTGGGTGATTGTACACTCACTCACACACTACAGTACAATATCACAGCATTACAATGGGCAGCTATAGTTCCATTTTGAAATTAAGCATTTTCCATTTTGAAATTAAGCATTTTTTTTAACAATAATTAAATTAATGAAATCTCTGTTCCCTTGTGAAATACAATTAGTATTATTGTTGTTATTATTATTATATTCTAAGACAAGTGTTTGGTAAGCTTAGGGCAAAAACTGGAAGCAGAAGGAAAATGCTAGCCATCTTTGGATCAGAAAATCAACTATGGATATCCTAAAATCATGGCAGATAAAAACCCCAAATCCAGTAACAATGTCAAAACTGCTGAAAGCAACATGGCATGACCAGAATAAATGATTAAAGGCATGAAACTCCACAAATAACAGTAATAATACTGAAAGAATGGCTGAAACTATTAGTCAGTAGGTCTTTTACTCTAGTTGACATACCTAATGAAAAAGACCGGCAAAACTGAATAACCTGATATAGAAACAGAGAAGCCGTTTTATTAATGTATTCAATTTTTTTCAATTATTAAATGTTATTCGTGGCAATGTCATATGGTTACTGGCATAAAAAGTGTTACATAAAGACTTTCTTTATGTTTTCGTCTATAATTCTCAAAGTTACCTGTATCACGTGATATGTGTTTCCTGATTGGCCGGAAGTGCTTCTTCTTCCGTTTAAAACTGCCGAACGTGTTGGTCGCGTCGCTAGTTCATAAAGTCCATAAATGTGGTAAGTTACCATCATACCAAGTGTGGAATTTGAAATACTTTTAGTAGTTGGTGGAACATAGAAGTTTTAAGAACAAACCGCAGTGTCGCTGAACCAGACGGTTAGTAGAAGCATAACTTAAAGGTTGAAATGTATCCAGGTTAACTAGCTCAATTAGCCAGCTAGCCTCCTCGGCTAGCTCTATATTTAACTTTCACTGGCTGTAAATGAATGAAGCCAGGCTAGGTCAGGGGTCAGGATGAGGCTGGTTAGCATGGCCACGGTTAGCTTTCAGCGTTGTTAGGGAACAGCGGGAGCTTCCGTTGTGTCTGGTTGTTGTGTTTTAGTTTATGTTAGCAGCTCTTCTGGCCTGCACCTTGTTTTAGCGTCAGGAAGTTAAGTCAATGTTGGACATGCAGGACAGTGTGCAGATCAACATGTGTGTGCGCTTAATGTCAATAATAATCCGTTTAAAATACTGTAGGTAGGAATGAAAAAGCAATGGTGTGTAATAATTGTTTGATATAATCTTCTTCAAAATGATGTAATGTTGTCGTTTGTTAATTTGACTATAGGGTCGTTTGCAGAGGACTAAAACCAAGATCAGTCTTCATATAGCTCTGGTTTGGAGTTTATTTAAAGGTGCTCATTTTCTTTGAAAAGAAAATGAAAAGAAATGGGATATTATGGTGACCTGCATCTTCAACTTTGACCATTTCGGTCACTGACTAACTCAAATCATAGCATTCAGCCATCGATTCCTTCTCACAGGGCATAAAACTTTGTCAAAGAGTATAAACTGTTCCACAAAGATTCAATTCCTTTCCTCTTCCTCAGAGTCTTCCTGTCTGTGTCTCTGTCCACGGGTTGAACAGAGCAATGGCCGGCCCAGAGCTCCTACTGGACTCCAGTATTCGGTTGTGGGTGGTCCTGCCCATTGTCTTTATCACCTTTTTCGTTGGGATTATCCGTCACTATGTGACCCAGCTGCTCCACAGTGACAAGAAGATTGACCTTGAGCAGGTTTCTGACAGGTGAGTCTTTTAGTGACATTTCATGCATTACATTATGTCATAATGGGTCCCTGACAATGGTAACATGTACACACAGAGACAAACAACAACAAATCATTTAAAATAGGAAGAAACATTATTTTTGTGAACAGGACAAGTCAGGAACACAGAACCTCATAGTTTGACTACGTTTCCCACATATGGAGTGGTTGATCTGATTAGATTTTGTCGTACCTTGTTGAACAAACAAGTATGAGGAAGAACAGGTTGCTGTTAAAACGTCTGTTAATGTTCTTGATGACGGATTACTAGTACTGTTAGCATGGATGCAAATGGAACTTAAATAACATCATAAATGGTCAGTACAAAAATCGATATGTAACTTAAACAAATTGAGCCACTGATCTGTAATTAATCATTGTAAACGATCGTATGAGAACCATGATAAATGGTTTGTACTTTGTGTAGCTTTGTATGGACTCATTATGTACACTATGTATTACTGTTTGCTGATTTTAAATGTTTCATGTTATTGAATATGTTGCTTAACCTTCAGGGTTGGATTGAGTTTTCATTCATTCTTTTAGTATATAAAAATGTAAATCTTCTAATAAATCAGTGAAGGTTTGGCTTGAATGTTCGAATCTGATACATAGCAAGCGCTGCGAAAGGTTATTCATCTGAGGTCATGTTGGTTTTCATTTCAGTCAAGTGCTCCTGCGCAGCCGCATCCTCAGAGAGAATGGGAAGTACATTCCCCGACAGGTAAACTCACATGTTTATGTCCTTGTTTATACTTTTAGAGTTACAACTTTACAGCATAGGCACTTTTCAACATTGTCTTTGTAATCTTCGCTGTCTGAAACCTATTGTAGCGCTCTGCTGTTATTCAGTGACTATTAAGGGCAGTGAGCTCACCATAGATACAGATGTTAAAGTTTTGGTACATCTAAACCTGGAGATGGGTCCGGTGGGATTTAAATGTGATCATTATCACCAGCTTGTCTCGAAGTTTTGAGTTTGAGTTTTCTCTTGGCTAGTCTTTCGCCATGAGGAAACATTACTTCAACAATGCAGAGACTGGCTTCTTCAAGAAGGTCAAGAGGAAGGTCGTCCCCAAGAATCCAATGACAGGTGCGTACGCTTGTCTTTGTGAAGACTAGTTTCACTTTGAGGATATCTGAGATGGTCTGGCCTCAGTTTGAAGGACATCTTTAAAGGCCTGTTGGGGATTAATCTTTACTTATCTTTAATTTACTTTAAGGAAACCAGCCTCAAAAAGCATGTCATATAAATGTTGATAATTTACGTTTATTGGAGATTGGTGCTACTTACTGTGCTACTAACAGTATAAATCATGATGGGTCCATCTCATATTGTATGTATGTGGTTTGTATTGAGCATATTGGTTGTAAAGTTTTCTTTTATTGAAGTACAATAACAGACAGCAATGATTTTATTAATCCATCACAGACCAGCAATGACTTCTGTATCAGTGCCTCCAGCAGTTATTTAAACATTAACTTTGTGTGTTTCAGACAGCAGCATGTTGACAGACATGATGAAGGGAAACCTGACCAACGTCCTGCCCATGATTGTGATTGGTGGATGGATCAACTGGGCTTTCTCTGGATTCGTTATAAGTGAGTTCTTCAGCTGTCAGTCATTCACACCATCACACACAAGGAACAACTTAAATAAAGTCTCCAAATAATGAAAACATCCTTCAGTTGGGCTCAGTAAAGACGGTTTAATTGGCTTTAATTGGTTTGATTTAATCCAATACTAGTCCATTAAAATATGCCTTGATTGACCCGATACCAATTGTTAAGGTTAATTCCTTTGTGTAAGCTCAGTGAAGTTCACATAAAGTCAGTACAATGAACCCTTGTTTATCGCGGGGGTTACGTTCCAAAAAGAACCCTCGATAGGCAAAATCCGTGAAGTAGTCAGCTTTATTTTTTACAATACTGTACTATAGAATGAAACCAAAGATCAAAACCCTGTTTTCAGGCCCAAGCATTTGTTTAAGAAATAAAAATATAAATGTTTTCTTACAAATAACTGTGATAGTTTTTAGAATTACTGTAAAATAATAATTTTATTAACCAATACGAGGTTGGACACATTGTGACTCGCGTATTTCACAGTTCCTCTGACTGTGCCTCTTTTTCTACTGAAGGCTGTGGTGCAGGTGTCTTTTTGGAACAAGAGCAAGACCATTTTTCTGAGAGAAGAACATAGTTATGGGTAGTTGTTGGCGCTCTTTTTTTCTTCTCTGCAAGAAGATTCTTATAAACAGACATGCCACCTTCGATTATATTTGAGAACTGTAATGAACGACACATCAAAGAGTTGTAACGTAAATTTGGCAAGCTGTATAGAGACGAGGCACGGAGACTGTTGACATTGGTCTACAGTCCCTTAGCCAATCAGGTTGCAGAACACAATGCACTGTAAAAAAAAAAAAATCCGCGAAGCAGCGAAAGGCAAACCGCATTATAGCGAGGGTTCACTATACTACAGACAGATGATGGTATTTATTGTGACTATTTACTCTGTTTTGTTGTTGTCTTCCAGCTAAAGTGCCGTTCCCTCTGACTCTGAGGTTCAAGCCAATGTTACAGAGAGGGATAGACCTGCTGTCACTGGACGCTTCCTGGTAATAAACCGTAAATAATAATGAGCCCTCCTCATCTCCCCATGTATCCAACACAAACATTTGAACTTAAAGTTTTTGTGCAGGGTGAGTTCTGCGTCCTGGTACTTCCTGAATGTGTTCGGACTGAGGAGCATGTACAGCCTCATACTGGGACAAGACAACGGTGAGTCTCTGTCTGAAAATACACAAGAGTCCTTTGCCTTATGTGACATAAAACCCAGATAACAGGAGCATTAATGAGCCTCAGTCATCAACTCTGTTATTTGTTGTTGTTCATAGCGAAGAGCTGGTGTTGGATCATCATCATTTTATTTCTAAACTATTTGTGTAGATGATAAGAAAGTCAAATAGATTGGTTTTTGACTCATTGTGAACTTGACAGGTTGCCAGCGTCTGATAACGTCCTGTCTGTGTTCACACCTGCCATTTAAATGTGTGTCCACATGTGTCACCAGCTCACCCTGGAGATCTGATTGGGCTTTACTGTCAGTGAGACTGAAAACCAATGTTTTATCTGTTGCGTAAATGTGAAATCAACAAGAATTCATAAGCTGTTGTATGTTTAATTTCTTGGATTAAATTGTGTTGACTCACAGCTGCTGACCAGTCACGGATCATGCAGGACCAGATGACTGGCGCCGCCATGTCTATGCCCCCTGACCCAAACAAAGCCTTTAAGGTGAGACGCAGATACAAGATGAACGGTTCTTTCAGTTGTTCTTTTGTTTATTGTTAGAAATAACCACAACCATTCCTGCTCAGTGAGACAATCTTTAAAGTGTGTATGTATTTCCATTGTTCATTTGTGGTTCCAATCCTTGAAGTCATTGTCTCCATAGCTAGCTAACCCACACAATGAACTTTAGCTTGGACATACTCTGGTATGCACTGATTACCTACAACACTGTCAGGAGAAGTGAATAACATTAACCATCTTGTGACAAGTGTTCTGTTGGGAAACTTTTGGACGTGGCATTCATTCACAATTTTGCGTTTGCTGCTGTGATGTGCTGCTCTTCTAGTGGTAGGAACCAAAGTGACCGAGGAGCTTTCATTGCAGTAAATCTGTGTGTGTTTGCATCATATGTCAACATACTGCATCGGGGTTCAATGATTAGTCGAGATGAGTTCAGCTGTACCCAGCCTCCCATTAATTTGTTTTCATATTTTCTTTTTAACTGAACGACCAATCAGCAGGTAGCTGCTGTTACGTTGCTTTGACTCACTTCTCCCCTGTTTTTTTGTTTGTTTGTTTCAGAGTGAGTGGGAGGCGCTGGAGATTGTAGAACATAAGTGGGCACTGGAGAATGTGGAGGAAGAGCTGATGTCCAGAGACCTTAACTTTGGAACGTTCTTCAGCCAGGACATTAAGTCCACCATGTTCTAGAACAGGACGCGTGGGCTCTGGAGCGACCGTGAAGGGTTCTAGAACTCGGCTAGATGCAGCTCTGAAGGTCCTAAAGTGCAGGACATGTCGGCTCTGTGACAGCTCTGAGGGTTCTAGAACACAGTCGTCACAAATTCTAATCACACACTTCCTGCTTTTTTAGGAGCTGCCAAATTTAAAGTGATTTTTTTTTTTAACTGAATAAATGTACACAATAACAAAAAAAAAGTATGGCCCTCTACTTTTCTTCTTAAAATCTTTTGAACTACCAAAGACATGGCTTTAGCTCAATGATTATTTATGGTTATTAACTAATAATTTATGTTTTAGACAAACGGCCTGTCTTTCAGATCTGCGTTCCAGGTTTTAATGAAGAAAACCACATTAGTGTCTGAAATCTCTTCCTTTATCAAGTGCCCTCAACATTTAAACAGAGGATTAGCAAAACAGCGTCCACAGCATGTACACTGCTTTTGGATAAAATTCCCACAATGCAGTGAGCCATATTTTGCAGGCGTAGAACAATGTTGGTGATGATGAACCAAGATGATTTCAGACACGATTGAAGCCTTATTAATTGTCTCTTGTGTGGAAAAGACGAGTTCTACAACGTTTCACAAACGGTCCAGGAGCCTGCGTTGACTCAGGAAACCAGCAGATGGAGCACCGAGGTCGTGGTGTTTGTAGCAGACCTCTGGAGCAGCGTTTAAAGACATTCAGGAGGACAGAACGGACAGAGGCGCTTTAAATGACCGCAGGCGTTCATGTTTTCTTCCTGTAGGACTTTGTGCATGGACTTTTCTACACTGCTTGCCAGCTGAGGCTGTACGGCAACTTGAAGAGAGTGTTTAATAAATGTGCCATCACTACTAACCCGATTCCTCTGGTCTGTATATCAAACACCACTTCCAATGTTCAGCTTTGCCTTCTACTCTCAGTGAAGCTCAGTTTGCATGTGGCTTCATTTACACTTCCATGTATTTCATGTAGTGAAAACCAAGCCAGACAAATGATAGAAATAATTTAACGGTACATCAGGACATGATGGAAAACTCAAAGCCAGAAATAGAAACTCACTGTGATAATAATCGCCCTTTTATTCATATCAAAAGATTGAAAGGTACAATAAAATATTTTCATCTGATATTTGATAGGGAAGACCAAAGAAAGAAATCACCCCAAGCTTCCCTCCTGCTCCACCCAGGAATGATAATATTAATAATACAATACTTACAATACAAAAATACTGTACACAGAGCTGGTTTTAAAATCTGAGAGTTCCTTCTGACCATGAAGAGAAAACCCTCGCCTCCCTTACCTGTCAATCAACTCTTCGTCTGTATACATGTTTAATCTATAAATATGAAAAATAAGCATCTCAATGTCCTGCACCTGTCGATCATCGGAATTATTCAAAAAAATAAATACCAGAAGAAAACAACCTAAATATACAGAATGATCAGTTTCTCATCCCTGACGGCTTCGATCAGTATTTAACTGTATCCTCCTCTGACTCCTCAGATTCCCTTTACGCTGCCCCACGCTGTTCATACCTACACAGATATAAAGCAAAACTACTGTTTATTCCAACAGTTTTTATTTCTGCTAAAATCAAGTTGAACTTTTGTTTAATTAAAGAATCTGAATTCTCCAAACACTAGAAGTCAGAATATAATTGAACTAAATATTCATTTGGATGGATGAAGTTAAGTTTTCACTTTTATTTTATTATTTTTTTAAAATAAATAAAATTGAGAAAAAAAAGAATCAGCAGATTCACTATGCTCAATTTATTTTGAATAATTTGTTATGTAAATTTATTTGCTATAAGCCAATGACTTAACTCTGAACTCTCTTTGAAGGCTAATCTAAGTGATTTAAGGCAGAAAAAATTGAAATTAATTCTGTAAAAGGTGTCTATTAGGGCAGCAGGTTAACTTTTGACTACATTTTGATATTTAAGGACCAACGGGCTAAAATCAAACTCCTCGATCTCTGTGCGTCAAACTACCTGAGTATTATCTACCGAGCAGAGAAAACCGAAATAACGTAAAAGGGGAGATCTGAGACGCAGATGTGCTTTTTGCTGTTTTTAGAAACTGGGGGGAAAAATAAGTAATCAAAGGAAGTTCAAGTGTCGTCGGAGAATTAAAATTCAAAACTTAAAATTACGTTAAAAGAGAAAAGAACACCTGCTGTTCTGTTGAAGGACCAAAGTGAATTAAACTCGATAGTGAGCGTTGGTTTAGTCCGTCTCCATTGTGACGTAGGCGGCAGCACCTGTGTCCTCATCTTTGCTGGAAGTGATGTCATTGGCGGACTGGGTGGAAGAGGCGGGGCTTGTGTTGGGCGCGGGCAGAGTGGGTTTTCTGAGTTTGTCTTGTCGGTGGTAGAACAAGACGTAGGCAGCGTTGGTCTGAAGGAGACAAGACAACACAAACTCTTAATCTTCAGAAAACTGTGAAATTATACTTCAGTGTATTTTCATTTTTCAAGGTTCCAGAAGGCCAGATGGATTTAAGACATGAATCATTTAAACAGCAATCATGAAAAAAAGATGTGTAAGATACTGACCATAATCTGATCCTCTCTGGCGTAGGTCACTTTGCTGTCATCAAAGTAATACCACTGACCATTATCCTTGTTCCTGGCGTAGCTGGTGTCTGCAGGAACAAATTCATGATGGTCAGAAAGAGTCTTGTGATGAATAAAAGGCTGAGGCAGCCTTGGTGTTACATTAAGGGGCCTCACAGTGTCCGTCTCGGAGTCCTCCGTAGTGATTGGACACAGCGATGAGGTCGTAGCGGCTCGGAGGCTCCTCATTGGACACATTCTTCCTCAGGAGGCAGTCAGAGAAGTCCAGGTCTCTGCAACAGTACAAGAAAACTGGTTCGGTGTCTGGACCTCCTCTAGTGTGTGTGTGTGAGTGGACACATGTGTGAGTGTCTGACTGTACTTGAGGGGGAAGTCCACAATGCTGTCAAGCTTCTCTCTGCTGAACTTGGTGTAGGAGAACCTCTTGAGGTGAATGATGAGAACCTCGGGCAGAGACCAGAGGTCCAGCTTCTTCGTGGCCAGCTGGTGCTTCTTACACACTGGACAGTACCTGAAAACACATCATCAATCATCCAGTTGTCGTTCAGCTTTGTCGTTTGGATATACTGAGAAATGACAACTTCCACAGACATACAAATGATTATTCCTTGCAATTGATTAATTGAGTCGTCTAATGATACTACTCAAAGAGGCTAGAATCATTCAGTGTAGAACTAATTAGGAAAGATGTTATTTACAGTATTGCATCATTAATTAGCATACATTTCTGTCAGTCTAATGCAGGCATGTCAAACATACGGCCCGCGGGCCGGACCCGGCCCGTTGGGTCATTTAATCCGGCCCGGCATAAATTTCTGAGTATGTCAAAAAAAGAAGCGAGTCTCTAGCTAATTTCTATTAAAAGTTGTGATTTTTTTTTTAAATAAATACAAACCAAATGCTCCCTCCGGCCGCTAGAGGGCAGTAAATGTGTAAAAGCGCTCACGTCAAGCATGCGGCACTGACACGAGTTAGTCACAGGAAATAAACATTCGCAACGTGATGTGTCCAAGTAAAAATAAACCGGCAATCTTGCTTCACCATTCACCACTACTAAACAAGTTATCGGTCAACACACCCTTCCCAAAATGGCACTGTCAAAAAAAAGAAGAGTGGACACGGAGTGCAGAGTTTTCCAGGAGAAATGGACCGAGAAGTATTTATTCACAGAAGTGAATGCAAAACCAGTGTGCTTGGTATGTAATCAGCAAGTTGCAGTGTTCAAAGAGTTTAATATTCGGCGCCACTCATCATAAAGACAAGTATGTCATATTAAAGACAATTAAAATTGTGCAGTATATTCTCAACTTCAATAGGCCCAGCCTAGTAGTTTGATCTGATGTAGTCTAATCCTATCGCCCATGCACTGCTATAACTTTTTTATTTTATTTATTTTATTTCATTTTGTATTTCTTTTTTCATTTATTTCAAAGCAGTATGACAATTAAGGCGAAAATATTTTTTTCATAGCTCCCACTTGAGTTTGTTTAGTGTGGTGAGTTGGTTCAGGTGTAAAACTGCATTCACTCAACTGTTAAAATAAACCAGTTCTTAACACATTCACGGCCAAACATGAAAAATATTTTTTTTCCCATTGTTTTTGAATAAATGTGTTGTGCTTAGAAAAGATCCCTTGTCATCCGTGATTATAATATGTAGGGTAGGCTACAAATGTAGGCTGAATGATAAAGCATAGTACTGAAAAACAAAGCTAAATATTTGGAGTTGACATTCTTTTGCTGATCCGGCCCACCTGAGAACAGAAAGTCTGGATCCGGCCCCAGAGCCAAACTGAGTTTGACATGCCTGGTCTAATGTATCCTGTACGCCCACTTAGAGCATAATGTTGATGGGAATCTACATGGTGTACTGTATATGTGCAGGAACAAACTTATGGATGCATTAAAAAGCAACCTTCAGTAGTCACCTGTCTCCTGGTGTCAAACACAGCACCTCTAAAATATAACTCTCTTAATGAATCACATCTTCTACAGCACAGGTGTCAAATACACGGCCCGCGGGCCAAAAGTTGCCCACCGGATGGTCTACTTTGGCCCGGAGCATGAATTTGCAAGGTGCGAAAATGACAAGAAAATAACTGCTATCCCTAATTTGTCCAATGTTTTAGTCAGAGAAGTGCACAGAACACAAGACTGAGACAGCAATGAGCCCAAATTACACTTAATGTTTCTTAAAGTTGTCAAGGATTTTTTAAGGATAGCTTATTAAATGTAAACTTTCTCCCAATTTCCTTGTTCTTCTTTGTCCTAAAACAAATGGAAAAGATCTGAAGTGTGTGTCGTTACTTATACTTTATTATTCTGTTATCTTTCTGGTCCGGCCCAGTTGAGCTGAATGTGGCCCCCAACTAAAATGACACCCCTGTTCTACACGATCCAAAATCTGGTTTCCTGTAGTCTTTAGGCTGATCTGTGTGTGTGTATGTGTGTGTGCGTGTGTTACCATGGGTTCTCCTCCTCCAGTGTTTCCACAGTGGTGAACAGCTCGATACACTCCTGCAGCTGGACCGTCGTCTGCTGCTGAGGAACCTCCATACTGGGATGTTTCATGTACTTCTACACAAGGCGAAGCACAAAGTCAAGTGCCCATTTTAGTATTCTTTCAAATAGAGCATTTTAACGCAATATCAAAATCGTTCCTCAAACACTTGTCTTTAAATATCTCCGCCATTGTGTCTTTCAGACTTACTATTGTGCAACCTGTCCTGTCTCCTTTCTCTATTTTAGCCGAGCCTCTGTGAAAAGATGCTACGCAGTAAATAAGAAATACCGACCAAAACAACGTTCAGACGCCCAGAAACCTTTGCAACCTTTAGCTTTGTTCATTTGTTCTTGTCCCTACACTGTGTCACTGTTCTGTAGAAAGCTGTTTTTCAAAAGAGGTCCTCATCAAAAATGTTTTATGGTAATAAAGATCAGTCAATATGCAGTGACTTAAAGCCACTCTATGGTGTAATCTATCTCTACGAGTGTTCTGACTGAGTAAATGTTCATACGGACCTCTGCCTCGTTCTCATTGTAGAATCTCTTCTTCATGTCAGGATCCCAGTCTATGGCCACGTAAGGCTGAGCTGGAGGAAGAAAAGAAAAGGAAATAAGAACAACATGCAAAACTAGACTTAGCAAAATATGACCCTATACTAAGACCTGTGGCATATGGTGCTGTGGTACTTAGCGTCATGTCCAAATAAATTTACTTTCTATCTTTAATGTCTGGTCTAATAAGCAGAACCAAAAATCCAAAAACTTGAGTCTTAAAGACATCACACACAGATAGATAGAAAGGTTAGGCATTCTGCATGTGTTCAGACTTACAGCTGAAGGACACAGCGCTCCCTCCCTCTCCCATCCCTCTCTCGGTCGTCCCGTTGGAGTTGACTGCCTGGATGGTGAAGAGATTCTTCCTCCTCTTTCGACACGCCCTCCTCTTAGCTGGATGCTCATTGGCTGGTGGGCTGGGAGAACACGCTTCCTCCTGCTTGTCCTCTTCGTTCTGTTCTTCTGTGGTCTCGCAGGGCTGCTGCGCCGTCTCTGCTGGTGTGTCTGAGCAGGCCACAGTGTCGCCGGTGCTCTCTGTGTCTCCACAGGGCTTCATGTCGTCCGTGCTGTTGGTGGGGGTGTTGTCCGCGCTGCAGACGGGCTCAGTCTGGGTCATGGAGCCGTTACTGGTCTCTGAGTCACCGTGGTCCAGCGAGGGCTGGGTGTGGTTTATGTGGGGCTGGGGTTCCGATGCAGCGGTGCCGTCTGATTGGTTGTTTGAAGACGCATCACTGCAGCTGGGCTCTGACTGGGAGGGTCCGGGATTCGCATCCTGCTCCTCATCTGAGAAAACACAGAAACGATCAGAGCTGCAGATTTCAACAGACAAAATGTCTACAGCTAAGACATTTTAGTCCAGATTTTTTTTTCTCAATTGGGAAATTCTTTGTCCTAAAAAAAGCAGGAAAATAATCAACATGTCGGTATTTTTTAATGAACTGTTTAAAACCCAAAGATATTTACAATCACGTGCCCGTTTGCGTGTATAGAAAACTCAGACAAGCATTCGTGATTAAAGGAAAAAGGTTCTTTGAATAATCATGTTTAATAAAATCGACTGAAGGACAATAATTTATGTCATGTCTTATGACTTGACAGAACAAATCTAAAGTCATTTGCTGCTTACTGATAAGACACAAAGTCTAAAGCCAATCTTATATCTGCAGGTCAAAATAATACCGTCACTGATGCCGTTGGTCTGAGTCTTGTACAGCTCCTCTTCTTCATCCTCCTCCTCCTCTTCCTCCTCCTCCAACTCCTCAGAGGGATCCGGGGGCCGAACGTAGCGCCTGCACAGAAACACGTCGGTGACCAACGCCAGACAAAATGAAGAGCCACATACGTGTACTGTATCTGTGTTTCTTACGCCAGTCGCTGCAAGAACAAGTTGTAGAGCGCCTCCTGGCTGCAGCTGCTGCGCGGCACGTTGAGCAGCAGCGGGTGTCCGAACAGCGACGTCCCGTACGAGCTGCTGCCCGAGCCGTAGTCTCTGTAGTGAGAGCGCTCCCTCAGGTAGAGAGCCAGCAGCACCTGCTCCTCCTGCTGCTCCTCCAGCACACTCAGCTCGTACCTGGACACAATATTAGCGGCTCCGTTACTTAAAAATAGACGTATATAGTGTAACACATCAAATCGTTTCATTTAGCTTCCATGTAAACACAGTGTCTTTCATGTCCAATTTAAATCATCAACATCACCACAAAGTAAAAAAAAAAAACATTCACAGGTAAAACAGGTTAAGGAGAAACTGATAAGAAGACATTTTCTCTTACACAAAGATGTCGTCTCGGTCTAGTATGCAGCTCAGAGACTCATCAGCATTGTAGATCTTATAGAAACGATGATTGAACACATCAGCAACCACCATCTGAAACACACACAAAGAAACACTTCAGCCTGGTGATTGCACCATTAGTTATCATCTCTATGGGTCATGCTCTCCCTGCAGGACACACTGAAACCGCTTCAGAGCAACACAAATATTATCATGCACACTGACCTGAGTGGGCGGTATGTTGGTCATCTCTGACAGAGTAGAGCAGAGGTCCGACACTTTGCCAGCTTTAGGAACCACAACACGGTGCTGCACACGAGAAAACATTTAATCATATATTCACACCGATGTCTAACAGTCTTTATTTTCCTGACACTTCCTTGTTGGAAGTGATGAGTGACAGCATCATAAATAAAGAGCAGAGAGGTGATGTTTTTCACCTGGGCAGGTTTGGCATAAGGGTCCAGAGACACGAAGAAGACCTCCATGATGCGATCCGTGCTGACAGGAAGCGGGACGCTCAGGTAGCAGAAGGGGTCGAAGGTCACGGAGACTTTGTGGCACTCGGGACAGACGAGTGTCGACTTGAAGAGGCCGTGAAACGTGTCGACAATGACGGAGTCGTTT